>NC_137586.1:86078594-86509594 GCF_963210335.1 Falco punctatus
AAAGTTAAGTCTTAAGGTTAAGACTTAGGGTTAAGTCTTACAGTTAAGTCTTTAGGGTTAAGTCTTAGGCTTAAGTCTTAGGGTAAAATCTTAAGGTTAAGTCTTAGTGTTAAGTCTTATACTTAAGTCTTAACGTCAAGTCTTAAGGTTTAGCCTTAAGGTTAAGTTTTAGGGTTAAGTCTTAGGCTTGATTTTTATGGACAAGTCTTAGGTTTAAGTCTCAGGGTTGAGTCCTAAGGTTAGAGTCATAGGGCTAAGTCTTAAAGTTAAGTCTTAAGGTTAATTCTTACGGTTATATCTTCGGTTTAAGTCTTAAGGTTAAATCTTAATCTTAAATATTAAGGTTACATCTTAGGGTTAGGTATTAAGTCTTAGGTTTAAGTCTCAGGGATAAGTCTTAAGTTTAAGTCTTAGGGTTAAGTCTTCAGGTTGATCCTTAAGGTTAAGCCTTAGCGTTAAGTCTTAGGGTTAAGTCTTACGGTGAAGTCTTAAGGATAAGTCTTATGATTAAGTGTTGGGGTTAAGTCAAAATGGTAAATCTTAAGGTTAAGTCTTATGCCAAAGTCTCAGGTTTATGTGTTAGGGTTATGTCTTAAGGTTAAGTCTTGGGGATAAATCTTAGTGTTAATTCTTAGTGTCAAATCTTAAGTTTAAATCTTTTGGTTATGCTTACGTTTAAATCTTATGGTTGAGTCTTATGGTTATGTCTTAAGGTTAAGTTTTAGTGTTAAGTCTTAGGGTTAAGTCTTAAGGTTAGGTCTTAGATTTAAGTCTCACGGCTAAGTCTTAGGCTTAAGACCCAGGGTTAAGTCGTTAGGTTCTGTCTTAAGGTTAAGTCTTAGGGTTAAGTCTTAAGGTTATGTTTTAAAAGCTGTAGTCTCAGGGTTAAGACTTAGGGATCAGTCCTAAGGGTTAAAGGGTTAAGTCTTAAGGTTAAGACTCAGGGTTATGTCTTAGGGTTAAGTCGTAGGTTTAAGTCTCAGGGTTAAGTCTTAGGGTTAAGACCTAAATTTAAGACTTAGGGTTAAGTCTTAAGGATAAGTCTTAAATTTAAGTCTTAGGGTTAAACCTTAAGGTTAAGTCGTACGGTTAAGTCTTAAATTTAAAGTGTTCTGGTTATGTCTTAAGGTTAAGTCTTTGTGTTAAGTCTTAAGGTTAAATCTTAAGTCCTAGGCTTTGAGTCTTAGGGTTAAGTCTTAAGTTTAAGTCTTTGGGATACGTCTTAGGGTTAAGTGTCAGGGTTAAGAGTTATGTTTAATTCTCAAGTTTAAATCTTAGGGTTAAGTCTTAAAGTTCAGTCTTAAATTTAAGTCTCAGTGTTGTCTTCGGTTAGGTTATAGTGTTAAGTCTTAGGGTTACGTCCTAAGGTTCAGTCTTATATTAAATTCTCAGGGTTAAATCTTAGGGATAAGTCTTAAGGTTAAGCCTCAGTATTATGTCTTAAGATTCAGTCTTAAATTTAAGTCTTAATAATAAGGCTTAAGGTTAAGTCTTGGGGATAAGTCTTAAAGTTAAATCTTAGGGTTAAGTCTTAAGGTTAAGTCTCAGGGTTAAGTCTTAGTATGAAGTCTTAGGGTTAAGTCTTATGGTTAAGTCCTAAATTTAAGTCTTAGGGGTTATGTCTTAGGGATAAGTCTTAAGGTGAAGTCTTAGGATCAAGTCTTAAGGTGATGTCATTATGGTAACAAGTAGGGTTAAGTTTTAGGAATATTTCTTAGGGTTAAGTCTTAATGTTAAGTGTCAGGTTAAGTCTTAGAGTTATGTCTTATGGTTACCTCTTAATGTTATGTCTTAGGGTTAAGTTATAAGGTTAAGTCTAAGGTTTAAGTCCTAAGGTTGAGTGTTAAGTTTGAATATTAAAGTTAAGTCTTAAGGTTAAGACTTAGGGTTAAGTCTTACAGTTAAGTCTTTAGGGTTAAGTCTTAGGCTTAAGTCTTAGGGTAAAATCTTAAGGTTAAGTCTTAGTGTTAAGTCTTATACTTAAGTCTTAACGTCAAGTCTTAAGGTTTAGCCTTAAGGTTAAGTTTTAGGGTTAAGTCTTAGGCTTGATTTTTATGGACAAGTCTTAGGTTTAAGTCTCAGGGTTGAGTCCTAAGGTTAGAGTCATAGGGCTAAGTCTTAAAGTTAAGTCTTAAGGTTAATTCTTACGGTTATATCTTCGGTTTAAGTCTTAAGGTTAAATCTTAATCTTAAATATTAAGGTTACATCTTAGGGTTAGGTATTAAGTCTTAGGTTTAAGTCTCAGGGATAAGTCTTAAGTTTAAGTCTTAGGGTTAAGTCTTCAGGTTGATCCTTAAGGTTAAGCCTTAGCGTTAAGTCTTAGGGTTAAGTCTTACGGTGAAGTCTTAAGGATAAGTCTTATGATTAAGTGTTGGGGTTAAGTCAAAATGGTAAATCTTAAGGTTAAGTCTTATGCCAAAGTCTCAGGTTTATGTGTTAGGGTTATGTCTTAAGGTTAAGTCTTGGGGATAAATCTTAGTGTTAATTCTTAGTGTCAAATCTTAAGTTTAAATCTTTTGGTTATGCTTACGTTTAAATCTTATGGTTGAGTCTTATGGTTATGTCTTAAGGTTAAGTTTTAGTGTTAAGTCTTAGGGTTAAGTCTTAAGGTTAGGTCTTAGATTTAAGTCTCACGGCTAAGTCTTAGGCTTAAGACCCAGGGTTAAGTCGTTAGGTTCTGTCTTAAGGTTAAGTCTTAGGGTTAAGTCTTAAGGTTATGTTTTAAAAGCTGTAGTCTCAGGGTTAAGACTTAGGGATCAGTCCTAAGGGTTAAAGGGTTAAGTCTTAAGGTTAAGACTCAGGGTTATGTCTTAGGGTTAAGTCGTAGGTTTAAGTCTCAGGGTTAAGTCTTAGGGTTACCTCTTAAGGTTAAGACCTAAATTTAAGACTTAGGGTTAAGTCTTAAGGATAAGTCTTAAATTTAAGTCTTAGGGTTAAACCTTAAGGTTAAGTCGTACGGTTAAGTCTTAAATTTAAAGTGTTCTGGTTATGTCTTAAGGTTAAGTTTTAGTGTTAAGTCTTAAGGTTAGGTCTTAGATTTAAGTCTCACGGCTAAGTCTTAGGCTTAAGACCCAGGGTTAAGTCGTTAGGTTCTGTCTTAAGGTTAAGTCTTAGGGTTAAGTCTTAAGGTTATGTTTTAAAAGCTGTAGTCTCAGGGTTAAGACTTAGGGATCAGTCCTAAGGGTTAAAGGGTTAAGTCTTAAGGTTAAGACTCAGGGTTATGTCTTAGGGTTAAGTCGTAGGTTTAAGTCTCAGGGTTAAGTCTTAGGGTTAAGACCTAAATTTAAGACTTAGGGTTAAGTCTTAAGGATAAGTCTTAAATTTAAGTCTTAGGGTTAAACCTTAAGGTTAAGTCGTACGGTTAAGTCTTAAATTTAAAGTGTTCTGGTTATGTCTTAAGGTTAAGTCTTTGTGTTAAGTCTTAAGGTTAAATCTTAAGTCCTAGGCTTTGAGTCTTAGGGTTAAGTCTTAAGTTTAAGTCTTTGGGATACGTCTTAGGGTTAAGTATCAGGGTTAAGAGTTATGTTTAATTCTCAAGTTTAAATCTTAGGGTTAAGTCTTAAAGTTCAGTCTTAAATTTAAGTCTCAGTGTTGTCTTCGGTTAGGTTATAGTGTTAAGTCTTAGGGTTACGTCCTAAGGTTCAGTCTTATATTAAATTCTCAGGGTTAAATCTTAGGGATAAGTCTTAAGGTTAAGCCTCAGTATTATGTCTTAAGATTCAGTCTTAAATTTAAGTCTTAATAATAAGGCTTAAGGTTAAGTCTTGGGGATAAGTCTTAGGGTTAAGTCTTAAAGTTAAATCTTAGGGTTAAGTCTTAAGGTTAAGTCTCAGGGTTAAGTCTTAGTATGAAGTCTTAGGGTTAAGTCTTATGGTTAAGTCCTAAATTTAAGTCTTAGGGGTTATGTCTTAGGGATAAGTCTTAAGGTGAAGTCTTAGGATCAAGTCTTAAGGTGATGTCATTATGGGAACAAGTAGGGTTAAGTTTTAGGATTATTTCTTAGGGTTAAGTCTTAATGTTAAGTGTCAGGTTAAGTCTTAGAGTTATGTCTTATGGTTACCTCTTAATGTTATGTCTTAGGGTTAAGTTATAAGGTTAAGTCTAACGTTTAAGTCCTAAGGTTGAGTGTTAAGTTTGAATATTAAAGTTAAGTCTTAAGGTTAAGACTTAGGGTTAAGTCTTACAGTTAAGTCTTTAGGGTTAAGTCTTAGGCTTAAGTCTTAGGGTAAAATCTTAAGGTTAAGTCTTAGTGTTAAGTCTTATACTTAAGTCTTAACGTCAAGTCTTAAGGTTTAGCCTTAAGGTTAAGTTTTAGGGTTAAGTCTTAGGCTTGATTTTTATGGACAAGTCTTAGGTTTAAGTCTCAGGGTTGAGTCCTAAGGTTAGAGTCATAGGGCTAAGTCTTAAAGTTAAGTCTTAAGGTTAATTCTTACGGTTATATCTTCGGTTTAAGTCTTAAGGTTAAATCTTAATCTTAAATATTAAGGTTATATCTTAGGGTTAGGTATTAAGTCTTAGGTTTAAGTCTCAGGGTTAAGTCTTAGGGATAAGTCTTAAGTTTAAGTCTTAGGGTTAAGTCTTCAGGTTGATCCTTAAGGTTAAGCCTTAGCGTTAAGTCTTAGGGTTAAGTCTTACGGTGAAGTCTTAAGGATAAGTCTTATGATTAAAGTGTTGGGGTTAAGTCAAAATGGTAAATCTTAAGGTTAAGTCTTATGCCAAAGTCTCAGGTTTATGTGTTAGGGTTATGTCTTAAGGTTAAGTCTTGGGGATAAATCTTAGTGTTAATTCTTAGTGTCAAATCTTAAGTTTAAATCTTTTGGTTATGCTTACGTTTAAATCTTATGGTTGAGTCTTATGGTTATGTCTTAAGGTTAAGTTTTAGTGTTAAGTCTTAAGGTTAGGTCTTAGATTTAAGTCTCACGGCTAAGTCTTAGGCTTAAGACCCAGGGTTAAGTCGTTAGGTTCTGTCTTAAGGTTAAGTCTTAGGGTTAAGTCTTAAGGTTATGTTTTAAAAGCTGTAGTCTCAGGGTTAAGACTTAGGGATCAGTCCTAAGGGTTAAAGGGTTAAGTCTTAAGGTTAAGACTCAGGGTTATGTCTTAGGGTTAAGTCGTAGGTTTAAGTCTCAGGGTTAAGTCTTAGGGTTAAGACCTAAATTTAAGACTTAGGGTTAAGTCTTAAGGATAAGTCTTAAATTTAAGTCTTAGGGTTAAACCTTAAGGTTAAGTCGTACGGTTAAGTCTTAAATTTAAAGTGTTCTGGTTATGTCTTAAGGTTAAGTCTTTGTGTTAAGTCTTAAGGTTAAATCTTAAGTCCTAGGCTTTGAGTCTTAGGGTTAAGTCTTAAGTTTAAGTCTTTGGGATACGTCTTAGGGTTAAGTGTCAGGGTTAAGAGTTATGTTTAATTCTCAAGTTTAAATCTTAGGGTTAAGTCTTAAAGTTCAGTCTTAAATTTAAGTCTCAGTGTTGTCTTCGGTTAGGTTATAGTGTTAAGTCTTAGGGTTACGTCCTAAGGTTCAGTCTTATATTAAATTCTCAGGGTTAAATCTTAGGGATAAGTCTTAAGGTTAAGCCTCAGTATTATGTCTTAAGATTCAGTCTTAAATTTAAGTCTTAATAATAAGGCTTAAGGTTAAGTCTTGGGGATAAGTCTTAGGGTTAAGTCTTAAAGTTAAATCTTAGGGTTAAGTCTTAAGGTTAAGTCTCAGGGTTAAGTCTTAGTATGAAGTCTTAGGGTTAAGTCTTATGGTTAAGTCCTAAATTTAAGTCTTAGGGGTTATGTCTTAGGGATAAGTCTTAAGGTGAAGTCTTAGGATCAAGTCTTAAGGTGATGTCATTATGGTAACAAGTAGGGTTAAGTTTTAGGATTATTTCTTAGGGTTAAGTCTTAATGTTAAGTGTCAGGTTAAGTCTTAGAGTTATGTCTTATGGTTACCTCTTAATGTTATGTCTTAGGGTTAAGTTATAAGGTTAAGTCTAAGGTTTAAGTCCTAGGGTTGAGTGTTAAGTTTGAATATTAAAGTTAAGTCTTAAGGTTAAGACTTAGGGTTAAGTCTTACAGTTAAGTCTTTAGGGTTAAGTCTTAGGCTTAAGTCTTAGGGTAAAATCTTAAGGTTAAGTCTTAGTGTTAAGTCTTATATTTAAGTCTTAACGTCAAGTCTTAAGGTTTAGCCTTAAGGTTAAGTTTTAGGGTTAAGTCTTAGGCTTGATTTTTATGGACAAGTCTTAGGTTTAAGTCTCAGGGTTGAGTCCTAAGGTTAGAGTCATAGGGCTAAGTCTTAAAGTTAAGTCTTAAGGTTAATTCTTACGGTTATATCTTCGGTTTAAGTCTTAAGGTTAAATCTTAATCTTAAATATTAAGGTTACATCTTAGGGTTAGGTATTAAGTCTTAGGTTTAAGTCTCAGGGATAAGTCTTAAGTTTAAGTCTTAGGGTTAAGTCTTCAGGTTGATCCTTAAGGTTAAGCCTTAGCGTTAAGTCTTAGGGTTAAGTCTTACGGTGAAGTCTTAAGGATAAGTCTTATGATTAAGTGTTGGGGTTAAGTCAAAATGGTAAATCTTAAGGTTAAGTCTTATGCCAAAGTCTCAGGTTTATGTGTTAGGGTTATGTCTTAAGGTTAAGTCTTGGGGATAAATCTTAGTGTTAATTCTTAGTGTCAAATCTTAAGTTTAAATCTTTTGGTTATGCTTACGTTTAAATCTTATGGTTGAGTCTTATGGTTATGTCTTAAGGTTAAGTTTTAGTGTTAAGTCTTAGGGTTAAGTCTTAAGGTTAGGTCTTAGATTTAAGTCTCACGGCTAAGTCTTAGGCTTAAGACCCAGGGTTAAGTCGTTAGGTTCTGTCTTAAGGTTAAGTCTTAGGGTTAAGTCTTAAGGTTATGTTTTAAAAGCTGTAGTCTCAGGGTTAAGACTTAGGGATCAGTCCTAAGGGTTAAAGGGTTAAGTCTTAAGGTTAAGACTCAGGGTTATGTCTTAGGGTTAAGTCGTAGGTTTAAGTCTCAGGGTTAAGTCTTAGGGTTAAGACCTAAATTTAAGACTTAGGGTTAAGTCTTAAGGATAAGTCTTAAATTTAAGTCTTAGGGTTAAACCTTAAGGTTAAGTCGTACGGTTAAGTCTTAAATTTAAAGTGTTCTGGTTATGTCTTAAGGTTAAGTCTTTGTGTTAAGTCTTAAGGTTAAATCTTAAGTCCTAGGCTTTGAGTCTTAGGGTTAAGTCTTAAGTTTAAGTCTTTGGGATACGTCTTAGGGTTAAGTGTCAGGGTTAAGAGTTATGTTTAATTCTCAAGTTTAAATCTTAGGGTTAAGTCTTAAAGTTCAGTCTTAAATTTAAGTCTCAGTGTTGTCTTCGGTTAGGTTATAGTGTTAAGTCTTAGGGTTACGTCCTAAGGTTCAGTCTTATATTAAATTGTCAGGGTTAAATCTTAGGGATAAGTCTTAAGGTTAAGCCTCAGTATTATGTCTTAAGATTCAGTCTTAAATTTAAGTCTTAATAATAAGGCTTAAGGTTAAGTCTTGGGGATAAGTCTTAGGGTTAAGTCTTAAAGTTAAATCTTAGGGTTAAGTCTTAAGGTTAAGTCTCAGGGTTAAGTCTTAGTATGAAGTCTTAGGGTTAAGTCTTATGGTTAAGTCCTAAATTTAAGTCTTAGGGGTTATGTCTTAGGGATAAGTCTTAAGGTGAAGTCTTAGGATCAAGTCTTAAGGTGATGTCATTATGGTAACAAGTAGGGTTAAGTTTTAGGATTATTTCTTAGGGTTAAGTCTTAATGTTAAGTGTCAGGTTAAGTCTTAGAGTTATGTCTTATGGTTACCTCTTAATGTTATGTCTTAGGGTTAAGTTATAAGGTTAAGTCTAAGGTTTAAGTCCTAAGGTTGAGTGTTAAGTTTGAATATTAAAGTTAAGTCTTAAGGTTAAGACTTAGGGTTAAGTCTTACAGTTAAGTCTTTAGGGTTAAGTCTTAGGCTTAAGTCTTAGGGTAAAATCTTAAGGTTAAGTCTTAGTGTTAAGTCTTATATTTAAGTCTTAACGTCAAGTCTTAAGGTTTAGCCTTAAGGTTAAGTTTTAGGGTTAAGTCTTAGGCTTGATTTTTATGGACAAGTCTTAGGTTTAAGTCTCAGGGTTGAGTCCTAAGGTTAGAGTCATAGGGCTAAGTCTTAAAGTTAAGTCTTAAGGTTAATTCTTACGGTTATATCTTCGGTTTAAGTCTTAAGGTTAAATCTTAATCTTAAATATTAAGGTTACATCTTAGGGTTAGGTATTAAGTCTTAGGTTTAAGTCTCAGGGTTAAGTCTTAGGGATAAGTCTTAAGTTTAAGTCTTAGGGTTAAGTCTTCAGGTTGATCCTTAAGGTTAAGCCTTAGGGTTAAGTCTTAGGGTTAAGTCTTACGGTGAAGTCTTAAGGATAAGTCTTATGATTAAGTGTTGGGGTTAAGTCAAAATGGTAAATCTTAAGGTTAAGTCTTATGCCAAAGTCTCAGGTTTATGTGTTAGGGTTATGTCTTAGAGGTTAAGTCTTGGGGATAAATCTTAGTGTTAATTCTTAGTGTCAAATCTTAAGTTTAAATCTTTTGGTTATGCTTACGTTTAAATCTTATGGTTGAGTCTTATGGTTATGTCTTAAGGTTAAGTTTTAGTGTTAAGTCTTAGGGTTAAGTCTTAAGGTTAGGTCTTAGATTTAAGTCTCACGGCTAAGTCTTAGGCTTAAGACCCAGGGTTAAGTCGTTAGGTTCTGTCTTAAGGTTAAGTCTTAGGGTTAAGTCTTAAGGTTATGTTTTAAAAGCTGTAGTCTCAGGGTTAAGACTTAGGGATCAGTCCTAAGGGTTAAAGGGTTAAGTCTTAAGGTTAAGACTCAGGGTTATGTCTTAGGGTTAAGTCGTAGGTTTAAGTCTCAGGGTTAAGTCTTAGGGTTAAGACCTAAATTTAAGACTTAGGGTTAAGTCTTAAGGATAAGTCTTAAATTTAAGTCTTAGGGTTAAACCTTAAGGTTAAGTCGTACGGTTAAGTCTTAAATTTAAAGTGTTCTGGTTATGTCTTAAGGTTAAGTCTTTGTGTTAAGTCTTAAGGTTAAATCTTAAGTCCTAGGCTTTGAGTCTTAGGGTTAAGTCTTAAGTTTAAGTCTTTGGGATACGTCTTAGGGTTAAGTGTCAGGGTTAAGAGTTATGTTTAATTCTCAAGTTTAAATCTTAGGGTTAAGTCTTAAAGTTCAGTCTTAAATTTAAGTCTCAGTGTTGTCTTCGGTTAGGTTATAGTGTTAAGTCTTAGGGTTACGTCCTAAGGTTCAGTCTTATATTAAATTCTCAGGGTTAAATCTTAGGGATAAGTCTTAAGGTTAAGCCTCAGTATTATGTCTTAAGATTCAGTCTTAAATTTAAGTCTTAATAATAAGGCTTAAGGTTAAGTCTTGGGGATAAGTCTTAGGGTTAAGTCTTAAAGTTAAATCTTAGGGTTAAGTCTTAAGGTTAAGTCTCAGGGTTAAGTCTTAGTATGAAGTCTTAGGGTTAAGTCTTATGGTTAAGTCCTAAATTTAAGTCTTAGGGGTTATGTCTTAGGGATAAGTCTTAAGGTGAAGTCTTAGGATCAAGTCTTAAGGTGATGTCATTATGGTAACAAGTAGGGTTAAGTTTTAGGATTATTTCTTAGGGTTAAGTCTTAATGTTAAGTGTCAGGTTAAGTCTTAGAGTTATGTCTTATGGTTACCTCTTAATGTTATGTCTTAGGGTTAAGTTATAAGGTTAAGTCTAAGGTTTAAGTCCTAAGGTTGAGTGTTAAGTTTGAATATTAAAGTTAAGTCTTAAGGTTAAGACTTAGGGTTAAGTCTTACAGTTAAGTCTTTAGGGTTAAGTCTTAGGCTTAAGTCTTAGGGTAAAATCTTAAGGTTAAGTCTTAGTGTTAAGTCTTATATTTAAGTCTTAACGTCAAGTCTTAAGGTTTAGCCTTAAGGTTAAGTTTTAGGGTTAAGTCTTAGGCTTGATTTTTATGGACAAGTCTTAGGTTTAAGTCTCAGGGTTGAGTCCTAAGGTTAGAGTCATAGGGCTAAGTCTTAAAGTTAAGTCTTAAGGTTAATTCTTACGGTTATATCTTCGGTTTAAGTCTTAAGGTTAAATCTTAATCTTAAATATTAAGGTTACATCTTAGGGTTAGGTATTAAGTCTTAGGTTTAAGTCTCAGGGTTAAGTCTTAGGGATAAGTCTTAAGTTTAAGTCTTAGGGTTAAGTCTTCAGGTTGATCCTTAAGGTTAAGCCTTAGCGTTAAGTCTTAGGGTTAAGTCTTACGGTGAAGTCTTAAGGATAAGTCTTATGATTAAGTGTTGGGGTTAAGTCAAAATGGTAAATCTTAAGGTTAAGTCTTATGCCAAAGTCTCAGGTTTATGTGTTAGGGTTATGTCTTAAGGTTAAGTCTTGGGGATAAATCTTAGTGTTAATTCTTAGTGTCAAATCTTAAGTTTAAATCTTTTGGTTATGCTTACGTTTAAATCTTATGGTTGAGTCTTATGGTTATGTCTTAAGGTTAAGTTTTAGTGTTAAGTCTTAAGGTTAGGTCTTAGATTTAAGTCTCACGGCTAAGTCTTAGGCTTAAGACCCAGGGTTAAGTCGTTAGGTTCTGTCTTAAGGTTAAGTCTTAGGGTTAAGTCTTAAGGTTATGTTTTAAAAGCTGTAGTCTCAGGGTTAAGACTTAGGGATCAGTCCTAAGGGTTAAAGGGTTAAGTCTTAAGGTTAAGACTCAGGGTTATGTCTTAGGGTTAAGTCGTAGGTTTAAGTCTCAGGGTTAAGTCTTAGGGTTAAGACCTAAATTTAAGACTTAGGGTTAAGTCTTAAGGATAAGTCTTAAATTTAAGTCTTAGGGTTAAACCTTAAGGTTAAGTCGTACGGTTAAGTCTTAAATTTAAAGTGTTCTGGTTATGTCTTAAGGTTAAGTCTTTGTGTTAAGTCTTAAGGTTAAATCTTAAGTCCTAGGCTTTGAGTCTTAGGGTTAAGTCTTAAGTTTAAGTCTTTGGGATACGTCTTAGGGTTAAGTGTCAGGGTTAAGAGTTATGTTTAATTCTCAAGTTTAAATCTTAGGGTTAAGTCTTAAAGTTCAGTCTTAAATTTAAGTCTCAGTGTTGTCTTCGGTTAGGTTATAGTGTTAAGTCTTAGGGTTACGTCCTAAGGTTCAGTCTTATATTAAATTCTCAGGGTTAAATCTTAGGGATAAGTCTTAAGGTTAAGCCTCAGTATTATGTCTTAAGATTCAGTCTTAAATTTAAGTCTTAATAATAAGGCTTAAGGTTAAGTCTTGGGGATAAGTCTTAGGGTTAAGTCTTAAAGTTAAATCTTAGGGTTAAGTCTTAAGGTTAAGTCTCAGGGTTAAGTCTTAGTATGAAGTCTTAGGGTTAAGTCTTATGGTTAAGTCCTAAATTTAAGTCTTAGGGGTTATGTCTTAGGGATAAGTCTTAAGGTGAAGTCTTAGGATCAAGTCTTAAGGTGATGTCATTATGGGAACAAGTAGGGTTAAGTTTTAGGATTATTTCTTAGGGTTAAGTCTTAATGTTAAGTGTCAGGTTAAGTCTTAGAGTTATGTCTTATGGTTACCTCTTAATGTTATGTCTTAGGGTTAAGTTATAAGGTTAAGTCTAAGGTTTAAGTCCTAAGGTTGAGTGTTAAGTTTGAATATTAAAGTTAAGTCTTAAGGTTAAGACTTAGGGTTAAGTCTTACAGTTAAGTCTTTAGGGTTAAGTCTTAGGCTTAAGTCTTAGGGTAAAATCTTAAGGTTAAGTCTTAGTGTTAAGTCTTATATTTAAGTCTTAACGTCAAGTCTTAAGGTTTAGCCTTAAGGTTAAGTTTTAGGGTTAAGTCTTAGGCTTGATTTTTATGGACAAGTCTTAGGTTTAAGTCTCAGGGTTGAGTCCTAAGGTTAGAGTCATAGGGCTAAGTCTTAAAGTTAAGTCTTAAGGTTAATTCTTACGGTTATATCTTCGGTTTAAGTCTTAAGGTTAAATCTTAATCTTAAATATTAAGGTTACATCTTAGGGTTAGGTATTAAGTCTTAGGTTTAAGTCTCAGGGTTAAGTCTTAGGGATAAGTCTTAAGTTTAAGTCTTAGGGTTAAGTCTTCAGGTTGATCCTTAAGGTTAAGCCTTAGCGTTAAGTCTTAGGGTTAAGTCTTACGGTGAAGTCTTAAGGATAAGTCTTATGATTAAGTGTTGGGGTTAAGTCAAAATGGTAAATCTTAAGGTTAAGTCTTATGCCAAAGTCTCAGGTTTATGTGTTAGGGTTATGTCTTAAGGTTAAGTCTTGGGGATAAATCTTAGTGTTAATTCTTAGTGTCAAATCTTAAGTTTAAATCTTTTGGTTATGCTTACGTTTAAATCTTATGGTTGAGTCTTATGGTTATGTCTTAAGGTTAAGTTTTAGTGTTAAGTCTTAGGGTTAAGTCTTAAGGTTAGGTCTTAGATTTAAGTCTCACGGCTAAGTCTTAGGCTTAAGACCCAGGGTTAAGTCGTTAGGTTCTGTCTTAAGGTTAAGTCTTAGGGTTAAGTCTTAAGGTTATGTTTTAAAAGCTGTAGTCTCAGGGTTAAGACTTAGGGATCAGTCCTAAGGGTTAAAGGGTTAAGTCTTAAGGTTAAGACTCAGGGTTATGTCTTAGGGTTAAGTCGTAGGTTTAAGTCTCAGGGTTAAGTCTTAGGGTTAAGACCTAAATTTAAGACTTAGGGTTAAGTCTTAAGGATAAGTCTTAAATTTAAGTCTTAGGGTTAAACCTTAAGGTTAAGTCGTACGGTTAAGTCTTAAATTTAAAGTGTTCTGGTTATGTCTTAAGGTTAAGTCTTTGTGTTAAGTCTTAAGGTTAAATCTTAAGTCCTAGGCTTTGAGTCTTAGGGTTAAGTCTTAAGTTTAAGTCTTTGGGATACGTCTTAGGGTTAAGTGTCAGGGTTAAGAGTTATGTTTAATTCTCAAGTTTAAATCTTAGGGTTAAGTCTTAAAGTTCAGTCTTAAATTTAAGTCTCAGTGTTGTCTTCGGTTAGGTTATAGTGTTAAGTCTTAGGGTTACGTCCTAAGGTTCAGTCTTATATTAAATTCTCAGGGTTAAATCTTAGGGATAAGTCTTAAGGTTAAGCCTCAGTATTATGTCTTAAGATTCAGTCTTAAATTTAAGTCTTAATAATAAGGCTTAAGGTTAAGTCTTGGGGATAAGTCTTAGGGTTAAGTCTTAAAGTTAAATCTTAGGGTTAAGTCTTAAGGTTAAGTCTCAGGGTTAAGTCTTAGTATGAAGTCTTAGGGTTAAGTCTTATGGTTAAGTCCTAAATTTAAGTCTTAGGGGTTATGTCTTAGGGATAAGTCTTAAGGTGAAGTCTTAGGATCAAGTCTTAAGGTGATGTCATTATGGGAACAAGTAGGGTTAAGTTTTAGGATTATTTCTTAGGGTTAAGTCTTAATGTTAAGTGTCAGGTTAAGTCTTAGAGTTATGTCTTATGGTTACCTCTTAATGTTATGTCTTAGGGTTAAGTTATAAGGTTAAGTCTAAGGTTTAAGTCCTAAGGTTGAGTGTTAAGTTTGAATATTAAAGTTAAGTCTTAAGGTTAAGACTTAGGGTTAAGTCTTACAGTTAAGTCTTTAGGGTTAAGTCTTAGGCTTAAGTCTTAGGGTAAAATCTTAAGGTTAAGTCTTAGTGTTAAGTCTTATATTTAAGTCTTAACGTCAAGTCTTAAGGTTTAGCCTTAAGGTTAAGTTTTAGGGTTAAGTCTTAGGCTTGATTTTTATGGACAAGTCTTAGGTTTAAATCTCAGGGTTGAGTCCTAAGGTTAGAGTCATAGGGCTAAGTCTTAAAGTTAAGTCTTAAGGTTAATTCTTACGTTTATATCTTCGGTTTAAGTCTTAAGGTTAAATCTTAATCTTAAATATTAAGGTTACATCTTAGGGTTAGGTATTAAGTCTTAGGTTTAAGTCTCAGGGTTAAGTCTTAGGGATAAGTCTTAAGTTTAAGTCTTAGGGTTAAGTCTTCAGGTTGATCCTTAAGGTTAAGCCTTAGCGTTAAGTCTTAGGGTTAAGTCTTACGGTGAAGTCTTAAGGATAAGTCTTATGATTAAAGTGTTGGGGTTAAGTCAAAATGGTAAATCTTAAGGTTAAGTCTTATGCCAAAGTCTCAGGTTTATGTGTTAGGGTTATGTCTTAAGGTTAAGTCTTGGGGATAAATCTTAGTGTTAATTCTTAGTGTCAAATCTTAAGTTTAAATCTTTTGGTTATGCTTACGTTTAAATCTTATGGTTGAGTCTTATGGTTATGTCTTAAGGTTAAGTTTTAGTGTTAAGTCTTAGGGTTAAGTCTTAAGGTTAGGTCTTAGATTTAAGTCTCACGGCTAAGTCTTAGGCTTAAGACCCAGGGTTAAGTCGTTAGGTTCTGTCTTAAGGTTAAGTCTTAGGGTTAAGTCTTAAGGTTATGTTTTAAAAGCTGTAGTCTCAGGGTTAAGACTTAGGGATCAGTCCTAAGGGTTAAAGGGTTAAGTCTTAAGGTTAAGACTCAGGGTTATGTCTTAGGGTTAAGTCGTAGGTTTAAGTCTCAGGGTTAAGTCTTAGGGTTAAGACCTAAATTTAAGACTTAGGGTTAAGTCTTAAGGATAAGTCTTAAATTTAAGTCTTAGGGTTAAACCTTAAGGTTAAGTCGTACGGTTAAGTCTTAAATTTAAAGTGTTCTGGTTATGTCTTAAGGTTAAGTCTTTGTGTTAAGTCTTAAGGTTAAATCTTAAGTCCTAGGCTTTGAGTCTTAGGGTTAAGTCTTAAGTTTAAGTCTTTGGGATACGTCTTAGGGTTAAGTGTCAGGGTTAAGAGTTATGTTTAATTCTCAAGTTTAAATCTTAGGGTTAAGTCTTAAAGTTCAGTCTTAAATTTAAGTCTCAGTGTTGTCTTCGGTTAGGTTATAGTGTTAAGTCTTAGGGTTACGTCCTAAGGTTCAGTCTTATATTAAATTCTCAGGGTTAAATCTTAGGGATAAGTCTTAAGGTTAAGCCTCAGTATTATGTCTTAAGATTCAGTCTTAAATTTAAGTCTTAATAATAAGGCTTAAGGTTAAGTCTTGGGGATAAGTCTTAAAGTTAAATCTTAGGGTTAAGTCTTAAGGTTAAGTCTCAGGGTTAAGTCTTAGTATGAAGTCTTAGGGTTAAGTCTTATGGTTAAGTCCTAAATTTAAGTCTTAGGGGTTATGTCTTAGGGATAAGTCTTAAGGTGAAGTCTTAGGATCAAGTCTTAAGGTGATGTCATTATGGTAACAAGTAGGGTTAAGTTTTAGGATTATTTCTTAGGGTTAAGTCTTAATGTTAAGTGTCAGGTTAAGTCTTAGAGTTATGTCTTATGGTTACCTCTTAATGTTATGTCTTAGGGTTAAGTTATAAGGTTAAGTCTAAGGTTTAAGTCCTAAGGTTGAGTGTTAAGTTTGAATATTAAAGTTAAGTCTTAAGGTTAAGACTTAGGGTTAAGTCTTACAGTTAAGTCTTTAGGGTTAAGTCTTAGGCTTAAGTCTTAGGGTAAAATCTTAAGGTTAAGTCTTAGTGTTAAGTCTTATACTTAAGTCTTAACGTCAAGTCTTAAGGTTTAGCCTTAAGGTTAAGTTTTAGGGTTAAGTCTTAGGCTTGATTTTTATGGACAAGTCTTAGGTTTAAGTCTCAGGGTTGAGTCCTAAGGTTAGAGTCATAGGGCTAAGTCTTAAAGTTAAGTCTTAAGGTTAATTCTTACGGTTATATCTTCGGTTTAAGTCTTAAGGTTAAATCTTAATCTTAAATATTAAGGTTACATCTTAGGGTTAGGTATTAAGTCTTAGGTTTAAGTCTCAGGGTTAAGTCTTAGGGATAAGTCTTAAGTTTAAGTCTTAGGGTTAAGTCTTCAGGTTGATCCTTAAGGTTAAGCCTTAGCGTTAAGTCTTAGGGTTAAGTCTTACGGTGAAGTCTTAAGGATAAGTCTTATGATTAAGTGTTGGGGTTAAGTCAAAATGGTAAATCTTAAGGTTAAGTCTTATGCCAAAGTCTCAGGTTTATGTGTTAGGGTTATGTCTTAAGGTTAAGTCTTGGGGATAAATCTTAGTGTTAATTCTTAGTGTCAAATCTTAAGTTTAAATCTTTTGGTTATGCTTACGTTTAAATCTTATGGTTGAGTCTTATGGTTATGTCTTAAGGTTAAGTTTTAGTGTTAAGTCTTAGGGTTAAGTCTTAAGGTTAGGTCTTAGATTTAAGTCTCACGGCTAAGTCTTAGGCTTAAGACCCAGGGTTAAGTCGTTAGGTTCTGTCTTAAGGTTAAGTCTTAGGGTTAAGTCTTAAGGTTATGTTTTAAAAGCTGTAGTCTCAGGGTTAAGACTTAGGGATCAGTCCTAAGGGTTAAAGGGTTAAGTCTTAAGGTTAAGACTCAGGGTTATGTCTTAGGGTTAAGTCGTAGGTTTAAGTCTCAGGGTTAAGTCTTAGGGTTAAGACCTAAATTTAAGACTTAGGGTTAAGTCTTAAGGATAAGTCTTAAATTTAAGTCTTAGGGTTAAACCTTAAGGTTAAGTCGTACGGTTAAGTCTTAAATTTAAAGTGTTCTGGTTATGTCTTAAGGTTAAGTCTTTGTGTTAAGTCTTAAGGTTAAATCTTAAGTCCTAGGCTTTGAGTCTTAGGGTTAAGTCTTAAGTTTAAGTCTTTGGGATACGTCTTAGGGTTAAGTGTCAGGGTTAAGAGTTATGTTTAATTCTCAAGTTTAAATCTTAGGGTTAAGTCTTAAAGTTCAGTCTTAAATTTAAGTCTCAGTGTTGTCTTCGGTTAGGTTATAGTGTTAAGTCTTAGGGTTACGTCCTAAGGTTCAGTCTTATATTAAATTCTCAGGGTTAAATCTTAGGGATAAGTCTTAAGGTTAAGCCTCAGTATTATGTCTTAAGATTCAGTCTTAAATTTAAGTCTTAATAATAAGGCTTAAGGTTAAGTCTTGGGGATAAGTCTTAGGGTTAAGTCTTAAAGTTAAATCTTAGGGTTAAGTCTTAAGGTTAAGTCTCAGGGTTAAGTCTTAGTATGAAGTCTTAGGGTTAAGTCTTATGGTTAAGTCCTAAATTTAAGTCTTAGGGGTTATGTCTTAGGGATAAGTCTTAAGGTGAAGTCTTAGGATCAAGTCTTAAGGTGATGTCATTATGGTAACAAGTAGGGTTAAGTTTTAGGATTATTTCTTAGGGTTAAGTCTTAATGTTAAGTGTCAGGTTAAGTCTTAGAGTTATGTCTTATGGTTACCTCTTAATGTTATGTCTTAGGGTTAAGTTATAAGGTTAAGTCTAAGGTTTAAGTCCTAGGGTTGAGTGTTAAGTTTGAATATTAAAGTTAAGTCTTAAGGTTAAGACTTAGGGTTAAGTCTTACAGTTAAGTCTTTAGGGTTAAGTCTTAGGCTTAAGTCTTAGGGTAAAATCTTAAGGTTAAGTCTTAGTGTTAAGTCTTATATTTAAGTCTTAACGTCAAGTCTTAAGGTTTAGCCTTAAGGTTAAGTTTTAGGGTTAAGTCTTAGGCTTGATTTTTATGGACAAGTCTTAGGTTTAAGTCTCAGGGTTGAGTCCTAAGGTTAGAGTCATAGGGCTAAGTCTTAAAGTTAAGTCTTAAGGTTAATTCTTACGGTTATATCTTCGGTTTAAGTCTTAAGGTTAAATCTTAATCTTAAATATTAAGGTTACATCTTAGGGTTAGGTATTAAGTCTTAGGTTTAAGTCTCAGGGATAAGTCTTAAGTTTAAGTCTTAGGGTTAAGTCTTCAGGTTGATCCTTAAGGTTAAGCCTTAGCGTTAAGTCTTAGGGTTAAGTCTTACGGTGAAGTCTTAAGGATAAGTCTTATGATTAAGTGTTGGGGTTAAGTCAAAATGGTAAATCTTAAGGTTAAGTCTTATGCCAAAGTCTCAGGTTTATGTGTTAGGGTTATGTCTTAAGGTTAAGTCTTGGGGATAAATCTTAGTGTTAATTCTTAGTGTCAAATCTTAAGTTTAAATCTTTTGGTTATGCTTACGTTTAAATCTTATGGTTGAGTCTTATGGTTATGTCTTAAGGTTAAGTTTTAGTGTTAAGTCTTAAGGTTAGGTCTTAGATTTAAGTCTCACGGCTAAGTCTTAGGCTTAAGACCCAGGGTTAAGTCGTTAGGTTCTGTCTTAAGGTTAAGTCTTAGGGTTAAGTCTTAAGGTTATGTTTTAAAAGCTGTAGTCTCAGGGTTAAGACTTAGGGATCAGTCCTAAGGGTTAAAGGGTTAAGTCTTAAGGTTAAGACTCAGGGTTATGTCTTAGGGTTAAGTCGTAGGTTTAAGTCTCAGGGTTAAGTCTTAGGGTTAAGACCTAAATTTAAGACTTAGGGTTAAGTCTTAAGGATAAGTCTTAAATTTAAGTCTTAGGGTTAAACCTTAAGGTTAAGTCGTACGGTTAAGTCTTAAATTTAAAGTGTTCTGGTTATGTCTTAAGGTTAAGTCTTTGTGTTAAGTCTTAAGGTTAAATCTTAAGTCCTAGGCTTTGAGTCTTAGGGTTAAGTCTTAAGTTTAAGTCTTTGGGATACGTCTTAGGGTTAAGTGTCAGGGTTAAGAGTTATGTTTAATTCTCAAGTTTAAATCTTAGGGTTAAGTCTTAAAGTTCAGTCTTAAATTTAAGTCTCAGTGTTGTCTTCGGTTAGGTTATAGTGTTAAGTCTTAGGGTTACGTCCTAAGGTTCAGTCTTATATTAAATTCTCAGGGTTAAATCTTAGGGATAAGTCTTAAGGTTAAGCCTCAGTATTATGTCTTAAGATTCAGTCTTAAATTTAAGTCTTAATAATAAGGCTTAAGGTTAAGTCTTGGGGATAAGTCTTAGGGTTAAGTCTTAAAGTTAAATCTTAGGGTTAAGTCTTAAGGTTAAGTCTCAGGGTTAAGTCTTAGTATGAAGTCTTAGGGTTAAGTCTTATGGTTAAGTCCTAAATTTAAGTCTTAGGGGTTATGTCTTAGGGATAAGTCTTAAGGTGAAGTCTTAGGATCAAGTCTTAAGGTGATGTCATTATGGTAACAAGTAGGGTTAAGTTTTAGGATTATTTCTTAGGGTTAAGTCTTAATGTTAAGTGTCAGGTTAAGTCTTAGAGTTATGTCTTATGGTTACCTCTTAATGTTATGTCTTAGGGTTAAGTTATAAGGTTAAGTCTAAGGTTTAAGTCCTAAGGTTGAGTGTTAAGTTTGAATATTAAAGTTAAGTCTTAAGGTTAAGACTTAGGGTTAAGTCTTACAGTTAAGTCTTTAGGGTTAAGTCTTAGGCTTAAGTCTTAGGGTAAAATCTTAAGGTTAAGTCTTAGTGTTAAGTCTTATATTTAAGTCTTAACGTCAAGTCTTAAGGTTTAGCCTTAAGGTTAAGTTTTAGGGTTAAGTCTTAGGCTTGATTTTTATGGACAAGTCTTAGGTTTAAATCTCAGGGTTGAGTCCTAAGGTTAGAGTCATAGGGCTAAGTCTTAAAGTTAAGTCTTAAGGTTAATTCTTACGTTTATATCTTCGGTTTAAGTCTTAAGGTTAAATCTTAATCTTAAATATTAAGGTTACATCTTAGGGTTAGGTATTAAGTCTTAGGTTTAAGTCTCAGGGTTAAGTCTTAGGGATAAGTCTTAAGTTTAAGTCTTAGGGTTAAGTCTTCAGGTTGATCCTTAAGGTTAAGCCTTAGCGTTAAGTCTTAGGGTTAAGTCTTACGGTGAAGTCTTAAGGATAAGTCTTATGATTAAAGTGTTGGGGTTAAGTCAAAATGGTAAATCTTAAGGTTAAGTCTTATGCCAAAGTCTCAGGTTTATGTGTTAGGGTTATGTCTTAAGGTTAAGTCTTGGGGATAAATCTTAGTGTTAATTCTTAGTGTCAAATCTTAAGTTTAAATCTTTTGGTTATGCTTACGTTTAAATCTTATGGTTGAGTCTTATGGTTATGTCTTAAGGTTAAGTTTTAGTGTTAAGTCTTAGGGTTAAGTCTTAAGGTTAGGTCTTAGATTTAAGTCTCACGGCTAAGTCTTAGGCTTACGACCCAGGGTTAAGTCGTTAGGTTCTGTCTTAAGGTTAAGTCTTAGGGTTAAGTCTTAAGGTTATGTTTTAAAAGCTGTAGTCTCAGGGTTAAGACTTAGGGATCAGTCCTAAGGGTTAAAGGGTTAAGTCTTAAGGTTAAGACTCAGGGTTATGTCTTAGGGTTAAGTCGTAGGTTTAAGTCTCAGGGTTAAGTCTTAGGGTTAAGACCTAAATTTAAGACTTAGGGTTAAGTCTTAAGGATAAGTCTTAAATTTAAGTCTTAGGGTTAAACCTTAAGGTTAAGTCGTACGGTTAAGTCTTAAATTTAAAGTGTTCTGGTTATGTCTTAAGGTTAAGTCTTTGTGTTAAGTCTTAAGGTTAAATCTTAAGTCCTAGGCTTTGAGTCTTAGGGTTAAGTCTTAAGTTTAAGTCTTTGGGATACGTCTTAGGGTTAAGTGTCAGGGTTAAGAGTTATGTTTAATTCTCAAGTTTAAATCTTAGGGTTAAGTCTTAAAGTTCAGTCTTAAATTTAAGTCTCAGTGTTGTCTTTGGTTAGGTTATAGTGTTAAGTCTTAGGGTTACGTCCTAAGGTTCAGTCTTATATTAAATTCTCAGGGTTAAATCTTAGGGATAAGTCTTAAGGTTAAGCCTCAGTATTATGTCTTAAGATTCAGTCTTAAATTTAAGTCTTAATAATAAGGCTTAAGGTTAAGTCTTGGGGATAAGTCTTAGGGTTAAGTCTTAAAGTTAAATCTTAGGGTTAAGTCTTAAGGTTAAGTCTCAGGGTTAAGTCTTAGTATGAAGTCTTAGGGTTAAGTCTTATGGTTAAGTCCTAAATTTAAGTCTTAGGGGTTATGTCTTAGGGATAAGTCTTAAGGTGAAGTCTTAGGATCAAGTCTTAAGGTGATGTCATTATGGGAACAAGTAGGGTTAAGTTTTAGGATTATTTCTTAGGGTTAAGTCTTAATGTTAAGTGTCAGGTTAAGTCTTAGAGTTATGTCTTATGGTTACCTCTTAATGTTATGTCTTAGGGTTAAGTTATAAGGTTAAGTCTAAGGTTTAAGTCCTAAGGTTGAGTGTTAAGTTTGAATATTAAAGTTAAGTCTTAAGGTTAAGACTTAGGGTTAAGTCTTACAGTTAAGTCTTTAGGGTTAAGTCTTAGGCTTAAGTCTTAGGGTAAAATCTTAAGGTTAAGTCTTAGTGTTAAGTCTTATACTTAAGTCTTAACGTCAAGTCTTAAGGTTTAGCCTTAAGGTTAAGTTTTAGGGTTAAGTCTTAGGCTTGATTTTTATGGACAAGTCTTAGGTTTAAGTCTCAGGGTTGAGTCCTAAGGTTAGAGTCATAGGGCTAAGTCTTAAAGTTAAGTCTTAAGGTTAATTCTTACGGTTATATCTTCGGTTTAAGTCTTAAGGTTAAATCTTAATCTTAAATATTAAGGTTACATCTTAGGGTTAGGTATTAAGTCTTAGGTTT
Organism: Falco punctatus; assembly: GCF_963210335.1. Lineage (NCBI taxonomy): Eukaryota > Metazoa > Chordata > Aves > Falconiformes > Falconidae > Falco > Falco punctatus. The sequence continues at coordinate 86,100,000 of NC_137586.1, forward strand.
AAGTCTCAGGGTTAAGTCTTAGGGATAAGTCTTAAGTTTAAGTCTTAGGGTTAAGTCTTCAGGTTGATCCTTAAGGTTAAGCCTTAGCGTTAAGTCTTAGGGTTAAGTCTTACGGTGAAGTCTTAAGGATAAGTCTTATGATTAAGTGTTGGGGTTAAGTCAAAATGGTAAATCTTAAGGTTAAGTCTTATGCCAAAGTCTCAGGTTTATGTGTTAGGGTTATGTCTTAAGGTTAAGTCTTGGGGATAAATCTTAGTGTTAATTCTTAGTGTCAAATCTTAAGTTTAAATCTTTTGGTTATGCTTACGTTTAAATCTTATGGTTGAGTCTTATGGTTATGTCTTAAGGTTAAGTTTTAGTGTTAAGTCTTAGGGTTAAGTCTTAAGGTTAGGTCTTAGATTTAAGTCTCACGGCTAAGTCTTAGGCTTAAGACCCAGGGTTAAGTCGTTAGGTTCTGTCTTAAGGTTAAGTCTTAGGGTTAAGTCTTAAGGTTATGTTTTAAAAGCTGTAGTCTCAGGGTTAAGACTTAGGGATCAGTCCTAAGGGTTAAAGGGTTAAGTCTTAAGGTTAAGACTCAGGGTTATGTCTTAGGGTTAAGTCGTAGGTTTAAGTCTCAGGGTTAAGTCTTAGGGTTAAGACCTAAATTTAAGACTTAGGGTTAAGTCTTAAGGATAAGTCTTAAATTTAAGTCTTAGGGTTAAACCTTAAGGTTAAGTCGTACGGTTAAGTCTTAAATTTAAAGTGTTCTGGTTATGTCTTAAGGTTAAGTCTTTGTGTTAAGTCTTAAGGTTAAATCTTAAGTCCTAGGCTTTGAGTCTTAGGGTTAAGTCTTAAGTTTAAGTCTTTGGGATACGTCTTAGGGTTAAGTGTCAGGGTTAAGAGTTATGTTTAATTCTCAAGTTTAAATCTTAGGGTTAAGTCTTAAAGTTCAGTCTTAAATTTAAGTCTCAGTGTTGTCTTCGGTTAGGTTATAGTGTTAAGTCTTAGGGTTACGTCCTAAGGTTCAGTCTTATATTAAATTCTCAGGGTTAAATCTTAGGGATAAGTCTTAAGGTTAAGCCTCAGTATTATGTCTTAAGATTCAGTCTTAAATTTAAGTCTTAATAATAAGGCTTAAGGTTAAGTCTTGGGGATAAGTCTTAGGGTTAAGTCTTAAAGTTAAATCTTAGGGTTAAGTCTTAAGGTTAAGTCTCAGGGTTAAGTCTTAGTATGAAGTCTTAGGGTTAAGTCTTATGGTTAAGTCCTAAATTTAAGTCTTAGGGGTTATGTCTTAGGGATAAGTCTTAAGGTGAAGTCTTAGGATCAAGTCTTAAGGTGATGTCATTATGGGAACAAGTAGGGTTAAGTTTTAGGATTATTTCTTAGGGTTAAGTCTTAATGTTAAGTGTCAGGTTAAGTCTTAGAGTTATGTCTTATGGTTACCTCTTAATGTTATGTCTTAGGGTTAAGTTATAAGGTTAAGTCTAAGGTTTAAGTCCTAGGGTTGAGTGTTAAGTTTGAATATTAAAGTTAAGTCTTAAGGTTAAGACTTAGGGTTAAGTCTTACAGTTAAGTCTTTAGGGTTAAGTCTTAGGCTTAAGTCTTAGGGTAAAATCTTAAGGTTAAGTCTTAGTGTTAAGTCTTATATTTAAGTCTTAACGTCAAGTCTTAAGGTTTAGCCTTAAGGTTAAGTTTTAGGGTTAAGTCTTAGGCTTGATTTTTATGGACAAGTCTTAGGTTTAAGTCTCAGGGTTGAGTCCTAAGGTTAGAGTCATAGGGCTAAGTCTTAAAGTTAAGTCTTAAGGTTAATTCTTACGGTTATATCTTCGGTTTAAGTCTTAAGGTTAAATCTTAATCTTAAATATTAAGGTTACATCTTAGGGTTAGGTATTAAGTCTTAGGTTTAAGTCTCAGGGATAAGTCTTAAGTTTAAGTCTTAGGGTTAAGTCTTCAGGTTGATCCTTAAGGTTAAGCCTTAGCGTTAAGTCTTAGGGTTAAGTCTTACGGTGAAGTCTTAAGGATAAGTCTTATGATTAAGTGTTGGGGTTAAGTCAAAATGGTAAATCTTAAGGTTAAGTCTTATGCCAAAGTCTCAGGTTTATGTGTTAGGGTTATGTCTTAAGGTTAAGTCTTGGGGATAAATCTTAGTGTTAATTCTTAGTGTCAAATCTTAAGTTTAAATCTTTTGGTTATGCTTACGTTTAAATCTTATGGTTGAGTCTTATGGTTATGTCTTAAGGTTAAGTTTTAGTGTTAAGTCTTAGGGTTAAGTCTTAAGGTTAGGTCTTAGATTTAAGTCTCACGGCTAAGTCTTAGGCTTAAGACCCAGGGTTAAGTCGTTAGGTTCTGTCTTAAGGTTAAGTCTTAGGGTTAAGTCTTAAGGTTATGTTTTAAAAGCTGTAGTCTCAGGGTTAAGACTTAGGGATCAGTCCTAAGGGTTAAAGGGTTAAGTCTTAAGGTTAAGACTCAGGGTTATGTCTTAGGGTTAAGTCGTAGGTTTAAGTCTCAGGGTTAAGTCTTAGGGTTAAGACCTAAATTTAAGACTTAGGGTTAAGTCTTAAGGATAAGTCTTAAATTTAAGTCTTAGGGTTAAACCTTAAGGTTAAGTCGTACGGTTAAGTCTTAAATTTAAAGTGTTCTGGTTATGTCTTAAGGTTAAGTCTTTGTGTTAAGTCTTAAGGTTAAATCTTAAGTCCTAGGCTTTGAGTCTTAGGGTTAAGTCTTAAGTTTAAGTCTTTGGGATACGTCTTAGGGTTAAGTGTCAGGGTTAAGAGTTATGTTTAATTCTCAAGTTTAAATCTTAGGGTTAAGTCTTAAAGTTCAGTCTTAAATTTAAGTCTCAGTGTTGTCTTCGGTTAGGTTATAGTGTTAAGTCTTAGGGTTACGTCCTAAGGTTCAGTCTTATATTAAATTCTCAGGGTTAAATCTTAGGGATAAGTCTTAAGGTTAAGCCTCAGTATTATGTCTTAAGATTCAGTCTTAAATTTAAGTCTTAATAATAAGGCTTAAGGTTAAGTCTTGGGGATAAGTCTTAGGGTTAAGTCTTAAAGTTAAATCTTAGGGTTAAGTCTTAAGGTTAAGTCTCAGGGTTAAGTCTTAGTATGAAGTCTTAGGGTTAAGTCTTATGGTTAAGTCCTAAATTTAAGTCTTAGGGGTTATGTCTTAGGGATAAGTCTTAAGGTGAAGTCTTAGGATCAAGTCTTAAGGTGATGTCATTATGGTAACAAGTAGGGTTAAGTTTTAGGATTATTTCTTAGGGTTAAGTCTTAATGTTAAGTGTCAGGTTAAGTCTTAGAGTTATGTCTTATGGTTACCTCTTAATGTTATGTCTTAGGGTTAAGTTATAAGGTTAAGTCTAAGGTTTAAGTCCTAGGGTTGAGTGTTAAGTTTGAATATTAAAGTTAAGTCTTAAGGTTAAGACTTAGGGTTAAGTCTTACAGTTAAGTCTTTAGGGTTAAGTCTTAGGCTTAAGTCTTAGGGTAAAATCTTAAGGTTAAGTCTTAGTGTTAAGTCTTATATTTAAGTCTTAACGTCAAGTCTTAAGGTTTAGCCTTAAGGTTAAGTTTTAGGGTTAAGTCTTAGGCTTGATTTTTATGGACAAGTCTTAGGTTTAAGTCTCAGGGTTGAGTCCTAAGGTTAGAGTCATAGGGCTAAGTCTTAAAGTTAAGTCTTAAGGTTAATTCTTACGGTTATATCTTCGGTTTAAGTCTTAAGGTTAAATCTTAATCTTAAATATTAAGGTTACATCTTAGGGTTAGGTATTAAGTCTTAGGTTTAAGTCTCAGGGATAAGTCTTAAGTTTAAGTCTTAGGGTTAAGTCTTCAGGTTGATCCTTAAGGTTAAGCCTTAGCGTTAAGTCTTAGGGTTAAGTCTTACGGTGAAGTCTTAAGGATAAGTCTTATGATTAAGTGTTGGGGTTAAGTCAAAATGGTAAATCTTAAGGTTAAGTCTTATGCCAAAGTCTCAGGTTTATGTGTTAGGGTTATGTCTTAAGGTTAAGTCTTGGGGATAAATCTTAGTGTTAATTCTTAGTGTCAAATCTTAAGTTTAAATCTTTTGGTTATGCTTACGTTTAAATCTTATGGTTGAGTCTTATGGTTATGTCTTAAGGTTAAGTTTTAGTGTTAAGTCTTAGGGTTAAGTCTTAAGGTTAGGTCTTAGATTTAAGTCTCACGGCTAAGTCTTAGGCTTAAGACCCAGGGTTAAGTCGTTAGGTTCTGTCTTAAGGTTAAGTCTTAGGGTTAAGTCTTAAGGTTATGTTTTAAAAGCTGTAGTCTCAGGGTTAAGACTTAGGGATCAGTCCTAAGGGTTAAAGGGTTAAGTCTTAAGGTTAAGACTCAGGGTTATGTCTTAGGGTTAAGTCGTAGGTTTAAGTCTCAGGGTTAAGTCTTAGGGTTAAGACCTAAATTTAAGACTTAGGGTTAAGTCTTAAGGATAAGTCTTAAATTTAAGTCTTAGGGTTAAACCTTAAGGTTAAGTCGTACGGTTAAGTCTTAAATTTAAAGTGTTCTGGTTATGTCTTAAGGTTAAGTCTTTGTGTTAAGTCTTAAGGTTAAATCTTAAGTCCTAGGCTTTGAGTCTTAGGGTTAAGTCTTAAGTTTAAGTCTTTGGGATACGTCTTAGGGTTAAGTGTCAGGGTTAAGAGTTATGTTTAATTCTCAAGTTTAAATCTTAGGGTTAAGTCTTAAAGTTCAGTCTTAAATTTAAGTCTCAGTGTTGTCTTCGGTTAGGTTATAGTGTTAAGTCTTAGGGTTACGTCCTAAGGTTCAGTCTTATATTAAATTCTCAGGGTTAAATCTTAGGGATAAGTCTTAAGGTTAAGCCTCAGTATTATGTCTTAAGATTCAGTCTTAAATTTAAGTCTTAATAATAAGGCTTAAGGTTAAGTCTTGGGGATAAGTCTTAGGGTTAAGTCTTAAAGTTAAATCTTAGGGTTAAGTCTTAAGGTTAAGTCTCAGGGTTAAGTCTTAGTATGAAGTCTTAGGGTTAAGTCTTATGGTTAAGTCCTAAATTTAAGTCTTAGGGGTTATGTCTTAGGGATAAGTCTTAAGGTGAAGTCTTAGGATCAAGTCTTAAGGTGATGTCATTATGGTAACAAGTAGGGTTAAGTTTTAGGATTATTTCTTAGGGTTAAGTCTTAATGTTAAGTGTCAGGTTAAGTCTTAGAGTTATGTCTTATGGTTACCTCTTAATGTTATGTCTTAGGGTTAAGTTATAAGGTTAAGTCTAAGGTTTAAGTCCTAAGGTTGAGTGTTAAGTTTGAATATTAAAGTTAAGTCTTAAGGTTAAGACTTAGGGTTAAGTCTTACAGTTAAGTCTTTAGGGTTAAGTCTTAGGCTTAAGTCTTAGGGTAAAATCTTAAGGTTAAGTCTTAGTGTTAAGTCTTATATTTAAGTCTTAACGTCAAGTCTTAAGGTTTAGCCTTAAGGTTAAGTTTTAGGGTTAAGTCTTAGGCTTGATTTTTATGGACAAGTCTTAGGTTTAAGTCTCAGGGTTGAGTCCTAAGGTTAGAGTCATAGGGCTAAGTCTTAAAGTTAAGTCTTAAGGTTAATTCTTACGGTTATATCTTCGGTTTAAGTCTTAAGGTTAAATCTTAATCTTAAATATTAAGGTTACATCTTAGGGTTAGGTATTAAGTCTTAGGTTTAAGTCTCAGGGTTAAGTCTTAGGGATAAGTCTTAAGTTTAAGTCTTAGGGTTAAGTCTTCAGGTTGATCCTTAAGGTTAAGCCTTAGCGTTAAGTCTTAGGGTTAAGTCTTACGGTGAAGTCTTAAGGATAAGTCTTATGATTAAGTGTTGGGGTTAAGTCAAAATGGTAAATCTTAAGGTTAAGTCTTATGCCAAAGTCTCAGGTTTATGTGTTAGGGTTATGTCTTAAGGTTAAGTCTTGGGGATAAATCTTAGTGTTAATTCTTAGTGTCAAATCTTAAGTTTAAATCTTTTGGTTATGCTTACGTTTAAATCTTATGGTTGAGTCTTATGGTTATGTCTTAAGGTTAAGTTTTAGTGTTAAGTCTTAAGGTTAGGTCTTAGATTTAAGTCTCACGGCTAAGTCTTAGGCTTAAGACCCAGGGTTAAGTCGTTAGGTTCTGTCTTAAGGTTAAGTCTTAGGGTTAAGTCTTAAGGTTATGTTTTAAAAGCTGTAGTCTCAGGGTTAAGACTTAGGGATCAGTCCTAAGGGTTAAAGGGTTAAGTCTTAAGGTTAAGACTCAGGGTTATGTCTTAGGGTTAAGTCGTAGGTTTAAGTCTCAGGGTTAAGTCTTAGGGTTAAGACCTAAATTTAAGACTTAGGGTTAAGTCTTAAGGATAAGTCTTAAATTTAAGTCTTAGGGTTAAACCTTAAGGTTAAGTCGTACGGTTAAGTCTTAAATTTAAAGTGTTCTGGTTATGTCTTAAGGTTAAGTCTTTGTGTTAAGTCTTAAGGTTAAATCTTAAGTCCTAGGCTTTGAGTCTTAGGGTTAAGTCTTAAGTTTAAGTCTTTGGGATACGTCTTAGGGTTAAGTGTCAGGGTTAAGAGTTATGTTTAATTCTCAAGTTTAAATCTTAGGGTTAAGTCTTAAAGTTCAGTCTTAAATTTAAGTCTCAGTGTTGTCTTCGGTTAGGTTATAGTGTTAAGTCTTAGGGTTACGTCCTAAGGTTCAGTCTTATATTAAATTCTCAGGGTTAAATCTTAGGGATAAGTCTTAAGGTTAAGCCTCAGTATTATGTCTTAAGATTCAGTCTTAAATTTAAGTCTTAATAATAAGGCTTAAGGTTAAGTCTTGGGGATAAGTCTTAGGGTTAAGTCTTAAAGTTAAATCTTAGGGTTAAGTCTTAAGGTTAAGTCTCAGGGTTAAGTCTTAGTATGAAGTCTTAGGGTTAAGTCTTATGGTTAAGTCCTAAATTTAAGTCTTAGGGGTTATGTCTTAGGGATAAGTCTTAAGGTGAAGTCTTAGGATCAAGTCTTAAGGTGATGTCATTATGGTAACAAGTAGGGTTAAGTTTTAGGATTATTTCTTAGGGTTAAGTCTTAATGTTAAGTGTCAGGTTAAGTCTTAGAGTTATGTCTTATGGTTACCTCTTAATGTTATGTCTTAGGGTTAAGTTATAGGTTAAGTCTAAGGTTTAAGTCCTAAGGTTGAGTGTTAAGTTTGAATATTAAAGTTAAGTCTTAAGGTTAAGACTTAGGGTTAAGTCTTACAGTTAAGTCTTTAGGGTTAAGTCTTAGGCTTAAGTCTTAGGGTAAAATCTTAAGGTTAAGTCTTAGTGTTAAGTCTTATATTTAAGTCTTAACGTCAAGTCTTAAGGTTTAGCCTTAAGGTTAAGTTTTAGGGTTAAGTCTTAGGCTTGATTTTTATGGACAAGTCTTAGGTTTAAGTCTCAGGGTTGAGTCCTAAGGTTAGAGTCATAGGGCTAAGTCTTAAAGTTAAGTCTTAAGGTTAATTCTTACGGTTATATCTTCGGTTTAAGTCTTAAGGTTAAATCTTAATCTTAAATATTAAGGTTACATCTTAGGGTTAGGTATTAAGTCTTAGGTTTAAGTCTCAGGGTTAAGTCTTAGGGATAAGTCTTAAGTTTAAGTCTTAGGGTTAAGTCTTCAGGTTGATCCTTAAGGTTAAGCCTTAGCGTTAAGTCTTAGGGTTAAGTCTTACGGTGAAGTCTTAAGGATAAGTCTTATGATTAAGTGTTGGGGTTAAGTCAAAATGGTAAATCTTAAGGTTAAGTCTTATGCCAAAGTCTCAGGTTTATGTGTTAGGGTTATGTCTTAAGGTTAAGTCTTGGGGATAAATCTTAGTGTTAATTCTTAGTGTCAAATCTTAAGTTTAAATCTTTTGGTTATGCTTACGTTTAAATCTTATGGTTGAGTCTTATGGTTATGTCTTAAGGTTAAGTTTTAGTGTTAAGTCTTAGGGTTAAGTCTTAAGGTTAGGTCTTAGATTTAAGTCTCACGGCTAAGTCTTAGGCTTAAGACCCAGAGTTAAGTCGTTAGGTTCTGTCTTAAGGTTAAGTCTTAGGGTTAAGTCTTAAGGTTATGTTTTAAAAGCTGTAGTCTCAGGGTTAAGACTTAGGGATCAGTCCTAAGGGTTAAAGGGTTAAGTCTTAAGGTTAAGACTCAGGGTTATGTCTTAGGGTTAAGTCGTAGGTTTAAGTCTCAGGGTTAAGTCTTAGGGTTAAGACCTAAATTTAAGACTTAGGGTTAAGTCTTAAGGATAAGTCTTAAATTTAAGTCTTAGGGTTAAACCTTAAGGTTAAGTCGTACGGTTAAGTCTTAAATTTAAAGTGTTCTGGTTATGTCTTAAGGTTAAGTCTTTGTGTTAAGTCTTAAGGTTAAATCTTAAGTCCTAGGCTTTGAGTCTTAGGGTTAAGTCTTAAGTTTAAGTCTTTGGGATACGTCTTAGGGTTAAGTGTCAGGGTTAAGAGTTATGTTTAATTCTCAAGTTTAAATCTTAGGGTTAAGTCTTAAAGTTCAGTCTTAAATTTAAGTCTCAGTGTTGTCTTCGGTTAGGTTATAGTGTTAAGTCTTAGGGTTACGTCCTAAGGTTCAGTCTTATATTAAATTCTCAGGGTTAAATCTTAGGGATAAGTCTTAAGGTTAAGCCTCAGTATTATGTCTTAAGATTCAGTCTTAAATTTAAGTCTTAATAATAAGGCTTAAGGTTAAGTCTTGGGGATAAGTCTTAGGGTTAAGTCTTAAAGTTAAATCTTAGGGTTAAGTCTTAAGGTTAAGTCTCAGGGTTAAGTCTTAGTATGAAGTCTTAGGGTTAAGTCTTATGGTTAAGTCCTAAATTTAAGTCTTAGGGGTTATGTCTTAGGGATAAGTCTTAAGGTGAAGTCTTAGGATCAAGTCTTAAGGTGATGTCATTATGGGAACAAGTAGGGTTAAGTTTTAGGATTATTTCTTAGGGTTAAGTCTTAATGTTAAGTGTCAGGTTAAGTCTTAGAGTTATGTCTTATGGTTACCTCTTAATGTTATGTCTTAGGGTTAAGTTATAAGGTTAAGTCTAAGGTTTAAGTCCTAAGGTTGAGTGTTAAGTTTGAATATTAAAGTTAAGTCTTAAGGTTAAGACTTAGGGTTAAGTCTTAGAGTTAAGTCTTTAGGGTTAAGTCTTAGGCTTAAGTCTTAGGGTAAAATCTTAAGGTTAAGTCTTAGTGTTAAGTCTTATATTTAAGTCTTAACGTCAAGTCTTAAGGTTTAGCCTTAAGGTTAAGTTTTAGGGTTAAGTCTTAGGCTTGATTTTTATGGACAAGTCTTAGGTTTAAGTCTCAGGGTTGAGTCCTAAGGTTAGAGTCATAGGGCTAAGTCTTAAAGTTAAGTCTTAAGGTTAATTCTTACGGTTATATCTTCGGTTTAAGTCTTAAGGTTAAATCTTAATCTTAAATATTAAGGTTACATCTTAGGGTTAGGTATTAAGTCTTAGGTTTAAGTCTCAGGGTTAAGTCTTAGGGATAAGTCTTAAGTTTAAGTCTTAGGGTTAAGTCTTCAGGTTGATCCTTAAGGTTAAGCCTTAGCGTTAAGTCTTAGGGTTAAGTCTTACGGTGAAGTCTTAAGGATAAGTCTTATGATTAAGTGTTGGGGTTAAGTCAAAATGGTAAATCTTAAGGTTAAGTCTTATGCCAAAGTCTCAGGTTTATGTGTTAGGGTTATGTCTTAAGGTTAAGTCTTGGGGATAAATCTTAGTGTTAATTCTTAGTGTCAAATCTTAAGTTTAAATCTTTTGGTTATGCTTACGTTTAAATCTTATGGTTGAGTCTTATGGTTATGTCTTAAGGTTAAGTTTTAGTGTTAAGTCTTAAGGTTAGGTCTTAGATTTAAGTCTCACGGCTAAGTCTTAGGCTTAAGACCCAGGGTTAAGTCGTTAGGTTCTGTCTTAAGGTTAAGTCTTAGGGTTAAGTCTTAAGGTTATGTTTTAAAAGCTGTAGTCTCAGGGTTAAGACTTAGGGATCAGTCCTAAGGGTTAAAGGGTTAAGTCTTAAGGTTAAGACTCAGGGTTATGTCTTAGGGTTAAGTCGTAGGTTTAAGTCTCAGGGTTAAGTCTTAGGGTTAAGACCTAAATTTAAGACTTAGGGTTAAGTCTTAAGGATAAGTCTTAAATTTAAGTCTTAGGGTTAAACCTTAAGGTTAAGTCGTACGGTTAAGTCTTAAATTTAAAGTGTTCTGGTTATGTCTTAAGGTTAAGTCTTTGTGTTAAGTCTTAAGGTTAAATCTTAAGTCCTAGGCTTTGAGTCTTAGGGTTAAGTCTTAAGTTTAAGTCTTTGGGATACGTCTTAGGGTTAAGTGTCAGGGTTAAGAGTTATGTTTAATTCTCAAGTTTAAATCTTAGGGTTAAGTCTTAAAGTTCAGTCTTAAATTTAAGTCTCAGTGTTGTCTTCGGTTAGGTTATAGTGTTAAGTCTTAGGGTTACGTCCTAAGGTTCAGTCTTATATTAAATTCTCAGGGTTAAATCTTAGGGATAAGTCTTAAGGTTAAGCCTCAGTATTATGTCTTAAGATTCAGTCTTAAATTTAAGTCTTAATAATAAGGCTTAAGGTTAAGTCTTGGGGATAAGTCTTAGGGTTAAGTCTTAAAGTTAAATCTTAGGGTTAAGTCTTAAGGTTAAGTCTCAGGGTTAAGTCTTAGTATGAAGTCTTAGGGTTAAGTCTTATGGTTAAGTCCTAAATTTAAGTCTTAGGGGTTATGTCTTAGGGATAAGTCTTAAGGTGAAGTCTTAGGATCAAGTCTTAAGGTGATGTCATTATGGTAACAAGTAGGGTTAAGTTTTAGGATTATTTCTTAGGGTTAAGTCTTAATGTTAAGTGTCAGGTTAAGTCTTAGAGTTATGTCTTATGGTTACCTCTTAATGTTATGTCTTAGGGTTAAGTTATAAGGTTAAGTCTAAGGTTTAAGTCCTAAGGTTGAGTGTTAAGTTTGAATATTAAAGTTAAGTCTTAAGGTTAAGACTTAGGGTTAAGTCTTACAGTTAAGTCTTTAGGGTTAAGTCTTAGGCTTAAGTCTTAGGGTAAAATCTTAAGGTTAAGTCTTAGTGTTAAGTCTTATATTTAAGTCTTAACGTCAAGTCTTAAGGTTTAGCCTTAAGGTTAAGTTTTAGGGTTAAGTCTTAGGCTTGATTTTTATGGACAAGTCTTAGGTTTAAGTCTCAGGGTTGAGTCCTAAGGTTAGAGTCATAGGGCTAAGTCTTAAAGTTAAGTCTTAAGGTTAATTCTTACGGTTATATCTTCGGTTTAAGTCTTAAGGTTAAATCTTAATCTTAAATATTAAGGTTACATCTTAGGGTTAGGTATTAAGTCTTAGGTTTAAGTCTCAGGGTTAAGTCTTAGGGATAAGTCTTAAGTTTAAGTCTTAGGGTTAAGTCTTCAGGTTGATCCTTAAGGTTAAGCCTTAGCGTTAAGTCTTAGGGTTAAGTCTTACGGTGAAGTCTTAAGGATAAGTCTTATGATTAAGTGTTGGGGTTAAGTCAAAATGGTAAATCTTAAGGTTAAGTCTTATGCCAAAGTCTCAGGTTTATGTGTTAGGGTTATGTCTTAAGGTTAAGTCTTGGGGATAAATCTTAGTGTTAATTCTTAGTGTCAAATCTTAAGTTTAAATCTTTTGGTTATGCTTACGTTTAAATCTTATGGTTGAGTCTTATGGTTATGTCTTAAGGTTAAGTTTTAGTGTTAAGTCTTAGGGTTAAGTCTTAAGGTTAGGTCTTAGATTTAAGTCTCACGGCTAAGTCTTAGGCTTAAGACCCAGAGTTAAGTCGTTAGGTTCTGTCTTAAGGTTAAGTCTTAGGGTTAAGTCTTAAGGTTATGTTTTAAAAGCTGTAGTCTCAGGGTTAAGACTTAGGGATCAGTCCTAAGGGTTAAAGGGTTAAGTCTTAAGGTTAAGACTCAGGGTTATGTCTTAGGGTTAAGTCGTAGGTTTAAGTCTCAGGGTTAAGTCTTAGGGTTAAGACCTAAATTTAAGACTTAGGGTTAAGTCTTAAGGATAAGTCTTAAATTTAAGTCTTAGGGTTAAACCTTAAGGTTAAGTCGTACGGTTAAGTCTTAAATTTAAAGTGTTCTGGTTATGTCTTAAGGTTAAGTCTTTGTGTTAAGTCTTAAGGTTAAATCTTAAGTCCTAGGCTTTGAGTCTTAGGGTTAAGTCTTAAGTTTAAGTCTTTGGGATACGTCTTAGGGTTAAGTGTCAGGGTTAAGAGTTATGTTTAATTCTCAAGTTTAAATCTTAGGGTTAAGTCTTAAAGTTCAGTCTTAAATTTAAGTCTCAGTGTTGTCTTCGGTTAGGTTATAGTGTTAAGTCTTAGGGTTACGTCCTAAGGTTCAGTCTTATATTAAATTCTCAGGGTTAAATCTTAGGGATAAGTCTTAGGGTTAAGCCTCAGTATTATGTCTTAAGATTCAGTCTTAAATTTAAGTCTTAATAATAAGGCTTAAGGTTAAGTCTTGGGGATAAGTCTTAGGGTTAAGTCTTAAAGTTAAATCTTAGGGTTAAGTCTTAAGGTTAAGTCTCAGGGTTAAGTCTTAGTATGAAGTCTTAGGGTTAAGTCTTATGGTTAAGTCCTAAATTTAAGTCTTAGGGGTTATGTCTTAGGGATAAGTCTTAAGGTGAAGTCTTAGGATCAAGTCTTAAGGTGATGTCATTATGGGAACAAGTAGGGTTAAGTTTTAGGATTATTTCTTAGGGTTAAGTCTTAATGTTAAGTGTCAGGTTAAGTCTTAGAGTTATGTCTTATGGTTACCTCTTAATGTTATGTCTTAGGGTTAAGTTATAAGGTTAAGTCTAAGGTTTAAGTCCTAAGGTTGAGTGTTAAGTTTGAATATTAAAGTTAAGTCTTAAGGTTAAGACTTAGGGTTAAGTCTTACAGTTAAGTCTTTAGGGTTAAGTCTTAGGCTTAAGTCTTAGGGTAAAATCTTAAGGTTAAGTCTTAGTGTTAAGTCTTATATTTAAGTCTTAACGTCAAGTCTTAAGGTTTAGCCTTAAGGTTAAGTTTTAGGGTTAAGTCTTAGGCTTGATTTTTATGGACAAGTCTTAGGTTTAAGTCTCAGGGTTGAGTCCTAAGGTTAGAGTCATAGGGCTAAGTCTTAAAGTTAAGTCTTAAGGTTAATTCTTACGGTTATATCTTCGGTTTAAGTCTTAAGGTTAAATCTTAATCTTAAATATTAAGGTTACATCTTAGGGTTAGGTATTAAGTCTTAGGTTTAAGTCTCAGGGTTAAGTCTTAGGGATAAGTCTTAAGTTTAAGTCTTAGGGTTAAGTCTTCAGGTTGATCCTTAAGGTTAAGCCTTAGCGTTAAGTCTTAGGGTTAAGTCTTACGGTGAAGTCTTAAGGATAAGTCTTATGATTAAGTGTTGGGGTTAAGTCAAAATGGTAAATCTTAAGGTTAAGTCTTATGCCAAAGTCTCAGGTTTATGTGTTAGGGTTATGTCTTAAGGTTAAGTCTTGGGGATAAATCTTAGTGTTAATTCTTAGTGTCAAATCTTAAGTTTAAATCTTTTGGTTATGCTTACGTTTAAATCTTATGGTTGAGTCTTATGGTTATGTCTTAAGGTTAAGTTTTAGTGTTAAGTCTTAGGGTTAAGTCTTAAGGTTAGGTCTTAGATTTAAGTCTCACGGCTAAGTCTTAGGCTTAAGACCCAGGGTTAAGTCGTTAGGTTCTGTCTTAAGGTTAAGTCTTAGGGTTAAGTCTTAAGGTTATGTTTTAAAAGCTGTAGTCTCAGGGTTAAGACTTAGGGATCAGTCCTAAGGGTTAAAGGGTTAAGTCTTAAGGTTAAGACTCAGGGTTATGTCTTAGGGTTAAGTCGTAGGTTTAAGTCTCAGGGTTAAGTCTTAGGGTTAAGACCTAAATTTAAGACTTAGGGTTAAGTCTTAAGGATAAGTCTTAAATTTAAGTCTTAGGGTTAAACCTTAAGGTTAAGTCGTACGGTTAAGTCTTAAATTTAAAGTGTTCTGGTTATGTCTTAAGGTTAAGTCTTTGTGTTAAGTCTTAAGGTTAAATCTTAAGTCCTAGGCTTTGAGTCTTAGGGTTAAGTCTTAAGTTTAAGTCTTTGGGATACGTCTTAGGGTTAAGTGTCAGGGTTAAGAGTTATGTTTAATTCTCAAGTTTAAATCTTAGGGTTAAGTCTTAAAGTTCAGTCTTAAATTTAAGTCTCAGTGTTGTCTTCGGTTAGGTTATAGTGTTAAGTCTTAGGGTTACGTCCTAAGGTTCAGTCTTATATTAAATTCTCAGGGTTAAATCTTAGGGATAAGTCTTAAGGTTAAGCCTCAGTATTATGTCTTAAGATTCAGTCTTAAATTTAAGTCTTAATAATAAGGCTTAAGGTTAAGTCTTGGGGATAAGTCTTAGGGTTAAGTCTTAAAGTTAAATCTTAGGGTTAAGTCTTAAGGTTAAGTCTCAGGGTTAAGTCTTAGTATGAAGTCTTAGGGTTAAGTCTTATGGTTAAGTCCTAAATTTAAGTCTTAGGGGTTATGTCTTAGGGATAAGTCTTAAGGTGAAGTCTTAGGATCAAGTCTTAAGGTGATGTCATTATGGTAACAAGTAGGGTTAAGTTTTAGGATTATTTCTTAGGGTTAAGTCTTAATGTTAAGTGTCAGGTTAAGTCTTAGAGTTATGTCTTATGGTTACCTCTTAATGTTATGTCTTAGGGTTAAGTTATAAGGTTAAGTCTAAGGTTTAAGTCCTAAGGTTGAGTGTTAAGTTTGAATATTAAAGTTAAGTCTTAAGGTTAAGACTTAGGGTTAAGTCTTACAGTTAAGTCTTTAGGGTTAAGTCTTAGGCTTAAGTCTTAGGGTAAAATCTTAAGGTTAAGTCTTAGTGTTAAGTCTTATATTTAAGTCTTAACGTCAAGTCTTAAGGTTTAGCCTTAAGGTTAAGTTTTAGGGTTAAGTCTTAGGCTTGATTTTTATGGACAAGTCTTAGGTTTAAGTCTCAGGGTTGAGTCCTAAGGTTAGAGTCATAGGGCTAAGTCTTAAAGTTAAGTCTTAAGGTTAATTCTTACGGTTATATCTTCGGTTTAAGTCTTAAGGTTAAATCTTAATCTTAAATATTAAGGTTACATCTTAGGGTTAGGTATTAAGTCTTAGGTTTAAGTCTCAGGGTTAAGTCTTAGGGATAAGTCTTAAGTTTAAGTCTTAGGGTTAAGTCTTCAGGTTGATCCTTAAGGTTAAGCCTTAGCGTTAAGTCTTAGGGTTAAGTCTTACGGTGAAGTCTTAAGGATAAGTCTTATGATTAAGTGTTGGGGTTAAGTCAAAATGGTAAATCTTAAGGTTAAGTCTTATGCCAAAGTCTCAGGTTTATGTGTTAGGGTTATGTCTTAAGGTTAAGTCTTGGGGATAAATCTTAGTGTTAATTCTTAGTGTCAAATCTTAAGTTTAAATCTTTTGGTTATGCTTACGTTTAAATCTTATGGTTGAGTCTTATGGTTATGTCTTAAGGTTAAGTTTTAGTGTTAAGTCTTAGGGTTAAGTCTTAAGGTTAGGTCTTAGATTTAAGTCTCACGGCTAAGTCTTAGGCTTAAGACCCAGGGTTAAGTCGTTAGGTTCTGTCTTAAGGTTAAGTCTTAGGGTTAAGTCTTAAGGTTATGTTTTAAAAGCTGTAGTCTCAGGGTTAAGACTTAGGGATCAGTCCTAAGGGTTAAAGGGTTAAGTCTTAAGGTTAAGACTCAGGGTTATGTCTTAGGGTTAAGTCGTAGGTTTAAGTCTCAGGGTTAAGTCTTAGGGTTAAGACCTAAATTTAAGACTTAGGGTTAAGTCTTAAGGATAAGTCTTAAATTTAAGTCTTAGGGTTAAACCTTAAGGTTAAGTCGTACGGTTAAGTCTTAAATTTAAAGTGTTCTGGTTATGTCTTAAGGTTAAGTCTTTGTGTTAAGTCTTAAGGTTAAATCTTAAGTCCTAGGCTTTGAGTCTTAGGGTTAAGTCTTAAGTTTAAGTCTTTGGGATACGTCTTAGGGTTAAGTGTCAGGGTTAAGAGTTATGTTTAATTCTCAAGTTTAAATCTTAGGGTTAAGTCTTAAAGTTCAGTCTTAAATTTAAGTCTCAGTGTTGTCTTCGGTTAGGTTATAGTGTTAAGTCTTAGGGTTACGTCCTAAGGTTCAGTCTTATATTAAATTCTCAGGGTTAAATCTTAGGGATAAGTCTTAAGGTTAAGCCTCAGTATTATGTCTTAAGATTCAGTCTTAAATTTAAGTCTTAATAATAAGGCTTAAGGTTAAGTCTTGGGGATAAGTCTTAGGGTTAAGTCTTAAAGTTAAATCTTAGGGTTAAGTCTTAAGGTTAAGTCTCAGGGTTAAGTCTTAGTATGAAGTCTTAGGGTTAAGTCTTATGGTTAAGTCCTAAATTTAAGTCTTAGGGGTTATGTCTTAGGGATAAGTCTTAAGGTGAAGTCTTAGGATCAAGTCTTAAGGTGATGTCATTATGGTAACAAGTAGGGTTAAGTTTTAGGATTATTTCTTAGGGTTAAGTCTTAATGTTAAGTGTCAGGTTAAGTCTTAGAGTTATGTCTTATGGTTACCTCTTAATGTTATGTCTTAGGGTTAAGTTATAAGGTTAAGTCTAAGGTTTAAGTCCTAAGGTTGAGTGTTAAGTTTGAATATTAAAGTTAAGTCTTAAGGTTAAGACTTAGGGTTAAGTCTTAGAGTTAAGTCTTTAGGGTTAAGTCTTAGGCTTAAGTCTTAGGGTAAAATCTTAAGGTTAAGTCTTAGTGTTAAGTCTTATATTTAAGTCTTAACGTCAAGTCTTAAGGTTTAGCCTTAAGGTTAAGTTTTAGGGTTAAGTCTTAGGCTTGATTTTTATGGACAAGTCTTAGGTTTAAGTCTCAGGGTTGAGTCCTAAGGTTAGAGTCATAGGGCTAAGTCTTAAAGTTAAGTCTTAAGGTTAATTCTTACGGTTATATCTTCGGTTTAAGTCTTAAGGTTAAATCTTAATCTTAAATATTAAGGTTACATCTTAGGGTTAGGTATTAAGTCTTAGGTTTAAGTCTCAGGGTTAAGTCTTAGGGATAAGTCTTAAGTTTAAGTCTTAGGGTTAAGTCTTCAGGTTGATCCTTAAGGTTAAGCCTTAGCGTTAAGTCTTAGGGTTAAGTCTTACGGTGAAGTCTTAAGGATAAGTCTTATGATTAAGTGTTGGGGTTAAGTCAAAATGGTAAATCTTAAGGTTAAGTCTTATGCCAAAGTCTCAGGTTTATGTGTTAGGGTTATGTCTTAAGGTTAAGTCTTGGGGATAAATCTTAGTGTTAATTCTTAGTGTCAAATCTTAAGTTTAAATCTTTTGGTTATGCTTACGTTTAAATCTTATGGTTGAGTCTTATGGTTATGTCTTAAGGTTAAGTTTTAGTGTTAAGTCTTAAGGTTAGGTCTTAGATTTAAGTCTCACGGCTAAGTCTTAGGCTTAAGACCCAGGGTTAAGTCGTTAGGTTCTGTCTTAAGGTTAAGTCTTAGGGTTAAGTCTTAAGGTTATGTTTTAAAAGCTGTAGTCTCAGGGTTAAGACTTAGGGATCAGTCCTAAGGGTTAAAGGGTTAAGTCTTAAGGTTAAGACTCAGGGTTATGTCTTAGGGTTAAGTCGTAGGTTTAAGTCTCAGGGTTAAGTCTTAGGGTTAAGACCTAAATTTAAGACTTAGGGTTAAGTCTTAAGGATAAGTCTTAAATTTAAGTCTTAGGGTTAAACCTTAAGGTTAAGTCGTACGGTTAAGTCTTAAATTTAAAGTGTTCTGGTTATGTCTTAAGGTTAAGTCTTTGTGTTAAGTCTTAAGGTTAAATCTTAAGTCCTAGGCTTTGAGTCTTAGGGTTAAGTCTTAAGTTTAAGTCTTTGGGATACGTCTTAGGGTTAAGTGTCAGGGTTAAGAGTTATGTTTAATTCTCAAGTTTAAATCTTAGGGTTAAGTCTTAAAGTTCAGTCTTAAATTTAAGTCTCAGTGTTGTCTTCGGTTAGGTTATAGTGTTAAGTCTTAGGGTTACGTCCTAAGGTTCAGTCTTATATTAAATTCTCAGGGTTAAATCTTAGGGATAAGTCTTAAGGTTAAGCCTCAGTATTATGTCTTAAGATTCAGTCTTAAATTTAAGTCTTAATAATAAGGCTTAAGGTTAAGTCTTGGGGATAAGTCTTAGGGTTAAGTCTTAAAGTTAAATCTTAGGGTTAAGTCTTAAGGTTAAGTCTCAGGGTTAAGTCTTAGTATGAAGTCTTAGGGTTAAGTCTTATGGTTAAGTCCTAAATTTAAGTCTTAGGGGTTATGTCTTAGGGATAAGTCTTAAGGTGAAGTCTTAGGATCAAGTCTTAAGGTGATGTCATTATGGTAACAAGTAGGGTTAAGTTTTAGGATTATTTCTTAGGGTTAAGTCTTAATGTTAAGTGTCAGGTTAAGTCTTAGAGTTATGTCTTATGGTTACCTCTTAATGTTATGTCTTAGGGTTAAGTTATAAGGTTAAGTCTAAGGTTTAAGTCCTAAGGTTGAGTGTTAAGTTTGAATATTAAAGTTAAGTCTTAAGGTTAAGACTTAGGGTTAAGTCTTACAGTTAAGTCTTTAGGGTTAAGTCTTAGGCTTAAGTCTTAGGGTAAAATCTTAAGGTTAAGTCTTAGTGTTAAGTCTTATATTTAAGTCTTAACGTCAAGTCTTAAGGTTTAGCCTTAAGGTTAAGTTTTAGGGTTAAGTCTTAGGCTTGATTTTTATGGACAAGTCTTAGGTTTAAGTCTCAGGGTTGAGTCCTAAGGTTAGAGTCATAGGGCTAAGTCTTAAAGTTAAGTCTTAAGGTTAATTCTTACGGTTATATCTTCGGTTTAAGTCTTAAGGTTAAATCTTAATCTTAAATATTAAGGTTACATCTTAGGGTTAGGTATTAAGTCTTAGGTTTAAGTCTCAGGGTTAAGTCTTAGGGATAAGTCTTAAGTTTAAGTCTTAGGGTTAAGTCTTCAGGTTGATCCTTAAGGTTAAGCCTTAGCGTTAAGTCTTAGGGTTAAGTCTTACGGTGAAGTCTTAAGGATAAGTCTTATGATTAAGTGTTGGGGTTAAGTCAAAATGGTAAATCTTAAGGTTAAGTCTTATGCCAAAGTCTCAGGTTTATGTGTTAGGGTTATGTCTTAAGGTTAAGTCTTGGGGATAAATCTTAGTGTTAATTCTTAGTGTCAAATCTTAAGTTTAAATCTTTTGGTTATGCTTACGTTTAAATCTTATGGTTGAGTCTTATGGTTATGTCTTAAGGTTAAGTTTTAGTGTTAAGTCTTAGGGTTAAGTCTTAAGGTTAGGTCTTAGATTTAAGTCTCACGGCTAAGTCTTAGGCTTAAGACCCAGAGTTAAGTCGTTAGGTTCTGTCTTAAGGTTAAGTCTTAGGGTTAAGTCTTAAGGTTATGTTTTAAAAGCTGTAGTCTCAGGGTTAAGACTTAGGGATCAGTCCTAAGGGTTAAAGGGTTAAGTCTTAAGGTTAAGACTCAGGGTTATGTCTTAGGGTTAAGTCGTAGGTTTAAGTCTCAGGGTTAAGTCTTAGGGTTAAGACCTAAATTTAAGACTTAGGGTTAAGTCTTAAGGATAAGTCTTAAATTTAAGTCTTAGGGTTAAACCTTAAGGTTAAGTCGTACGGTTAAGTCTTAAATTTAAAGTGTTCTGGTTATGTCTTAAGGTTAAGTCTTTGTGTTAAGTCTTAAGGTTAAATCTTAAGTCCTAGGCTTTGAGTCTTAGGGTTAAGTCTTAAGTTTAAGTCTTTGGGATACGTCTTAGGGTTAAGTGTCAGGGTTAAGAGTTATGTTTAATTCTCAAGTTTAAATCTTAGGGTTAAGTCTTAAAGTTCAGTCTTAAATTTAAGTCTCAGTGTTGTCTTCGGTTAGGTTATAGTGTTAAGTCTTAGGGTTACGTCCTAAGGTTCAGTCTTATATTAAATTCTCAGGGTTAAATCTTAGGGATAAGTCTTAGGGTTAAGCCTCAGTATTATGTCTTAAGATTCAGTCTTAAATTTAAGTCTTAATAATAAGGCTTAAGGTTAAGTCTTGGGGATAAGTCTTAGGGTTAAGTCTTAAAGTTAAATCTTAGGGTTAAGTCTTAAGGTTAAGTCTCAGGGTTAAGTCTTAGTATGAAGTCTTAGGGTTAAGTCTTATGGTTAAGTCCTAAATTTAAGTCTTAGGGGTTATGTCTTAGGGATAAGTCTTAAGGTGAAGTCTTAGGATCAAGTCTTAAGGTGATGTCATTATGGGAACAAGTAGGGTTAAGTTTTAGGATTATTTCTTAGGGTTAAGTCTTAATGTTAAGTGTCAGGTTAAGTCTTAGAGTTATGTCTTATGGTTACCTCTTAATGTTATGTCTTAGGGTTAAGTTATAAGGTTAAGTCTAAGGTTTAAGTCCTAAGGTTGAGTGTTAAGTTTGAATATTAAAGTTAAGTCTTAAGGTTAAGACTTAGGGTTAAGTCTTACAGTTAAGTCTTTAGGGTTAAGTCTTAGGCTTAAGTCTTAGGGTAAAATCTTAAGGTTAAGTCTTAGTGTTAAGTCTTATATTTAAGTCTTAACGTCAAGTCTTAAGGTTTAGCCTTAAGGTTAAGTTTTAGGGTTAAGTCTTAGGCTTGATTTTTATGGACAAGTCTTAGGTTTAAGTCTCAGGGTTGAGTCCTAAGGTTAGAGTCATAGGGCTAAGTCTTAAAGTTAAGTCTTAAGGTTAATTCTTACGGTTATATCTTCGGTTTAAGTCTTAAGGTTAAATCTTAATCTTAAATATTAAGGTTACATCTTAGGGTTAGGTATTAAGTCTTAGGTTTAAGTCTCAGGGTTAAGTCTTAGGGATAAGTCTTAAGTTTAAGTCTTAGGGTTAAGTCTTCAGGTTGATCCTTAAGGTTAAGCCTTAGCGTTAAGTCTTAGGGTTAAGTCTTACGGTGAAGTCTTAAGGATAAGTCTTATGATTAAGTGTTGGGGTTAAGTCAAAATGGTAAATCTTAAGGTTAAGTCTTATGCCAAAGTCTCAGGTTTATGTGTTAGGGTTATGTCTTAAGGTTAAGTCTTGGGGATAAATCTTAGTGTTAATTCTTAGTGTCAAATCTTAAGTTTAAATCTTTTGGTTATGCTTACGTTTAAATCTTATGGTTGAGTCTTATGGTTATGTCTTAAGGTTAAGTTTTAGTGTTAAGTCTTAGGGTTAAGTCTTAAGGTTAGGTCTTAGATTTAAGTCTCACGGCTAAGTCTTAGGCTTAAGACCCAGGGTTAAGTCGTTAGGTTCTGTCTTAAGGTTAAGTCTTAGGGTTAAGTCTTAAGGTTATGTTTTAAAAGCTGTAGTCTCAGGGTTAAGACTTAGGGATCAGTCCTAAGGGTTAAAGGGTTAAGTCTTAAGGTTAAGACTCAGGGTTATGTCTTAGGGTTAAGTCGTAGGTTTAAGTCTCAGGGTTAAGTCTTAGGGTTAAGACCTAAATTTAAGACTTAGGGTTAAGTCTTAAGGATAAGTCTTAAATTTAAGTCTTAGGGTTAAACCTTAAGGTTAAGTCGTACGGTTAAGTCTTAAATTTAAAGTGTTCTGGTTATGTCTTAAGGTTAAGTCTTTGTGTTAAGTCTTAAGGTTAAATCTTAAGTCCTAGGCTTTGAGTCTTAGGGTTAAGTCTTAAGTTTAAGTCTTTGGGATACGTCTTAGGGTTAAGTGTCAGGGTTAAGAGTTATGTTTAATTCTCAAGTTTAAATCTTAGGGTTAAGTCTTAAAGTTCAGTCTTAAATTTAAGTCTCAGTGTTGTCTTCGGTTAGGTTATAGTGTTAAGTCTTAGGGTTACGTCCTAAGGTTCAGTCTTATATTAAATTCTCAGGGTTAAATCTTAGGGATAAGTCTTAAGGTTAAGCCTCAGTATTATGTCTTAAGATTCAGTCTTAAATTTAAGTCTTAATAATAAGGCTTAAGGTTAAGTCTTGGGGATAAGTCTTAGGGTTAAGTCTTAAAGTTAAATCTTAGGGTTAAGTCTTAAGGTTAAGTCTCAGGGTTAAGTCTTAGTATGAAGTCTTAGGGTTAAGTCTTATGGTTAAGTCCTAAATTTAAGTCTTAGGGGTTATGTCTTAGGGATAAGTCTTAAGGTGAAGTCTTAGGATCAAGTCTTAAGGTGATGTCATTATGGTAACAAGTAGGGTTAAGTTTTAGGATTATTTCTTAGGGTTAAGTCTTAATGTTAAGTGTCAGGTTAAGTCTTAGAGTTATGTCTTATGGTTACCTCTTAATGTTATGTCTTAGGGTTAAGTTATAAGGTTAAGTCTAAGGTTTAAGTCCTAAGGTTGAGTGTTAAGTTTGAATATTAAAGTTAAGTCTTAAGGTTAAGACTTAGGGTTAAGTCTTACAGTTAAGTCTTTAGGGTTAAGTCTTAGGCTTAAGTCTTAGGGTAAAATCTTAAGGTTAAGTCTTAGTGTTAAGTCTTATATTTAAGTCTTAACGTCAAGTCTTAAGGTTTAGCCTTAAGGTTAAGTTTTAGGGTTAAGTCTTAGGCTTGATTTTTATGGACAAGTCTTAGGTTTAAGTCTCAGGGTTGAGTCCTAAGGTTAGAGTCATAGGGCTAAGTCTTAAAGTTAAGTCTTAAGGTTAATTCTTACGGTTATATCTTCGGTTTAAGTCTTAAGGTTAAATCTTAATCTTAAATATTAAGGTTACATCTTAGGGTTAGGTATTAAGTCTTAGGTTTAAGTCTCAGGGTTAAGTCTTAGGGATAAGTCTTAAGTTTAAGTCTTAGGGTTAAGTCTTCAGGTTGATCCTTAAGGTTAAGCCTTAGCGTTAAGTCTTAGGGTTAAGTCTTACGGTGAAGTCTTAAGGATAAGTCTTATGATTAAGTGTTGGGGTTAAGTCAAAATGGTAAATCTTAAGGTTAAGTCTTATGCCAAAGTCTCAGGTTTATGTGTTAGGGTTATGTCTTAAGGTTAAGTCTTGGGGATAAATCTTAGTGTTAATTCTTAGTGTCAAATCTTAAGTTTAAATCTTTTGGTTATGCTTACGTTTAAATCTTATGGTTGAGTCTTATGGTTATGTCTTAAGGTTAAGTTTTAGTGTTAAGTCTTAGGGTTAAGTCTTAAGGTTAGGTCTTAGATTTAAGTCTCACGGCTAAGTCTTAGGCTTAAGACCCAGGGTTAAGTCGTTAGGTTC
The DNA here is from genome assembly GCF_963210335.1 of Falco punctatus. Taxonomy (NCBI): domain Eukaryota; kingdom Metazoa; phylum Chordata; class Aves; order Falconiformes; family Falconidae; genus Falco; species Falco punctatus. The sequence continues at coordinate 86,122,997 of NC_137586.1, forward strand.
TGTCTTAAGGTTAAGTCTTAGGGTTAAGTCTTAAGGTTATGTTTTAAAAGCTGTAGTCTCAGGGTTAAGACTTAGGGATCAGTCCTAAGGGTTAAAGGGTTAAGTCTTAAGGTTAAGACTCAGGGTTATGTCTTAGGGTTAAGTCGTAGGTTTAAGTCTCAGGGTTAAGTCTTAGGGTTAAGACCTAAATTTAAGACTTAGGGTTAAGTCTTAAGGATAAGTCTTAAATTTAAGTCTTAGGGTTAAACCTTAAGGTTAAGTCGTACGGTTAAGTCTTAAATTTAAAGTGTTCTGGTTATGTCTTAAGGTTAAGTCTTTGTGTTAAGTCTTAAGGTTAAATCTTAAGTCCTAGGCTTTGAGTCTTAGGGTTAAGTCTTAAGTTTAAGTCTTTGGGATACGTCTTAGGGTTAAGTGTCAGGGTTAAGAGTTATGTTTAATTCTCAAGTTTAAATCTTAGGGTTAAGTCTTAAAGTTCAGTCTTAAATTTAAGTCTCAGTGTTGTCTTCGGTTAGGTTATAGTGTTAAGTCTTAGGGTTACGTCCTAAGGTTCAGTCTTATATTAAATTCTCAGGGTTAAATCTTAGGGATAAGTCTTAAGGTTAAGCCTCAGTATTATGTCTTAAGATTCAGTCTTAAATTTAAGTCTTAATAATAAGGCTTAAGGTTAAGTCTTGGGGATAAGTCTTAGGGTTAAGTCTTAAAGTTAAATCTTAGGGTTAAGTCTTAAGGTTAAGTCTCAGGGTTAAGTCTTAGTATGAAGTCTTAGGGTTAAGTCTTATGGTTAAGTCCTAAATTTAAGTCTTAGGGGTTATGTCTTAGGGATAAGTCTTAAGGTGAAGTCTTAGGATCAAGTCTTAAGGTGATGTCATTATGGTAACAAGTAGGGTTAAGTTTTAGGATTATTTCTTAGGGTTAAGTCTTAATGTTAAGTGTCAGGTTAAGTCTTAGAGTTATGTCTTATGGTTACCTCTTAATGTTATGTCTTAGGGTTAAGTTATAAGGTTAAGTCTAAGGTTTAAGTCCTAAGGTTGAGTGTTAAGTTTGAATATTAAAGTTAAGTCTTAAGGTTAAGACTTAGGGTTAAGTCTTACAGTTAAGTCTTTAGGGTTAAGTCTTAGGCTTAAGTCTTAGGGTAAAATCTTAAGGTTAAGTCTTAGTGTTAAGTCTTATATTTAAGTCTTAACGTCAAGTCTTAAGGTTTAGCCTTAAGGTTAAGTTTTAGGGTTAAGTCTTAGGCTTGATTTTTATGGACAAGTCTTAGGTTTAAGTCTCAGGGTTGAGTCCTAAGGTTAGAGTCATAGGGCTAAGTCTTAAAGTTAAGTCTTAAGGTTAATTCTTACGGTTATATCTTCGGTTTAAGTCTTAAGGTTAAATCTTAATCTTAAATATTAAGGTTACATCTTAGGGTTAGGTATTAAGTCTTAGGTTTAAGTCTCAGGGTTAAGTCTTAGGGATAAGTCTTAAGTTTAAGTCTTAGGGTTAAGTCTTCAGGTTGATCCTTAAGGTTAAGCCTTAGCGTTAAGTCTTAGGGTTAAGTCTTACGGTGAAGTCTTAAGGATAAGTCTTATGATTAAGTGTTGGGGTTAAGTCAAAATGGTAAATCTTAAGGTTAAGTCTTATGCCAAAGTCTCAGGTTTATGTGTTAGGGTTATGTCTTAAGGTTAAGTCTTGGGGATAAATCTTAGTGTTAATTCTTAGTGTCAAATCTTAAGTTTAAATCTTTTGGTTATGCTTACGTTTAAATCTTATGGTTGAGTCTTATGGTTATGTCTTAAGGTTAAGTTTTAGTGTTAAGTCTTAGGGTTAAGTCTTAAGGTTAGGTCTTAGATTTAAGTCTCACGGCTAAGTCTTAGGCTTAAGACCCAGGGTTAAGTCGTTAGGTTCTGTCTTAAGGTTAAGTCTTAGGGTTAAGTCTTAAGGTTATGTTTTAAAAGCTGTAGTCTCAGGGTTAAGACTTAGGGATCAGTCCTAAGGGTTAAAGGGTTAAGTCTTAAGGTTAAGACTCAGGGTTATGTCTTAGGGTTAAGTCGTAGGTTTAAGTCTCAGGGTTAAGTCTTAGGGTTAAGACCTAAATTTAAGACTTAGGGTTAAGTCTTAAGGATAAGTCTTAAATTTAAGTCTTAGGGTTAAACCTTAAGGTTAAGTCGTACGGTTAAGTCTTAAATTTAAAGTGTTCTGGTTATGTCTTAAGGTTAAGTCTTTGTGTTAAGTCTTAAGGTTAAATCTTAAGTCCTAGGCTTTGAGTCTTAGGGTTAAGTCTTAAGTTTAAGTCTTTGGGATACGTCTTAGGGTTAAGTGTCAGGGTTAAGAGTTATGTTTAATTCTCAAGTTTAAATCTTAGGGTTAAGTCTTAAAGTTCAGTCTTAAATTTAAGTCTCAGTGTTGTCTTCGGTTAGGTTATAGTGTTAAGTCTTAGGGTTACGTCCTAAGGTTCAGTCTTATATTAAATTCTCAGGGTTAAATCTTAGGGATAAGTCTTAAGGTTAAGCCTCAGTATTATGTCTTAAGATTCAGTCTTAAATTTAAGTCTTAATAATAAGGCTTAAGGTTAAGTCTTGGGGATAAGTCTTAGGGTTAAGTCTTAAAGTTAAATCTTAGGGTTAAGTCTTAAGGTTAAGTCTCAGGGTTAAGTCTTAGTATGAAGTCTTAGGGTTAAGTCTTATGGTTAAGTCCTAAATTTAAGTCTTAGGGGTTATGTCTTAGGGATAAGTCTTAAGGTGAAGTCTTAGGATCAAGTCTTAAGGTGATGTCATTATGGGAACAAGTAGGGTTAAGTTTTAGGATTATTTCTTAGGGTTAAGTCTTAATGTTAAGTGTCAGGTTAAGTCTTAGAGTTATGTCTTATGGTTACCTCTTAATGTTATGTCTTAGGGTTAAGTTATAAGGTTAAGTCTAAGGTTTAAGTCCTAAGGTTGAGTGTTAAGTTTGAATATTAAAGTTAAGTCTTAAGGTTAAGACTTAGGGTTAAGTCTTAGAGTTAAGTCTTTAGGGTTAAGTCTTAGGCTTAAGTCTTAGGGTAAAATCTTAAGGTTAAGTCTTAGTGTTAAGTCTTATATTTAAGTCTTAACGTCAAGTCTTAAGGTTTAGCCTTAAGGTTAAGTTTTAGGGTTAAGTCTTAGGCTTGATTTTTATGGACAAGTCTTAGGTTTAAGTCTCAGGGTTGAGTCCTAAGGTTAGAGTCATAGGGCTAAGTCTTAAAGTTAAGTCTTAAGGTTAATTCTTACGGTTATATCTTCGGTTTAAGTCTTAAGGTTAAATCTTAATCTTAAATATTAAGGTTACATCTTAGGGTTAGGTATTAAGTCTTAGGTTTAAGTCTCAGGGTTAAGTCTTAGGGATAAGTCTTAAGTTTAAGTCTTAGGGTTAAGTCTTCAGGTTGATCCTTAAGGTTAAGCCTTAGCGTTAAGTCTTAGGGTTAAGTCTTACGGTGAAGTCTTAAGGATAAGTCTTATGATTAAGTGTTGGGGTTAAGTCAAAATGGTAAATCTTAAGGTTAAGTCTTATGCCAAAGTCTCAGGTTTATGTGTTAGGGTTATGTCTTAAGGTTAAGTCTTGGGGATAAATCTTAGTGTTAATTCTTAGTGTCAAATCTTAAGTTTAAATCTTTTGGTTATGCTTACGTTTAAATCTTATGGTTGAGTCTTATGGTTATGTCTTAAGGTTAAGTTTTAGTGTTAAGTCTTAGGGTTAAGTCTTAAGGTTAGGTCTTAGATTTAAGTCTCACGGCTAAGTCTTAGGCTTAAGACCCAGGGTTAAGTCGTTAGGTTCTGTCTTAAGGTTAAGTCTTAGGGTTAAGTCTTAAGGTTATGTTTTAAAAGCTGTAGTCTCAGGGTTAAGACTTAGGGATCAGTCCTAAGGGTTAAAGGGTTAAGTCTTAAGGTTAAGACTCAGGGTTATGTCTTAGGGTTAAGTCGTAGGTTTAAGTCTCAGGGTTAAGTCTTAGGGTTAAGACCTAAATTTAAGACTTAGGGTTAAGTCTTAAGGATAAGTCTTAAATTTAAGTCTTAGGGTTAAACCTTAAGGTTAAGTCGTACGGTTAAGTCTTAAATTTAAAGTGTTCTGGTTATGTCTTAAGGTTAAGTCTTTGTGTTAAGTCTTAAGGTTAAATCTTAAGTCCTAGGCTTTGAGTCTTAGGGTTAAGTCTTAAGTTTAAGTCTTTGGGATACGTCTTAGGGTTAAGTGTCAGGGTTAAGAGTTATGTTTAATTCTCAAGTTTAAATCTTAGGGTTAAGTCTTAAAGTTCAGTCTTAAATTTAAGTCTCAGTGTTGTCTTCGGTTAGGTTATAGTGTTAAGTCTTAGGGTTACGTCCTAAGGTTCAGTCTTATATTAAATTCTCAGGGTTAAATCTTAGGGATAAGTCTTAAGGTTAAGCCTCAGTATTATGTCTTAAGATTCAGTCTTAAATTTAAGTCTTAATAATAAGGCTTAAGGTTAAGTCTTGGGGATAAGTCTTAGGGTTAAGTCTTAAAGTTAAATCTTAGGGTTAAGTCTTAAGGTTAAGTCTCAGGGTTAAGTCTTAGTATGAAGTCTTAGGGTTAAGTCTTATGGTTAAGTCCTAAATTTAAGTCTTAGGGGTTATGTCTTAGGGATAAGTCTTAAGGTGAAGTCTTAGGATCAAGTCTTAAGGTGATGTCATTATGGTAACAAGTAGGGTTAAGTTTTAGGATTATTTCTTAGGGTTAAGTCTTAATGTTAAGTGTCAGGTTAAGTCTTAGAGTTATGTCTTATGGTTACCTCTTAATGTTATGTCTTAGGGTTAAGTTATAAGGTTAAGTCTAAGGTTTAAGTCCTAGGGTTGAGTGTTAAGTTTGAATATTAAAGTTAAGTCTTAAGGTTAAGACTTAGGGTTAAGTCTTACAGTTAAGTCTTTAGGGTTAAGTCTTAGGCTTAAGTCTTAGGGTAAAATCTTAAGGTTAAGTCTTAGTGTTAAGTCTTATATTTAAGTCTTAACGTCAAGTCTTAAGGTTTAGCCTTAAGGTTAAGTTTTAGGGTTAAGTCTTAGGCTTGATTTTTATGGACAAGTCTTAGGTTTAAGTCTCAGGGTTGAGTCCTAAGGTTAGAGTCATAGGGCTAAGTCTTAAAGTTAAGTCTTAAGGTTAATTCTTACGGTTATATCTTCGGTTTAAGTCTTAAGGTTAAATCTTAATCTTAAATATTAAGGTTACATCTTAGGGTTAGGTATTAAGTCTTAGGTTTAAGTCTCAGGGTTAAGTCTTAGGGATAAGTCTTAAGTTTAAGTCTTAGGGTTAAGTCTTCAGGTTGATCCTTAAGGTTAAGCCTTAGCGTTAAGTCTTAGGGTTAAGTCTTACGGTGAAGTCTTAAGGATAAGTCTTATGATTAAGTGTTGGGGTTAAGTCAAAATGGTAAATCTTAAGGTTAAGTCTTATGCCAAAGTCTCAGGTTTATGTGTTAGGGTTATGTCTTAAGGTTAAGTCTTGGGGATAAATCTTAGTGTTAATTCTTAGTGTCAAATCTTAAGTTTAAATCTTTTGGTTATGCTTACGTTTAAATCTTATGGTTGAGTCTTATGGTTATGTCTTAAGGTTAAGTTTTAGTGTTAAGTCTTAGGGTTAAGTCTTAAGGTTAGGTCTTAGATTTAAGTCTCACGGCTAAGTCTTAGGCTTAAGACCCAGGGTTAAGTCGTTAGGTTCTGTCTTAAGGTTAAGTCTTAGGGTTAAGTCTTAAGGTTATGTTTTAAAAGCTGTAGTCTCAGGGTTAAGACTTAGGGATCAGTCCTAAGGGTTAAAGGGTTAAGTCTTAAGGTTAAGACTCAGGGTTATGTCTTAGGGTTAAGTCGTAGGTTTAAGTCTCAGGGTTAAGTCTTAGGGTTAAGACCTAAATTTAAGACTTAGGGTTAAGTCTTAAGGATAAGTCTTAAATTTAAGTCTTAGGGTTAAACCTTAAGGTTAAGTCGTACGGTTAAGTCTTAAATTTAAAGTGTTCTGGTTATGTCTTAAGGTTAAGTCTTTGTGTTAAGTCTTAAGGTTAAATCTTAAGTCCTAGGCTTTGAGTCTTAGGGTTAAGTCTTAAGTTTAAGTCTTTGGGATACGTCTTAGGGTTAAGTGTCAGGGTTAAGAGTTATGTTTAATTCTCAAGTTTAAATCTTAGGGTTAAGTCTTAAAGTTCAGTCTTAAATTTAAGTCTCAGTGTTGTCTTCGGTTAGGTTATAGTGTTAAGTCTTAGGGTTACGTCCTAAGGTTCAGTCTTATATTAAATTCTCAGGGTTAAATCTTAGGGATAAGTCTTAAGGTTAAGCCTCAGTATTATGTCTTAAGATTCAGTCTTAAATTTAAGTCTTAATAATAAGGCTTAAGGTTAAGTCTTGGGGATAAGTCTTAGGGTTAAGTCTTAAAGTTAAATCTTAGGGTTAAGTCTTAAGGTTAAGTCTCAGGGTTAAGTCTTAGTATGAAGTCTTAGGGTTAAGTCTTATGGTTAAGTCCTAAATTTAAGTCTTAGGGGTTATGTCTTAGGGATAAGTCTTAAGGTGAAGTCTTAGGATCAAGTCTTAAGGTGATGTCATTATGGTAACAAGTAGGGTTAAGTTTTAGGATTATTTCTTAGGGTTAAGTCTTAATGTTAAGTGTCAGGTTAAGTCTTAGAGTTATGTCTTATGGTTACCTCTTAATGTTATGTCTTAGGGTTAAGTTATAAGGTTAAGTCTAAGGTTTAAGTCCTAAGGTTGAGTGTTAAGTTTGAATATTAAAGTTAAGTCTTAAGGTTAAGACTTAGGGTTAAGTCTTACAGTTAAGTCTTTAGGGTTAAGTCTTAGGCTTAAGTCTTAGGGTAAAATCTTAAGGTTAAGTCTTAGTGTTAAGTCTTATATTTAAGTCTTAACGTCAAGTCTTAAGGTTTAGCCTTAAGGTTAAGTTTTAGGGTTAAGTCTTAGGCTTGATTTTTATGGACAAGTCTTAGGTTTAAGTCTCAGGGTTGAGTCCTAAGGTTAGAGTCATAGGGCTAAGTCTTAAAGTTAAGTCTTAAGGTTAATTCTTACGGTTATATCTTCGGTTTAAGTCTTAAGGTTAAATCTTAATCTTAAATATTAAGGTTACATCTTAGGGTTAGGTATTAAGTCTTAGGTTTAAGTCTCAGGGTTAAGTCTTAGGGATAAGTCTTAAGTTTAAGTCTTAGGGTTAAGTCTTCAGGTTGATCCTTAAGGTTAAGCCTTAGCGTTAAGTCTTAGGGTTAAGTCTTACGGTGAAGTCTTAAGGATAAGTCTTATGATTAAGTGTTGGGGTTAAGTCAAAATGGTAAATCTTAAGGTTAAGTCTTATGCCAAAGTCTCAGGTTTATGTGTTAGGGTTATGTCTTAAGGTTAAGTCTTGGGGATAAATCTTAGTGTTAATTCTTAGTGTCAAATCTTAAGTTTAAATCTTTTGGTTATGCTTACGTTTAAATCTTATGGTTGAGTCTTATGGTTATGTCTTAAGGTTAAGTTTTAGTGTTAAGTCTTAAGGTTAGGTCTTAGATTTAAGTCTCACGGCTAAGTCTTAGGCTTAAGACCCAGGGTTAAGTCGTTAGGTTCTGTCTTAAGGTTAAGTCTTAGGGTTAAGTCTTAAGGTTATGTTTTAAAAGCTGTAGTCTCAGGGTTAAGACTTAGGGATCAGTCCTAAGGGTTAAAGGGTTAAGTCTTAAGGTTAAGACTCAGGGTTATGTCTTAGGGTTAAGTCGTAGGTTTAAGTCTCAGGGTTAAGTCTTAGGGTTAAGACCTAAATTTAAGACTTAGGGTTAAGTCTTAAGGATAAGTCTTAAATTTAAGTCTTAGGGTTAAACCTTAAGGTTAAGTCGTACGGTTAAGTCTTAAATTTAAAGTGTTCTGGTTATGTCTTAAGGTTAAGTCTTTGTGTTAAGTCTTAAGGTTAAATCTTAAGTCCTAGGCTTTGAGTCTTAGGGTTAAGTCTTAAGTTTAAGTCTTTGGGATACGTCTTAGGGTTAAGTGTCAGGGTTAAGAGTTATGTTTAATTCTCAAGTTTAAATCTTAGGGTTAAGTCTTAAAGTTCAGTCTTAAATTTAAGTCTCAGTGTTGTCTTCGGTTAGGTTATAGTGTTAAGTCTTAGGGTTACGTCCTAAGGTTCAGTCTTATATTAAATTCTCAGGGTTAAATCTTAGGGATAAGTCTTAAGGTTAAGCCTCAGTATTATGTCTTAAGATTCAGTCTTAAATTTAAGTCTTAATAATAAGGCTTAAGGTTAAGTCTTGGGGATAAGTCTTAGGGTTAAGTCTTAAAGTTAAATCTTAGGGTTAAGTCTTAAGGTTAAGTCTCAGGGTTAAGTCTTAGTATGAAGTCTTAGGGTTAAGTCTTATGGTTAAGTCCTAAATTTAAGTCTTAGGGGTTATGTCTTAGGGATAAGTCTTAAGGTGAAGTCTTAGGATCAAGTCTTAAGGTGATGTCATTATGGGAACAAGTAGGGTTAAGTTTTAGGATTATTTCTTAGGGTTAAGTCTTAATGTTAAGTGTCAGGTTAAGTCTTAGAGTTATGTCTTATGGTTACCTCTTAATGTTATGTCTTAGGGTTAAGTTATAAGGTTAAGTCTAAGGTTTAAGTCCTAAGGTTGAGTGTTAAGTTTGAATATTAAAGTTAAGTCTTAAGGTTAAGACTTAGGGTTAAGTCTTAGAGTTAAGTCTTTAGGGTTAAGTCTTAGGCTTAAGTCTTAGGGTAAAATCTTAAGGTTAAGTCTTAGTGTTAAGTCTTATATTTAAGTCTTAACGTCAAGTCTTAAGGTTTAGCCTTAAGGTTAAGTTTTAGGGTTAAGTCTTAGGCTTGATTTTTATGGACAAGTCTTAGGTTTAAGTCTCAGGGTTGAGTCCTAAGGTTAGAGTCATAGGGCTAAGTCTTAAAGTTAAGTCTTAAGGTTAATTCTTACGGTTATATCTTCGGTTTAAGTCTTAAGGTTAAATCTTAATCTTAAATATTAAGGTTACATCTTAGGGTTAGGTATTAAGTCTTAGGTTTAAGTCTCAGGGTTAAGTCTTAGGGATAAGTCTTAAGTTTAAGTCTTAGGGTTAAGTCTTCAGGTTGATCCTTAAGGTTAAGCCTTAGCGTTAAGTCTTAGGGTTAAGTCTTACGGTGAAGTCTTAAGGATAAGTCTTATGATTAAGTGTTGGGGTTAAGTCAAAATGGTAAATCTTAAGGTTAAGTCTTATGCCAAAGTCTCAGGTTTATGTGTTAGGGTTATGTCTTAAGGTTAAGTCTTGGGGATAAATCTTAGTGTTAATTCTTAGTGTCAAATCTTAAGTTTAAATCTTTTGGTTATGCTTACGTTTAAATCTTATGGTTGAGTCTTATGGTTATGTCTTAAGGTTAAGTTTTAGTGTTAAGTCTTAGGGTTAAGTCTTAAGGTTAGGTCTTAGATTTAAGTCTCACGGCTAAGTCTTAGGCTTAAGACCCAGGGTTAAGTCGTTAGGTTCTGTCTTAAGGTTAAGTCTTAGGGTTAAGTCTTAAGGTTATGTTTTAAAAGCTGTAGTCTCAGGGTTAAGACTTAGGGATCAGTCCTAAGGGTTAAAGGGTTAAGTCTTAAGGTTAAGACTCAGGGTTATGTCTTAGGGTTAAGTCGTAGGTTTAAGTCTCAGGGTTAAGTCTTAGGGTTAAGACCTAAATTTAAGACTTAGGGTTAAGTCTTAAGGATAAGTCTTAAATTTAAGTCTTAGGGTTAAACCTTAAGGTTAAGTCGTACGGTTAAGTCTTAAATTTAAAGTGTTCTGGTTATGTCTTAAGGTTAAGTCTTTGTGTTAAGTCTTAAGGTTAAATCTTAAGTCCTAGGCTTTGAGTCTTAGGGTTAAGTCTTAAGTTTAAGTCTTTGGGATACGTCTTAGGGTTAAGTGTCAGGGTTAAGAGTTATGTTTAATTCTCAAGTTTAAATCTTAGGGTTAAGTCTTAAAGTTCAGTCTTAAATTTAAGTCTCAGTGTTGTCTTCGGTTAGGTTATAGTGTTAAGTCTTAGGGTTACGTCCTAAGGTTCAGTCTTATATTAAATTCTCAGGGTTAAATCTTAGGGATAAGTCTTAAGGTTAAGCCTCAGTATTATGTCTTAAGATTCAGTCTTAAATTTAAGTCTTAATAATAAGGCTTAAGGTTAAGTCTTGGGGATAAGTCTTAGGGTTAAGTCTTAAAGTTAAATCTTAGGGTTAAGTCTTAAGGTTAAGTCTCAGGGTTAAGTCTTAGTATGAAGTCTTAGGGTTAAGTCTTATGGTTAAGTCCTAAATTTAAGTCTTAGGGGTTATGTCTTAGGGATAAGTCTTAAGGTGAAGTCTTAGGATCAAGTCTTAAGGTGATGTCATTATGGGAACAAGTAGGGTTAAGTTTTAGGATTATTTCTTAGGGTTAAGTCTTAATGTTAAGTGTCAGGTTAAGTCTTAGAGTTATGTCTTATGGTTACCTCTTAATGTTATGTCTTAGGGTTAAGTTATAAGGTTAAGTCTAAGGTTTAAGTCCTAAGGTTGAGTGTTAAGTTTGAATATTAAAGTTAAGTCTTAAGGTTAAGACTTAGGGTTAAGTCTTAGAGTTAAGTCTTTAGGGTTAAGTCTTAGGCTTAAGTCTTAGGGTAAAATCTTAAGGTTAAGTCTTAGTGTTAAGTCTTATATTTAAGTCTTAACGTCAAGTCTTAAGGTTTAGCCTTAAGGTTAAGTTTTAGGGTTAAGTCTTAGGCTTGATTTTTATGGACAAGTCTTAGGTTTAAGTCTCAGGGTTGAGTCCTAAGGTTAGAGTCATAGGGCTAAGTCTTAAAGTTAAGTCTTAAGGTTAATTCTTACGGTTATATCTTCGGTTTAAGTCTTAAGGTTAAATCTTAATCTTAAATATTAAGGTTACATCTTAGGGTTAGGTATTAAGTCTTAGGTTTAAGTCTCAGGGTTAAGTCTTAGGGATAAGTCTTAAGTTTAAGTCTTAGGGTTAAGTCTTCAGGTTGATCCTTAAGGTTAAGCCTTAGCGTTAAGTCTTAGGGTTAAGTCTTACGGTGAAGTCTTAAGGATAAGTCTTATGATTAAGTGTTGGGGTTAAGTCAAAATGGTAAATCTTAAGGTTAAGTCTTATGCCAAAGTCTCAGGTTTATGTGTTAGGGTTATGTCTTAAGGTTAAGTCTTGGGGATAAATCTTAGTGTTAATTCTTAGTGTCAAATCTTAAGTTTAAATCTTTTGGTTATGCTTACGTTTAAATCTTATGGTTGAGTCTTATGGTTATGTCTTAAGGTTAAGTTTTAGTGTTAAGTCTTAGGGTTAAGTCTTAAGGTTAGGTCTTAGATTTAAGTCTCACGGCTAAGTCTTAGGCTTAAGACCCAGGGTTAAGTCGTTAGGTTCTGTCTTAAGGTTAAGTCTTAGGGTTAAGTCTTAAGGTTATGTTTTAAAAGCTGTAGTCTCAGGGTTAAGACTTAGGGATCAGTCCTAAGGGTTAAAGGGTTAAGTCTTAAGGTTAAGACTCAGGGTTATGTCTTAGGGTTAAGTCGTAGGTTTAAGTCTCAGGGTTAAGTCTTAGGGTTAAGACCTAAATTTAAGACTTAGGGTTAAGTCTTAAGGATAAGTCTTAAATTTAAGTCTTAGGGTTAAACCTTAAGGTTAAGTCGTACGGTTAAGTCTTAAATTTAAAGTGTTCTGGTTATGTCTTAAGGTTAAGTCTTTGTGTTAAGTCTTAAGGTTAAATCTTAAGTCCTAGGCTTTGAGTCTTAGGGTTAAGTCTTAAGTTTAAGTCTTTGGGATACGTCTTAGGGTTAAGTGTCAGGGTTAAGAGTTATGTTTAATTCTCAAGTTTAAATCTTAGGGTTAAGTCTTAAAGTTCAGTCTTAAATTTAAGTCTCAGTGTTGTCTTCGGTTAGGTTATAGTGTTAAGTCTTAGGGTTACGTCCTAAGGTTCAGTCTTATATTAAATTCTCAGGGTTAAATCTTAGGGATAAGTCTTAAGGTTAAGCCTCAGTATTATGTCTTAAGATTCAGTCTTAAATTTAAGTCTTAATAATAAGGCTTAAGGTTAAGTCTTGGGGATAAGTCTTAGGGTTAAGTCTTAAAGTTAAATCTTAGGGTTAAGTCTTAAGGTTAAGTCTCAGGGTTAAGTCTTAGTATGAAGTCTTAGGGTTAAGTCTTATGGTTAAGTCCTAAATTTAAGTCTTAGGGGTTATGTCTTAGGGATAAGTCTTAAGGTGAAGTCTTAGGATCAAGTCTTAAGGTGATGTCATTATGGTAACAAGTAGGGTTAAGTTTTAGGATTATTTCTTAGGGTTAAGTCTTAATGTTAAGTGTCAGGTTAAGTCTTAGAGTTATGTCTTATGGTTACCTCTTAATGTTATGTCTTAGGGTTAAGTTATAAGGTTAAGTCTAAGGTTTAAGTCCTAGGGTTGAGTGTTAAGTTTGAATATTAAAGTTAAGTCTTAAGGTTAAGACTTAGGGTTAAGTCTTACAGTTAAGTCTTTAGGGTTAAGTCTTAGGCTTAAGTCTTAGGGTAAAATCTTAAGGTTAAGTCTTAGTGTTAAGTCTTATATTTAAGTCTTAACGTCAAGTCTTAAGGTTTAGCCTTAAGGTTAAGTTTTAGGGTTAAGTCTTAGGCTTGATTTTTATGGACAAGTCTTAGGTTTAAGTCTCAGGGTTGAGTCCTAAGGTTAGAGTCATAGGGCTAAGTCTTAAAGTTAAGTCTTAAGGTTAATTCTTACGGTTATATCTTCGGTTTAAGTCTTAAGGTTAAATCTTAATCTTAAATATTAAGGTTACATCTTAGGGTTAGGTATTAAGTCTTAGGTTTAAGTCTCAGGGTTAAGTCTTAGGGATAAGTCTTAAGTTTAAGTCTTAGGGTTAAGTCTTCAGGTTGATCCTTAAGGTTAAGCCTTAGCGTTAAGTCTTAGGGTTAAGTCTTACGGTGAAGTCTTAAGGATAAGTCTTATGATTAAGTGTTGGGGTTAAGTCAAAATGGTAAATCTTAAGGTTAAGTCTTATGCCAAAGTCTCAGGTTTATGTGTTAGGGTTATGTCTTAAGGTTAAGTCTTGGGGATAAATCTTAGTGTTAATTCTTAGTGTCAAATCTTAAGTTTAAATCTTTTGGTTATGCTTACGTTTAAATCTTATGGTTGAGTCTTATGGTTATGTCTTAAGGTTAAGTTTTAGTGTTAAGTCTTAGGGTTAAGTCTTAAGGTTAGGTCTTAGATTTAAGTCTCACGGCTAAGTCTTAGGCTTAAGACCCAGGGTTAAGTCGTTAGGTTCTGTCTTAAGGTTAAGTCTTAGGGTTAAGTCTTAAGGTTATGTTTTAAAAGCTGTAGTCTCAGGGTTAAGACTTAGGGATCAGTCCTAAGGGTTAAAGGGTTAAGTCTTAAGGTTAAGACTCAGGGTTATGTCTTAGGGTTAAGTCGTAGGTTTAAGTCTCAGGGTTAAGTCTTAGGGTTAAGACCTAAATTTAAGACTTAGGGTTAAGTCTTAAGGATAAGTCTTAAATTTAAGTCTTAGGGTTAAACCTTAAGGTTAAGTCGTACGGTTAAGTCTTAAATTTAAAGTGTTCTGGTTATGTCTTAAGGTTAAGTCTTTGTGTTAAGTCTTAAGGTTAAATCTTAAGTCCTAGGCTTTGAGTCTTAGGGTTAAGTCTTAAGTTTAAGTCTTTGGGATACGTCTTAGGGTTAAGTGTCAGGGTTAAGAGTTATGTTTAATTCTCAAGTTTAAATCTTAGGGTTAAGTCTTAAAGTTCAGTCTTAAATTTAAGTCTCAGTGTTGTCTTCGGTTAGGTTATAGTGTTAAGTCTTAGGGTTACGTCCTAAGGTTCAGTCTTATATTAAATTCTCAGGGTTAAATCTTAGGGATAAGTCTTAAGGTTAAGCCTCAGTATTATGTCTTAAGATTCAGTCTTAAATTTAAGTCTTAATAATAAGGCTTAAGGTTAAGTCTTGGGGATAAGTCTTAGGGTTAAGTCTTAAAGTTAAATCTTAGGGTTAAGTCTTAAGGTTAAGTCTCAGGGTTAAGTCTTAGTATGAAGTCTTAGGGTTAAGTCTTATGGTTAAGTCCTAAATTTAAGTCTTAGGGGTTATGTCTTAGGGATAAGTCTTAAGGTGAAGTCTTAGGATCAAGTCTTAAGGTGATGTCATTATGGTAACAAGTAGGGTTAAGTTTTAGGATTATTTCTTAGGGTTAAGTCTTAATGTTAAGTGTCAGGTTAAGTCTTAGAGTTATGTCTTATGGTTACCTCTTAATGTTATGTCTTAGGGTTAAGTTATCAGGTTAAGTCTAAGGTTTAAGTCCTAAGGTTGAGTGTTAAGTTTGAATATTAAAGTTAAGTCTTAAGGTTAAGACTTAGGGTTAAGTCTTACAGTTAAGTCTTTAGGGTTAAGTCTTAGGCTTAAGTCTTAGGGTAAAATCTTAAGGTTAAGTCTTAGTGTTAAGTCTTATATTTAAGTCTTAACGTCAAGTCTTAAGGTTTAGCCTTAAGGTTAAGTTTTAGGGTTAAGTCTTAGGCTTGATTTTTATGGACAAGTCTTAGGTTTAAGTCTCAGGGTTGAGTCCTAAGGTTAGAGTCATAGGGCTAAGTCTTAAAGTTAAGTCTTAAGGTTAATTCTTACGGTTATATCTTCGGTTTAAGTCTTAAGGTTAAATCTTAATCTTAAATATTAAGGTTACATCTTAGGGTTAGGTATTAAGTCTTAGGTTTAAGTCTCAGGGTTAAGTCTTAGGGATAAGTCTTAAGTTTAAGTCTTAGGGTTAAGTCTTCAGGTTGATCCTTAAGGTTAAGCCTTAGCGTTAAGTCTTAGGGTTAAGTCTTACGGTGAAGTCTTAAGGATAAGTCTTATGATTAAGTGTTGGGGTTAAGTCAAAATGGTAAATCTTAAGGTTAAGTCTTATGCCAAAGTCTCAGGTTTATGTGTTAGGGTTATGTCTTAAGGTTAAGTCTTGGGGATAAATCTTAGTGTTAATTCTTAGTGTCAAATCTTAAGTTTAAATCTTTTGGTTATGCTTACGTTTAAATCTTATGGTTGAGTCTTATGGTTATGTCTTAAGGTTAAGTTTTAGTGTTAAGTCTTAAGGTTAGGTCTTAGATTTAAGTCTCACGGCTAAGTCTTAGGCTTAAGACCCAGGGTTAAGTCGTTAGGTTCTGTCTTAAGGTTAAGTCTTAGGGTTAAGTCTTAAGGTTATGTTTTAAAAGCTGTAGTCTCAGGGTTAAGACTTAGGGATCAGTCCTAAGGGTTAAAGGGTTAAGTCTTAAGGTTAAGACTCAGGGTTATGTCTTAGGGTTAAGTCGTAGGTTTAAGTCTCAGGGTTAAGTCTTAGGGTTAAGACCTAAATTTAAGACTTAGGGTTAAGTCTTAAGGATAAGTCTTAAATTTAAGTCTTAGGGTTAAACCTTAAGGTTAAGTCGTACGGTTAAGTCTTAAATTTAAAGTGTTCTGGTTATGTCTTAAGGTTAAGTCTTTGTGTTAAGTCTTAAGGTTAAATCTTAAGTCCTAGGCTTTGAGTCTTAGGGTTAAGTCTTAAGTTTAAGTCTTTGGGATACGTCTTAGGGTTAAGTGTCAGGGTTAAGAGTTATGTTTAATTCTCAAGTTTAAATCTTAGGGTTAAGTCTTAAAGTTCAGTCTTAAATTTAAGTCTCAGTGTTGTCTTCGGTTAGGTTATAGTGTTAAGTCTTAGGGTTACGTCCTAAGGTTCAGTCTTATATTAAATTCTCAGGGTTAAATCTTAGGGATAAGTCTTAAGGTTAAGCCTCAGTATTATGTCTTAAGATTCAGTCTTAAATTTAAGTCTTAATAATAAGGCTTAAGGTTAAGTCTTGGGGATAAGTCTTAAAGTTAAATCTTAGGGTTAAGTCTTATGGTTAAGTCCTAAATTTAAGTCTTAGGGGTTATGTCTTAGGGATAAGTCTTAAGGTGAAGTCTTAGGATCAAGTCTTAAGGTGATGTCATTATGGGAACAAGTAGGGTTAAGTTTTAGGATTATTTCTTAGGGTTAAGTCTTAATGTTAAGTGTCAGGTTAAGTCTTAGAGTTATGTCTTATGGTTACCTCTTAATGTTATGTCTTAGGGTTAAGTTATAAGGTTAAGTCTAAGGTTTAAGTCCTAAGGTTGAGTGTTAAGTTTGAATATTAAAGTTAAGTCTTAAGGTTAAGACTTAGGGTTAAGTCTTACAGTTAAGTCTTTAGGGTTAAGTCTTAGGCTTAAGTCTTAGGGTAAAATCTTAAGGTTAAGTCTTAGTGTTAAGTCTTATATTTAAGTCTTAACGTCAAGTCTTAAGGTTTAGCCTTAAGGTTAAGTTTTAGGGTTAAGTCTTAGGCTTGATTTTTATGGACAAGTCTTAGGTTTAAGTCTCAGGGTTGAGTCCTAAGGTTAGAGTCATAGGGCTAAGTCTTAAAGTTAAGTCTTAAGGTTAATTCTTACGGTTATATCTTCGGTTTAAGTCTTAAGGTTAAATCTTAATCTTAAATATTAAGGTTACATCTTAGGGTTAGGTATTAAGTCTTAGGTTTAAGTCTCAGGGTTAAGTCTTAGGGATAAGTCTTAAGTTTAAGTCTTAGGGTTAAGTCTTCAGGTTGATCCTTAAGGTTAAGCCTTAGCGTTAAGTCTTAGGGTTAAGTCTTACGGTGAAGTCTTAAGGATAAGTCTTATGATTAAGTGTTGGGGTTAAGTCAAAATGGTAAATCTTAAGGTTAAGTCTTATGCCAAAGTCTCAGGTTTATGTGTTAGGGTTATGTCTTAAGGTTAAGTCTTGGGGATAAATCTTAGTGTTAATTCTTAGTGTCAAATCTTAAGTTTAAATCTTTTGGTTATGCTTACGTTTAAATCTTATGGTTGAGTCTTATGGTTATGTCTTAAGGTTAAGTTTTAGTGTTAAGTCTTAGGGTTAAGTCTTAAGGTTAGGTCTTAGATTTAAGTCTCACGGCTAAGTCTTAGGCTTACGACCCAGGGTTAAGTCGTTAGGTTCTGTCTTAAGGTTAAGTCTTAGGGTTAAGTCTTAAGGTTATGTTTTAAAAGCTGTAGTCTCAGGGTTAAGACTTAGGGATCAGTCCTAAGGGTTAAAGGGTTAAGTCTTAAGGTTAAGACTCAGGGTTATGTCTTAGGGTTAAGTCGTAGGTTTAAGTCTCAGGGTTAAGTCTTAGGGTTAAGACCTAAATTTAAGACTTAGGGTTAAGTCTTAAGGATAAGTCTTAAATTTAAGTCTTAGGGTTAAACCTTAAGGTTAAGTCGTACGGTTAAGTCTTAAATTTAAAGTGTTCTGGTTATGTCTTAAGGTTAAGTCTTTGTGTTAAGTCTTAAGGTTAAATCTTAAGTCCTAGGCTTTGAGTCTTAGGGTTAAGTCTTAAGTTTAAGTCTTTGGGATACGTCTTAGGGTTAAGTGTCAGGGTTAAGAGTTATGTTTAATTCTCAAGTTTAAATCTTAGGGTTAAGTCTTAAAGTTCAGTCTTAAATTTAAGTCTCAGTGTTGTCTTCGGTTAGGTTATAGTGTTAAGTCTTAGGGTTACGTCCTAAGGTTCAGTCTTATATTAAATTCTCAGGGTTAAATCTTAGGGATAAGTCTTAAGGTTAAGCCTCAGTATTATGTCTTAAGATTCAGTCTTAAATTTAAGTCTTAATAATAAGGCTTAAGGTTAAGTCTTGGGGATAAGTCTTAGGGTTAAGTCTTAAAGTTAAATCTTAGGGTTAAGTCTTAAGGTTAAGTCTCAGGGTTAAGTCTTAGTATGAAGTCTTAGGGTTAAGTCTTATGGTTAAGTCCTAAATTTAAGTCTTAGGGGTTATGTCTTAGGGATAAGTCTTAAGGTGAAGTCTTAGGATCAAGTCTTAAGGTGATGTCATTATGGTAACAAGTAGGGTTAAGTTTTAGGATTATTTCTTAGGGTTAAGTCTTAATGTTAAGTGTCAGGTTAAGTCTTAGAGTTATGTCTTATGGTTACCTCTTAATGTTATGTCTTAGGGTTAAGTTATAAGGTTAAGTCTAAGGTTTAAGTCCTAAGGTTGAGTGTTAAGTTTGAATATTAAAGTTAAGTCTTAAGGTTAAGACTTAGGGTTAAGTCTTACAGTTAAGTCTTTAGGGTTAAGTCTTAGGCTTAAGTCTTAGGGTAAAATCTTAAGGTTAAGTCTTAGTGTTAAGTCTTATATTTAAGTCTTAACGTCAAGTCTTAAGGTTTAGCCTTAAGGTTAAGTTTTAGGGTTAAGTCTTAGGCTTGATTTTTATGGACAAGTCTTAGGTTTAAGTCTCAGGGTTGAGTCCTAAGGTTAGAGTCATAGGGCTAAGTCTTAAAGTTAAGTCTTAAGGTTAATTCTTACGGTTATATCTTCGGTTTAAGTCTTAAGGTTAAATCTTAATCTTAAATATTAAGGTTACATCTTAGGGTTAGGTATTAAGTCTTAGGTTTAAGTCTCAGGGTTAAGTCTTAGGGATAAGTCTTAAGTTTAAGTCTTAGGGTTAAGTCTTCAGGTTGATCCTTAAGGTTAAGCCTTAGCGTTAAGTCTTAGGGTTAAGTCTTACGGTGAAGTCTTAAGGATAAGTCTTATGATTAAGTGTTGGGGTTAAGTCAAAATGGTAAATCTTAAGGTTAAGTCTTATGCCAAAGTCTCAGGTTTATGTGTTAGGGTTATGTCTTAAGGTTAAGTCTTGGGGATAAATCTTAGTGTTAATTCTTAGTGTCAAATCTTAAGTTTAAATCTTTTGGTTATGCTTACGTTTAAATCTTATGGTTGAGTCTTATGGTTATGTCTTAAGGTTAAGTTTTAGTGTTAAGTCTTAGGGTTAAGTCTTAAGGTTAGGTCTTAGATTTAAGTCTCACGGCTAAGTCTTAGGCTTAAGACCCAGGGTTAAGTCGTTAGGTTCTGTCTTAAGGTTAAGTCTTAGGGTTAAGTCTTAAGGTTATGTTTTAAAAGCTGTAGTCTCAGGGTTAAGACTTAGGGATCAGTCCTAAGGGTTAAAGGGTTAAGTCTTAAGGTTAAGACTCAGGGTTATGTCTTAGGGTTAAGTCGTAGGTTTAAGTCTCAGGGTTAAGTCTTAGGGTTAAGACCTAAATTTAAGACTTAGGGTTAAGTCTTAAGGATAAGTCTTAAATTTAAGTCTTAGGGTTAAACCTTAAGGTTAAGTCGTACGGTTAAGTCTTAAATTTAAAGTGTTCTGGTTATGTCTTAAGGTTAAGTCTTTGTGTTAAGTCTTAAGGTTAAATCTTAAGTCCTAGGCTTTGAGTCTTAGGGTTAAGTCTTAAGTTTAAGTCTTTGGGATACGTCTTAGGGTTAAGTGTCAGGGTTAAGAGTTATGTTTAATTCTCAAGTTTAAATCTTAGGGTTAAGTCTTAAAGTTCAGTCTTAAATTTAAGTCTCAGTGTTGTCTTCGGTTAGGTTATAGTGTTAAGTCTTAGGGTTACGTCCTAAGGTTCAGTCTTATATTAAATTCTCAGGGTTAAATCTTAGGGATAAGTCTTAAGGTTAAGCCTCAGTATTATGTCTTAAGATTCAGTCTTAAATTTAAGTCTTAATAATAAGGCTTAAGGTTAAGTCTTGGGGATAAGTCTTAGGGTTAAGTCTTAAAGTTAAATCTTAGGGTTAAGTCTTAAGGTTAAGTCTCAGGGTTAAGTCTTAGTATGAAGTCTTAGGGTTAAGTCTTATGGTTAAGTCCTAAATTTAAGTCTTAGGGGTTATGTCTTAGGGATAAGTCTTAAGGTGAAGTCTTAGGATCAAGTCTTAAGGTGATGTCATTATGGGAACAAGTAGGGTTAAGTTTTAGGATTATTTCTTAGGGTTAAGTCTTAATGTTAAGTGTCAGGTTAAGTCTTAGAGTTATGTCTTATGGTTACCTCTTAATGTTATGTCTTAGGGTTAAGTTAAAAGGTTAAGTCTAAGGTTTAAGTCCTAAGGTTGAGTGTTAAGTTTGAATATTAAAGTTAAGTCTTAAGGTTAAGACTTAGGGTTAAGTCTTAGAGTTAAGTCTTTAGGGTTAAGTCTTAGGCTTAAGTCTTAGGGTAAAATCTTAAGGTTAAGTCTTAGTGTTAAGTCTTATATTTAAGTCTTAACGTCAAGTCTTAAGGTTTAGCCTTAAGGTTAAGTTTTAGGGTTAAGTCTTAGGCTTGATTTTTATGGACAAGTCTTAGGTTTAAGTCTCAGGGTTGAGTCCTAAGGTTAGAGTCATAGGGCTAAGTCTTAAAGTTAAGTCTTAAGGTTAATTCTTACGGTTATATCTTCGGTTTAAGTCTTAAGGTTAAATCTTAATCTTAAATATTAAGGTTACATCTTAGGGTTAGGTATTAAGTCTTAGGTTTAAGTCTCAGGGTTAAGTCTTAGGGATAAGTCTTAAGTTTAAGTCTTAGGGTTAAGTCTTCAGGTTGATCCTTAAGGTTAAGCCTTAGCGTTAAGTCTTAGGGTTAAGTCTTACGGTGAAGTCTTAAGGATAAGTCTTATGATTAAGTGTTGGGGTTAAGTCAAAATGGTAAATCTTAAGGTTAAGTCTTATGCCAAAGTCTCAGGTTTATGTGTTAGGGTTATGTCTTAAGGTTAAGTCTTGGGGATAAATCTTAGTGTTAATTCTTAGTGTCAAATCTTAAGTTTAAATCTTTTGGTTATGCTTACGTTTAAATCTTATGGTTGAGTCTTATGGTTATGTCTTAAGGTTAAGTTTTAGTGTTAAGTCTTAGGGTTAAGTCTTAAGGTTAGGTCTTAGATTTAAGTCTCACGGCTAAGTCTTAGGCTTAAGACCCAGGGTTAAGTCGTTAGGTTCTGTCTTAAGGTTAAGTCTTAGGGTTAAGTCTTAAGGTTATGTTTTAAAAGCTGTAGTCTCAGGGTTAAGACTTAGGGATCAGTCCTAAGGGTTAAAGGGTTAAGTCTTAAGGTTAAGACTCAGGGTTATGTCTTAGGGTTAAGTCGTAGGTTTAAGTCTCAGGGTTAAGTCTTAGGGTTAAGACCTAAATTTAAGACTTAGGGTTAAGTCTTAAGGATAAGTCTTAAATTTAAGTCTTAGGGTTAAACCTTAAGGTTAAGTCGTACGGTTAAGTCTTAAATTTAAAGTGTTCTGGTTATGTCTTAAGGTTAAGTCTTTGTGTTAAGTCTTAAGGTTAAATCTTAAGTCCTAGGCTTTGAGTCTTAGGGTTAAGTCTTAAGTTTAAGTCTTTGGGATACGTCTTAGGGTTAAGTGTCAGGGTTAAGAGTTATGTTTAATTCTCAAGTTTAAATCTTAGGGTTAAGTCTTAAAGTTCAGTCTTAAATTTAAGTCTCAGTGTTGTCTTCGGTTAGGTTATAGTGTTAAGTCTTAGGGTTACGTCCTAAGGTTCAGTCTTATATTAAATTCTCAGGGTTAAATCTTAGGGATAAGTCTTAAGGTTAAGCCTCAGTATTATGTCTTAAGATTCAGTCTTAAATTTAAGTCTTAATAATAAGGCTTAAGGTTAAGTCTTGGGGATAAGTCTTAGGGTTAAGTCTTAAAGTTAAATCTTAGGGTTAAGTCTTAAGGTTAAGTCTCAGGGTTAAGTCTTAGTATGAAGTCTTAGGGTTAAGTCTTATGGTTAAGTCCTAAATTTAAGTCTTAGGGGTTATGTCTTAGGGATAAGTCTTAAGGTGAAGTCTTAGGATCAAGTCTTAAGGTGATGTCATTATGGTAACAAGTAGGGTTAAGTTTTAGGATTATTTCTTAGGGTTAAGTCTTAATGTTAAGTGTCAGGTTAAGTCTTAGAGTTATGTCTTATGGTTACCTCTTAATGTTATGTCTTAGGGTTAAGTTATAAGGTTAAGTCTAAGGTTTAAGTCCTAGGGTTGAGTGTTAAGTTTGAATATTAAAGTTAAGTCTTAAGGTTAAGACTTAGGGTTAAGTCTTACAGTTAAGTCTTTAGGGTTAAGTCTTAGGCTTAAGTCTTAGGGTAAAATCTTAAGGTTAAGTCTTAGTGTTAAGTCTTATATTTAAGTCTTAACGTCAAGTCTTAAGGTTTAGCCTTAAGGTTAAGTTTTAGGGTTAAGTCTTAGGCTTGATTTTTATGGACAAGTCTTAGGTTTAAGTCTCAGGGTTGAGTCCTAAGGTTAGAGTCATAGGGCTAAGTCTTAAAGTTAAGTCTTAAGGTTAATTCTTACGGTTATATCTTCGGTTTAAGTCTTAAGGTTAAATCTTAATCTTAAATATTAAGGTTACATCTTAGGGTTAGGTATTAAGTCTTAGGTTTAAGTCTCAGGGTTAAGTCTTAGGGATAAGTCTTAAGTTTAAGTCTTAGGGTTAAGTCTTCAGGTTGATCCTTAAGGTTAAGCCTTAGCGTTAAGTCTTAGGGTTAAGTCTTACGGTGAAGTCTTAAGGATAAGTCTTATGATTAAGTGTTGGGGTTAAGTCAAAATGGTAAATCTTAAGGTTAAGTCTTATGCCAAAGTCTCAGGTTTATGTGTTAGGGTTATGTCTTAAGGTTAAGTCTTGGGGATAAATCTTAGTGTTAATTCTTAGTGTCAAATCTTAAGTTTAAATCTTTTGGTTATGCTTACGTTTAAATCTTATGGTTGAGTCTTATGGTTATGTCTTAAGGTTAAGTTTTAGTGTTAAGTCTTAGGGTTAAGTCTTAAGGTTAGGTCTTAGATTTAAGTCTCACGGCTAAGTCTTAGGCTTAAGACCCAGGGTTAAGTCGTTAGGTTCTGTCTTAAGGTTAAGTCTTAGGGTTAAGTCTTAAGGTTATGTTTTAAAAGCTGTAGTCTCAGGGTTAAGACTTAGGGATCAGTCCTAAGGGTTAAAGGGTTAAGTCTTAAGGTTAAGACTCAGGGTTATGTCTTAGGGTTAAGTCGTAGGTTTAAGTCTCAGGGTTAAGTCTTAGGGTTAAGACCTAAATTTAAGACTTAGGGTTAAGTCTTAAGGATAAGTCTTAAATTTAAGTCTTAGGGTTAAACCTTAAGGTTAAGTCGTACGGTTAAGTCTTAAATTTAAAGTGTTCTGGTTATGTCTTAAGGTTAAGTCTTTGTGTTAAGTCTTAAGGTTAAATCTTAAGTCCTAGGCTTTGAGTCTTAGGGTTAAGTCTTAAGTTTAAGTCTTTGGGATACGTCTTAGGGTTAAGTGTCAGGGTTAAGAGTTATGTTTAATTCTCAAGTTTAAATCTTAGGGTTAAGTCTTAAAGTTCAGTCTTAAATTTAAGTCTCAGTGTTGTCTTCGGTTAGGTTATAGTGTTAAGTCTTAGGGTTACGTCCTAAGGTTCAGTCTTATATTAAATTCTCAGGGTTAAATCTTAGGGATAAGTCTTAAGGTTAAGCCTCAGTATTATGTCTTAAGATTCAGTCTTAAATTTAAGTCTTAATAATAAGGCTTAAGGTTAAGTCTTGGGGATAAGTCTTAGGGTTAAGTCTTAAAGTTAAATCTTAGGGTTAAGTCTTAAGGTTAAGTCTCAGGGTTAAGTCTTAGTATGAAGTCTTAGGGTTAAGTCTTATGGTTAAGTCCTAAATTTAAGTCTTAGGGGTTATGTCTTAGGGATAAGTCTTAAGGTGAAGTCTTAGGATCAAGTCTTAAGGTGATGTCATTATGGTAACAAGTAGGGTTAAGTTTTAGGATTATTTCTTAGGGTTAAGTCTTAATGTTAAGTGTCAGGTTAAGTCTTAGAGTTATGTCTTATGGTTACCTCTTAATGTTATGTCTTAGGGTTAAGTTATAAGGTTAAGTCTAAGGTTTAAGTCCTAGGGTTGAGTGTTAAGTTTGAATATTAAAGTTAAGTCTTAAGGTTAAGACTTAGGGTTAAGTCTTACAGTTAAGTCTTTAGGGTTAAGTCTTAGGCTTAAGTCTTAGGGTAAAATCTTAAGGTTAAGTCTTAGTGTTAAGTCTTATATTTAAGTCTTAACGTCAAGTCTTAAGGTTTAGCCTTAAGGTTAAGTTTTAGGGTTAAGTCTTAGGCTTGATTTTTATGGACAAGTCTTAGGTTTAAGTCTCAGGGTTGAGTCCTAAGGTTAGAGTCATAGGGCTAAGTCTTAAAGTTAAGTCTTAAGGTTAATTCTTACGGTTATATCTTCGGTTTAAGTCTTAAGGTTAAATCTTAATCTTAAATATTAAGGTTACATCTTAGGGTTAGGTATTAAGTCTTAGGTTTAAGTCTCAGGGTTAAGTCTTAGGGATAAGTCTTAAGTTTAAGTCTTAGGGTTAAGTCTTCAGGTTGATCCTTAAGGTTAAGCCTTAGCGTTAAGTCTTAGGGTTAAGTCTTACGGTGAAGTCTTAAGGATAAGTCTTATGATTAAGTGTTGGGGTTAAGTCAAAATGGTAAATCTTAAGGTTAAGTCTTATGCCAAAGTCTCAGGTTTATGTGTTAGGGTTATGTCTTAAGGTTAAGTCTTGGGGATAAATCTTAGTGTTAATTCTTAGTGTCAAATCTTAAGTTTAAATCTTTTGGTTATGCTTACGTTTAAATCTTATGGTTGAGTCTTATGGTTATGTCTTAAGGTTAAGTTTTAGTGTTAAGTCTTAGGGTTAAGTCTTAAGGTTAGGTCTTAGATTTAAGTCTCACGGCTAAGTCTTAGGCTTAAGACCCAGGGTTAAGTCGTTAGGTTCTGTCTTAAGGTTAAGTCTTAGGGTTAAGTCTTAAGGTTATGTTTTAAAAGCTGTAGTCTCAGGGTTAAGACTTAGGGATCAGTCCTAAGGGTTAAAGGGTTAAGTCTTAAGGTTAAGACTCAGGGTTATGTCTTAGGGTTAAGTCGTAGGTTTAAGTCTCAGGGTTAAGTCTTAGGGTTAAGACCTAAATTTAAGACTTAGGGTTAAGTCTTAAGGATAAGTCTTAAATTTAAGTCTTAGGGTTAAACCTTAAGGTTAAGTCGTACGGTTAAGTCTTAAATTTAAAGTGTTCTGGTTATGTCTTAAGGTTAAGTCTTTGTGTTAAGTCTTAAGGTTAAATCTTAAGTCCTAGGCTTTGAGTCTTAGGGTTAAGTCTTAAGTTTAAGTCTTTGGGATACGTCTTAGGGTTAAGTGTCAGGGTTAAGAGTTATGTTTAATTCTCAAGTTTAAATCTTAGGGTTAAGTCTTAAAGTTCAGTCTTAAATTTAAGTCTCAGTGTTGTCTTCGGTTAGGTTATAGTGTTAAGTCTTAGGGTTACGTCCTAAGGTTCAGTCTTATATTAAATTCTCAGGGTTAAATCTTAGGGATAAGTCTTAAGGTTAAGCCTCAGTATTATGTCTTAAGATTCAGTCTTAAATTTAAGTCTTAATAATAAGGCTTAAGGTTAAGTCTTGGGGATAAGTCTTAGGGTTAAGTCTTAAAGTTAAATCTTAGGGTTAAGTCTTAAGGTTAAGTCTCAGGGTTAAGTCTTAGTATGAAGTCTTAGGGTTAAGTCTTATGGTTAAGTCCTAAATTTAAGTCTTAGGGGTTATGTCTTAGGGATAAGTCTTAAGGTGAAGTCTTAGGATCAAGTCTTAAGGTGATGTCATTATGGTAACAAGTAGGGTTAAGTTTTAGGATTATTTCTTAGGGTTAAGTCTTAATGTTAAGTGTCAGGTTAAGTCTTAGAGTTATGTCTTATGGTTACCTCTTAATGTTATGTCTTAGGGTTAAGTTATAAGGTTAAGTCTAAGGTTTAAGTCCTAGGGTTGAGTGTTAAGTTTGAATATTAAAGTTAAGTCTTAAGGTTAAGACTTAGGGTTAAGTCTTAGAGTTAAGTCTTTAGGGTTAAGTCTTAGGCTTAAGTCTTAGGGTAAAATCTTAAGGTTAAGTCTTAGTGTTAAGTCTTATATTTAAGTCTTAACGTCAAGTCTTAAGGTTTAGCCTTAAGGTTAAGTTTTAGGGTTAAGTCTTAGGCTTGATTTTTATGGACAAGTCTTAGGTTTAAGTCTCAGGGTTGAGTCCTAAGGTTAGAGTCATAGGGCTAAGTCTTAAAGTTAAGTCTTAAGGTTAATTCTTACGGTTATATCTTCGGTTTAAGTCTTAAGGTTAAATCTTAATCTTAAATATTAAGGTTACATCTTAGGGTTAGGTATTAAGTCTTAGGTTTAAGTCTCAGGGTTAAGTCTTAGGGATAAGTCTTAAGTTTAAGTCTTAGGGTTAAGTCTTCAGGTTGATCCTTAAGGTTAAGCCTTAGCGTTAAGTCTTAGGGTTAAGTCTTACGGTGAAGTCTTAAGGATAAGTCTTATGATTAAGTGTTGGGGTTAAGTCAAAATGGTAAATCTTAAGGTTAAGTCTTATGCCAAAGTCTCAGGTTTATGTGTTAGGGTTATGTCTTAAGGTTAAGTCTTGGGGATAAATCTTAGTGTTAATTCTTAGTGTCAAATCTTAAGTTTAAATCTTTTGGTTATGCTTACGTTTAAATCTTATGGTTGAGTCTTATGGTTATGTCTTAAGGTTAAGTTTTAGTGTTAAGTCTTAGGGTTAAGTCTTAAGGTTAGGTCTTAGATTTAAGTCTCACGGCTAAGTCTTAGGCTTAAGACCCAGGGTTAAGTCGTTAGGTTCTGTCTTAAGGTTAAGTCTTAGGGTTAAGTCTTAAGGTTATGTTTTAAAAGCTGTAGTCTCAGGGTTAAGACTTAGGGATCAGTCCTAAGGGTTAAAGGGTTAAGTCTTAAGGTTAAGACTCAGGGTTATGTCTTAGGGTTAAGTCGTAGGTTTAAGTCTCAGGGTTAAGTCTTAGGGTTAAGACCTAAATTTAAGACTTAGGGTTAAGTCTTAAGGATAAGTCTTAAATTTAAGTCTTAGGGTTAAACCTTAAGGTTAAGTCGTACGGTTAAGTCTTAAATTTAAAGTGTTCTGGTTATGTCTTAAGGTTAAGTCTTTGTGTTAAGTCTTAAGGTTAAATCTTAAGTCCTAGGCTTTGAGTCTTAGGGTTAAGTCTTAAGTTTAAGTCTTTGGGATACGTCTTAGGGTTAAGTGTCAGGGTTAAGAGTTATGTTTAATTCTCAAGTTTAAATCTTAGGGTTAAGTCTTAAAGTTCAGTCTTAAATTTAAGTCTCAGTGTTGTCTTCGGTTAGGTTATAGTGTTAAGTCTTAGGGTTACGTCCTAAGGTTCAGTCTTATATTAAATTCTCAGGGTTAAATCTTAGGGATAAGTCTTAAGGTTAAGCCTCAGTATTATGTCTTAAGATTCAGTCTTAAATTTAAGTCTTAATAATAAGGCTTAAGGTTAAGTCTTGGGGATAAGTCTTAGGGTTAAGTCTTAAAGTTAAATCTTAGGGTTAAGTCTTAAGGTTAAGTCTCAGGGTTAAGTCTTAGTATGAAGTCTTAGGGTTAAGTCTTATGGTTAAGTCCTAAATTTAAGTCTTAGGGGTTATGTCTTAGGGATAAGTCTTAAGGTGAAGTCTTAGGATCAAGTCTTAAGGTGATGTCATTATGGTAACAAGTAGGGTTAAGTTTTAGGATTATTTCTTAGGGTTAAGTCTTAATGTTAAGTGTCAGGTTAAGTCTTAGAGTTATGTCTTATGGTTACCTCTTAATGTTATGTCTTAGGGTTAAGTTATAAGGTTAAGTCTAAGGTTTAAGTCCTAAGGTTGAGTGTTAAGTTTGAATATTAAAGTTAAGTCTTAAGGTTAAGACTTAGGGTTAAGTCTTAGAGTTAAGTCTTTAGGGTTAAGTCTTAGGCTTAAGTCTTAGGGTAAAATCTTAAGGTTAAGTCTTAGTGTTAAGTCTTATATTTAAGTCTTAACGTCAAGTCTTAAGGTTTAGCCTTAAGGTTAAGTTTTAGGGTTAAGTCTTAGGCTTGATTTTTATGGACAAGTCTTAGGTTTAAGTCTCAGGGTTGAGTCCTAAGGTTAGAGTCATAGGGCTAAGTCTTAAAGTTAAGTCTTAAGGTTAATTCTTACGGTTATATCTTCGGTTTAAGTCTTAAGGTTAAATCTTAATCTTAAATATTAAGGTTACATCTTAGGGTTAGGTATTAAGTCTTAGGTTTAAGTCTCAGGGTTAAGTCTTAGGGATAAGTCTTAAGTTTAAGTCTTAGGGTTAAGTCTTCAGGTTGATCCTTAAGGTTAAGCCTTAGCGTTAAGTCTTAGGGTTAAGTCTTACGGTGAAGTCTTAAGGATAAGTCTTATGATTAAGTGTTGGGGTTAAGTCAAAATGGTAAATCTTAAGGTTAAGTCTTATGCCAAAGTCTCAGGTTTATGTGTTAGGGTTATGTCTTAAGGTTAAGTCTTGGGGATAAATCTTAGTGTTAATTCTTAGTGTCAAATCTTAAGTTTAAATCTTTTGGTTATGCTTACGTTTAAATCTTATGGTTGAGTCTTATGGTTATGTCTTAAGGTTAAGTTTTAGTGTTAAGTCTTAGGGTTAAGTCTTAAGGTTAGGTCTTAGATTTAAGTCTCACGGCTAAGTCTTAGGCTTAAGACCCAGGGTTAAGTCGTTAGGTTCTGTCTTAAGGTTAAGTCTTAGGGTTAAGTCTTAAGGTTATGTTTTAAAAGCTGTAGTCTCAGGGTTAAGACTTAGGGATCAGTCCTAAGGGTTAAAGGGTTAAGTCTTAAGGTTAAGACTCAGGGTTATGTCTTAGGGTTAAGTCGTAGGTTTAAGTCTCAGGGTTAAGTCTTAGGGTTAAGACCTAAATTTAAGACTTAGGGTTAAGTCTTAAGGATAAGTCTTAAATTTAAGTCTTAGGGTTAAACCTTAAGGTTAAGTCGTACGGTTAAGTCTTAAATTTAAAGTGTTCTGGTTATGTCTTAAGGTTAAGTCTTTGTGTTAAGTCTTAAGGTTAAATCTTAAGTCCTAGGCTTTGAGTCTTAGGGTTAAGTCTTAAGTTTAAGTCTTTGGGATACGTCTTAGGGTTAAGTGTCAGGGTTAAGAGTTATGTTTAATTCTCAAGTTTAAATCTTAGGGTTAAGTCTTAAAGTTCAGTCTTAAATTTAAGTCTCAGTGTTGTCTTCGGTTAGGTTATAGTGTTAAGTCTTAGGGTTACGTCCTAAGGTTCAGTCTTATATTAAATTCTCAGGGTTAAATCTTAGGGATAAGTCTTAAGGTTAAGCCTCAGTATTATGTCTTAAGATTCAGTCTTAAATTTAAGTCTTAATAATAAGGCTTAAGGTTAAGTCTTGGGGATAAGTCTTAGGGTTAAGTCTTAAAGTTAAATCTTAGGGTTAAGTCTTAAGGTTAAGTCTCAGGGTTAAGTCTTAGTATGAAGTCTTAGGGTTAAGTCTTATGGTTAAGTCCTAAATTTAAGTCTTAGGGGTTATGTCTTAGGGATAAGTCTTAAGGTGAAGTCTTAGGATCAAGTCTTAAGGTGATGTCATTATGGTAACAAGTAGGGTTAAGTTTTAGGATTATTTCTTAGGGTTAAGTCTTAATGTTAAGTGTCAGGTTAAGTCTTAGAGTTATGTCTTATGGTTACCTCTTAATGTTATGTCTTAGGGTTAAGTTATAAGGTTAAGTCTAAGGTTTAAGTCCTAGGGTTGAGTGTTAAGTTTGAATATTAAAGTTAAGTCTTAAGGTTAAGACTTAGGGTTAAGTCTTACAGTTAAGTCTTTAGGGTTAAGTCTTAGGCTTAAGTCTTAGGGTAAAATCTTAAGGTTAAGTCTTAGTGTTAAGTCTTATATTTAAGTCTTAACGTCAAGTCTTAAGGTTTAGCCTTAAGGTTAAGTTTTAGGGTTAAGTCTTAGGCTTGATTTTTATGGACAAGTCTTAGGTTTAAGTCTCAGGGTTGAGTCCTAAGGTTAGAGTCATAGGGCTAAGTCTTAAAGTTAAGTCTTAAGGTTAATTCTTACGGTTATATCTTCGGTTTAAGTCTTAAGGTTAAATCTTAATCTTAAATATTAAGGTTACATCTTAGGGTTAGGTATTAAGTCTTAGGTTTAAGTCTCAGGGTTAAGTCTTAGGGATAAGTCTTAAGTTTAAGTCTTAGGGTTAAGTCTTCAGGTTGATCCTTAAGGTTAAGCCTTAGCGTTAAGTCTTAGGGTTAAGTCTTACGGTGAAGTCTTAAGGATAAGTCTTATGATTAAGTGTTGGGGTTAAGTCAAAATGGTAAATCTTAAGGTTAAGTCTTATGCCAAAGTCTCAGGTTTATGTGTTAGGGTTATGTCTTAAGGTTAAGTCTTGGGGATAAATCTTAGTGTTAATTCTTAGTGTCAAATCTTAAGTTTAAATCTTTTGGTTATGCTTACGTTTAAATCTTATGGTTGAGTCTTATGGTTATGTCTTAAGGTTAAGTTTTAGTGTTAAGTCTTAGGGTTAAGTCTTAAGGTTAGGTCTTAGATTTAAGTCTCACGGCTAAGTCTTAGGCTTAAGACCCAGGGTTAAGTCGTTAGGTTCTGTCTTAAGGTTAAGTCTTAGGGTTAAGTCTTAAGGTTATGTTTTAAAAGCTGTAGTCTCAGGGTTAAGACTTAGGGATCAGTCCTAAGGGTTAAAGGGTTAAGTCTTAAGGTTAAGACTCAGGGTTATGTCTTAGGGTTAAGTCGTAGGTTTAAGTCTCAGGGTTAAGTCTTAGGGTTAAGACCTAAATTTAAGACTTAGGGTTAAGTCTTAAGGATAAGTCTTAAATTTAAGTCTTAGGGTTAAACCTTAAGGTTAAGTCGTACGGTTAAGTCTTAAATTTAAAGTGTTCTGGTTATGTCTTAAGGTTAAGTCTTTGTGTTAAGTCTTAAGGTTAAATCTTAAGTCCTAGGCTTTGAGTCTTAGGGTTAAGTCTTAAGTTTAAGTCTTTGGGATACGTCTTAGGGTTAAGTGTCAGGGTTAAGAGTTATGTTTAATTCTCAAGTTTAAATCTTAGGGTTAAGTCTTAAAGTTCAGTCTTAAATTTAAGTCTCAGTGTTGTCTTCGGTTAGGTTATAGTGTTAAGTCTTAGGGTTACGTCCTAAGGTTCAGTCTTATATTAAATTCTCAGGGTTAAATCTTAGGGATAAGTCTTAAGGTTAAGCCTCAGTATTATGTCTTAAGATTCAGTCTTAAATTTAAGTCTTAATAATAAGGCTTAAGGTTAAGTCTTGGGGATAAGTCTTAGGGTTAAGTCTTAAAGTTAAATCTTAGGGTTAAGTCTTAAGGTTAAGTCTCAGGGTTAAGTCTTAGTATGAAGTCTTAGGGTTAAGTCTTATGGTTAAGTCCTAAATTTAAGTCTTAGGGGTTATGTCTTAGGGATAAGTCTTAAGGTGAAGTCTTAGGATCAAGTCTTAAGGTGATGTCATTATGGTAACAAGTAGGGTTAAGTTTTAGGATTATTTCTTAGGGTTAAGTCTTAATGTTAAGTGTCAGGTTAAGTCTTAGAGTTATGTCTTATGGTTACCTCTTAATGTTATGTCTTAGGGTTAAGTTATAAGGTTAAGTCTAAGGTTTAAGTCCTAGGGTTGAGTGTTAAGTTTGAATATTAAAGTTAAGTCTTAAGGTTAAGACTTAGGGTTAAGTCTTACAGTTAAGTCTTTAGGGTTAAGTCTTAGGCTTAAGTCTTAGGGTAAAATCTTAAGGTTAAGTCTTAGTGTTAAGTCTTATATTTAAGTCTTAACGTCAAGTCTTAAGGTTTAGCCTTAAGGTTAAGTTTTAGGGTTAAGTCTTAGGCTTGATTTTTATGGACAAGTCTTAGGTTTAAGTCTCAGGGTTGAGTCCTAAGGTTAGAGTCATAGGGCTAAGTCTTAAAGTTAAGTCTTAAGGTTAATTCTTACGGTTATATCTTCGGTTTAAGTCTTAAGGTTAAATCTTAATCTTAAATATTAAGGTTACATCTTAGGGTTAGGTATTAAGTCTTAGGTTTAAGTCTCAGGGTTAAGTCTTAGGGATAAGTCTTAAGTTTAAGTCTTAGGGTTAAGTCTTCAGGTTGATCCTTAAGGTTAAGCCTTAGCGTTAAGTCTTAGGGTTAAGTCTTACGGTGAAGTCTTAAGGATAAGTCTTATGATTAAGTGTTGGGGTTAAGTCAAAATGGTAAATCTTAAGGTTAAGTCTTATGCCAAAGTCTCAGGTTTATGTGTTAGGGTTATGTCTTAAGGTTAAGTCTTGGGGATAAATCTTAGTGTTAATTCTTAGTGTCAAATCTTAAGTTTAAATCTTTTGGTTATGCTTACGTTTAAATCTTATGGTTGAGTCTTATGGTTATGTCTTAAGGTTAAGTTTTAGTGTTAAGTCTTAGGGTTAAGTCTTAAGGTTAGGTCTTAGATTTAAGTCTCACGGCTAAGTCTTAGGCTTAAGACCCAGGGTTAAGTCGTTAGGTTCTGTCTTAAGGTTAAGTCTTAGGGTTAAGTCTTAAGGTTATGTTTTAAAAGCTGTAGTCTCAGGGTTAAGACTTAGGGATCAGTCCTAAGGGTTAAAGGGTTAAGTCTTAAGGTTAAGACTCAGGGTTATGTCTTAGGGTTAAGTCGTAGGTTTAAGTCTCAGGGTTAAGTCTTAGGGTTAAGACCTAAATTTAAGACTTAGGGTTAAGTCTTAAGGATAAGTCTTAAATTTAAGTCTTAGGGTTAAACCTTAAGGTTAAGTCGTACGGTTAAGTCTTAAATTTAAAGTGTTCTGGTTATGTCTTAAGGTTAAGTCTTTGTGTTAAGTCTTAAGGTTAAATCTTAAGTCCTAGGCTTTGAGTCTTAGGGTTAAGTCTTAAGTTTAAGTCTTTGGGATACGTCTTAGGGTTAAGTGTCAGGGTTAAGAGTTATGTTTAATTCTCAAGTTTAAATCTTAGGGTTAAGTCTTAAAGTTCAGTCTTAAATTTAAGTCTCAGTGTTGTCTTCGGTTAGGTTATAGTGTTAAGTCTTAGGGTTACGTCCTAAGGTTCAGTCTTATATTAAATTCTCAGGGTTAAATCTTAGGGATAAGTCTTAAGGTTAAGCCTCAGTATTATGTCTTAAGATTCAGTCTTAAATTTAAGTCTTAATAATAAGGCTTAAGGTTAAGTCTTGGGGATAAGTCTTAGGGTTAAGTCTTAAAGTTAAATCTTAGGGTTAAGTCTTAAGGTTAAGTCTCAGGGTTAAGTCTTAGTATGAAGTCTTAGGGTTAAGTCTTATGGTTAAGTCCTAAATTTAAGTCTTAGGGGTTATGTCTTAGGGATAAGTCTTAAGGTGAAGTCTTAGGATCAAGTCTTAAGGTGATGTCATTATGGTAACAAGTAGGGTTAAGTTTTAGGATTATTTCTTAGGGTTAAGTCTTAATGTTAAGTGTCAGGTTAAGTCTTAGAGTTATGTCTTATGGTTACCTCTTAATGTTATGTCTTAGGGTTAAGTTATAAGGTTAAGTCTAAGGTTTAAGTCCTAAGGTTGAGTGTTAAGTTTGAATATTAAAGTTAAGTCTTAAGGTTAAGACTTAGGGTTAAGTCTTACAGTTAAGTCTTTAGGGTTAAGTCTTAGGCTTAAGTCTTAGGGTAAAATCTTAAGGTTAAGTCTTAGTGTTAAGTCTTATATTTAAGTCTTAACGTCAAGTCTTAAGGTTTAGCCTTAAGGTTAAGTTTTAGGGTTAAGTCTTAGGCTTGATTTTTATGGACAAGTCTTAGGTTTAAGTCTCAGGGTTGAGTCCTAAGGTTAGAGTCATAGGGCTAAGTCTTAAAGTTAAGTCTTAAGGTTAATTCTTACGGTTATATCTTCGGTTTAAGTCTTAAGGTTAAATCTTAATCTTAAATATTAAGGTTACATCTTAGGGTTAGGTATTAAGTCTTAGGTTTAAGTCTCAGGGTTAAGTCTTAGGGATAAGTCTTAAGTTTAAGTCTTAGGGTTAAGTCTTCAGGTTGATCCTTAAGGTTAAGCCTTAGCGTTAAGTCTTAGGGTTAAGTCTTACGGTGAAGTCTTAAGGATAAGTCTTATGATTAAGTGTTGGGGTTAAGTCAAAATGGTAAATCTTAAGGTTAAGTCTTATGCCAAAGTCTCAGGTTTATGTGTTAGGGTTATGTCTTAAGGTTAAGTCTTGGGGATAAATCTTAGTGTTAATTCTTAGTGTCAAATCTTAAGTTTAAATCTTTTGGTTATGCTTACGTTTAAATCTTATGGTTGAGTCTTATGGTTATGTCTTAAGGTTAAGTTTTAGTGTTAAGTCTTAGGGTTAAGTCTTAAGGTTAGGTCTTAGATTTAAGTCTCACGGCTAAGTCTTAGGCTTAAGACCCAGGGTTAAGTCGTTAGGTTCTGTCTTAAGGTTAAGTCTTAGGGTTAAGTCTTAAGGTTATGTTTTAAAAGCTGTAGTCTCAGGGTTAAGACTTAGGGATCAGTCCTAAGGGTTAAAGGGTTAAGTCTTAAGGTTAAGACTCAGGGTTATGTCTTAGGGTTAAGTCGTAGGTTTAAGTCTCAGGGTTAAGTCTTAGGGTTAAGACCTAAATTTAAGACTTAGGGTTAAGTCTTAAGGATAAGTCTTAAATTTAAGTCTTAGGGTTAAACCTTAAGGTTAAGTCGTACGGTTAAGTCTTAAATTTAAAGTGTTCTGGTTATGTCTTAAGGTTAAGTCTTTGTGTTAAGTCTTAAGGTTAAATCTTAAGTCCTAGGCTTTGAGTCTTAGGGTTAAGTCTTAAGTTTAAGTCTTTGGGATACGTCTTAGGGTTAAGTGTCAGGGTTAAGAGTTATGTTTAATTCTCAAGTTTAAATCTTAGGGTTAAGTCTTAAAGTTCAGTCTTAAATTTAAGTCTCAGTGTTGTCTTCGGTTAGGTTATAGTGTTAAGTCTTAGGGTTACGTCCTAAGGTTCAGTCTTATATTAAATTCTCAGGGTTAAATCTTAGGGATAAGTCTTAAGGTTAAGCCTCAGTATTATGTCTTAAGATTCAGTCTTAAATTTAAGTCTTAATAATAAGGCTTAAGGTTAAGTCTTGGGGATAAGTCTTAGGGTTAAGTCTTAAAGTTAAATCTTAGGGTTAAGTCTTAAGGTTAAGTCTCAGGGTTAAGTCTTAGTATGAAGTCTTAGGGTTAAGTCTTATGGTTAAGTCCTAAATTTAAGTCTTAGGGGTTATGTCTTAGGGATAAGTCTTAAGGTGAAGTCTTAGGATCAAGTCTTAAGGTGATGTCATTATGGGAACAAGTAGGGTTAAGTTTTAGGATTATTTCTTAGGGTTAAGTCTTAATGTTAAGTGTCAGGTTAAGTCTTAGAGTTATGTCTTATGGTTACCTCTTAATGTTATGTCTTAGGGTTAAGTTATAAGGTTAAGTCTAAGGTTTAAGTCCTAAGGTTGAGTGTTAAGTTTGAATATTAAAGTTAAGTCTTAAGGTTAAGACTTAGGGTTAAGTCTTAGAGTTAAGTCTTTAGGGTTAAGTCTTAGGCTTAAGTCTTAGGGTAAAATCTTAAGGTTAAGTCTTAGTGTTAAGTCTTATATTTAAGTCTTAACGTCAAGTCTTAAGGTTTAGCCTTAAGGTTAAGTTTTAGGGTTAAGTCTTAGGCTTGATTTTTATGGACAAGTCTTAGGTTTAAGTCTCAGGGTTGAGTCCTAAGGTTAGAGTCATAGGGCTAAGTCTTAAAGTTAAGTCTTAAGGTTAATTCTTACGGTTATATCTTCGGTTTAAGTCTTAAGGTTAAATCTTAATCTTAAATATTAAGGTTACATCTTAGGGTTAGGTATTAAGTCTTAGGTTTAAGTCTCAGGGTTAAGTCTTAGGGATAAGTCTTAAGTTTAAGTCTTAGGGTTAAGTCTTCAGGTTGATCCTTAAGGTTAAGCCTTAGCGTTAAGTCTTAGGGTTAAGTCTTACGGTGAAGTCTTAAGGATAAGTCTTATGATTAAGTGTTGGGGTTAAGTCAAAATGGTAAATCTTAAGGTTAAGTCTTATGCCAAAGTCTCAGGTTTATGTGTTAGGGTTATGTCTTAAGGTTAAGTCTTGGGGATAAATCTTAGTGTTAATTCTTAGTGTCAAATCTTAAGTTTAAATCTTTTGGTTATGCTTACGTTTAAATCTTATGGTTGAGTCTTATGGTTATGTCTTAAGGTTAAGTTTTAGTGTTAAGTCTTAGGGTTAAGTCTTAAGGTTAGGTCTTAGATTTAAGTCTCACGGCTAAGTCTTAGGCTTAAGACCCAGGGTTAAGTCGTTAGGTTCTGTCTTAAGGTTAAGTCTTAGGGTTAAGTCTTAAGGTTATGTTTTAAAAGCTGTAGTCTCAGGGTTAAGACTTAGGGATCAGTCCTAAGGGTTAAAGGGTTAAGTCTTAAGGTTAAGACTCAGGGTTATGTCTTAGGGTTAAGTCGTAGGTTTAAGTCTCAGGGTTAAGTCTTAGGGTTAAGACCTAAATTTAAGACTTAGGGTTAAGTCTTAAGGATAAGTCTTAAATTTAAGTCTTAGGGTTAAACCTTAAGGTTAAGTCGTACGGTTAAGTCTTAAATTTAAAGTGTTCTGGTTATGTCTTAAGGTTAAGTCTTTGTGTTAAGTCTTAAGGTTAAATCTTAAGTCCTAGGCTTTGAGTCTTAGGGTTAAGTCTTAAGTTTAAGTCTTTGGGATACGTCTTAGGGTTAAGTGTCAGGGTTAAGAGTTATGTTTAATTCTCAAGTTTAAATCTTAGGGTTAAGTCTTAAAGTTCAGTCTTAAATTTAAGTCTCAGTGTTGTCTTCGGTTAGGTTATAGTGTTAAGTCTTAGGGTTACGTCCTAAGGTTCAGTCTTATATTAAATTCTCAGGGTTAAATCTTAGGGATAAGTCTTAAGGTTAAGCCTCAGTATTATGTCTTAAGATTCAGTCTTAAATTTAAGTCTTAATAATAAGGCTTAAGGTTAAGTCTTGGGGATAAGTCTTAGGGTTAAGTCTTAAAGTTAAATCTTAGGGTTAAGTCTTAAGGTTAAGTCTCAGGGTTAAGTCTTAGTATGAAGTCTTAGGGTTAAGTCTTATGGTTAAGTCCTAAATTTAAGTCTTAGGGGTTATGTCTTAGGGATAAGTCTTAAGGTGAAGTCTTAGGATCAAGTCTTAAGGTGATGTCATTATGGTAACAAGTAGGGTTAAGTTTTAGGATTATTTCTTAGGGTTAAGTCTTAATGTTAAGTGTCAGGTTAAGTCTTAGAGTTATGTCTTATGGTTACCTCTTAATGTTATGTCTTAGGGTTAAGTTATAAGGTTAAGTCTAAGGTTTAAGTCCTAGGGTTGAGTGTTAAGTTTGAATATTAAAGTTAAGTCTTAAGGTTAAGACTTAGGGTTAAGTCTTACAGTTAAGTCTTTAGGGTTAAGTCTTAGGCTTAAGTCTTAGGGTAAAATCTTAAGGTTAAGTCTTAGTGTTAAGTCTTATATTTAAGTCTTAACGTCAAGTCTTAAGGTTTAGCCTTAAGGTTAAGTTTTAGGGTTAAGTCTTAGGCTTGATTTTTATGGACAAGTCTTAGGTTTAAGTCTCAGGGTTGAGTCCTAAGGTTAGAGTCATAGGGCTAAGTCTTAAAGTTAAGTCTTAAGGTTAATTCTTACGGTTATATCTTCGGTTTAAGTCTTAAGGTTAAATCTTAATCTTAAATATTAAGGTTACATCTTAGGGTTAGGTATTAAGTCTTAGGTTTAAGTCTCAGGGTTAAGTCTTAGGGATAAGTCTTAAGTTTAAGTCTTAGGGTTAAGTCTTCAGGTTGATCCTTAAGGTTAAGCCTTAGCGTTAAGTCTTAGGGTTAAGTCTTACGGTGAAGTCTTAAGGATAAGTCTTATGATTAAGTGTTGGGGTTAAGTCAAAATGGTAAATCTTAAGGTTAAGTCTTATGCCAAAGTCTCAGGTTTATGTGTTAGGGTTATGTCTTAAGGTTAAGTCTTGGGGATAAATCTTAGTGTTAATTCTTAGTGTCAAATCTTAAGTTTAAATCTTTTGGTTATGCTTACGTTTAAATCTTATGGTTGAGTCTTATGGTTATGTCTTAAGGTTAAGTTTTAGTGTTAAGTCTTAGGGTTAAGTCTTAAGGTTAGGTCTTAGATTTAAGTCTCACGGCTAAGTCTTAGGCTTAAGACCCAGGGTTAAGTCGTTAGGTTCTGTCTTAAGGTTAAGTCTTAGGGTTAAGTCTTAAGGTTATGTTTTAAAAGCTGTAGTCTCAGGGTTAAGACTTAGGGATCAGTCCTAAGGGTTAAAGGGTTAAGTCTTAAGGTTAAGACTCAGGGTTATGTCTTAGGGTTAAGTCGTAGGTTTAAGTCTCAGGGTTAAGTCTTAGGGTTAAGACCTAAATTTAAGACTTAGGGTTAAGTCTTAAGGATAAGTCTTAAATTTAAGTCTTAGGGTTAAACCTTAAGGTTAAGTCGTACGGTTAAGTCTTAAATTTAAAGTGTTCTGGTTATGTCTTAAGGTTAAGTCTTTGTGTTAAGTCTTAAGGTTAAATCTTAAGTCCTAGGCTTTGAGTCTTAGGGTTAAGTCTTAAGTTTAAGTCTTTGGGATACGTCTTAGGGTTAAGTGTCAGGGTTAAGAGTTATGTTTAATTCTCAAGTTTAAATCTTAGGGTTAAGTCTTAAAGTTCAGTCTTAAATTTAAGTCTCAGTGTTGTCTTCGGTTAGGTTATAGTGTTAAGTCTTAGGGTTACGTCCTAAGGTTCAGTCTTATATTAAATTCTCAGGGTTAAATCTTAGGGATAAGTCTTAAGGTTAAGCCTCAGTATTATGTCTTAAGATTCAGTCTTAAATTTAAGTCTTAATAATAAGGCTTAAGGTTAAGTCTTGGGGATAAGTCTTAGGGTTAAGTCTTAAAGTTAAATCTTAGGGTTAAGTCTTAAGGTTAAGTCTCAGGGTTAAGTCTTAGTATGAAGTCTTAGGGTTAAGTCTTATGGTTAAGTCCTAAATTTAAGTCTTAGGGGTTATGTCTTAGGGATAAGTCTTAAGGTGAAGTCTTAGGATCAAGTCTTAAGGTGATGTCATTATGGGAACAAGTAGGGTTAAGTTTTAGGATTATTTCTTAGGGTTAAGTCTTAATGTTAAGTGTCAGGTTAAGTCTTAGAGTTATGTCTTATGGTTACCTCTTAATGTTATGTCTTAGGGTTAAGTTATAAGGTTAAGTCTAAGGTTTAAGTCCTAGGGTTGAGTGTTAAGTTTGAATATTAAAGTTAAGTCTTAAGGTTAAGACTTAGGGTTAAGTCTTACAGTTAAGTCTTTAGGGTTAAGTCTTAGGCTTAAGTCTTAGGGTAAAATCTTAAGGTTAAGTCTTAGTGTTAAGTCTTATATTTAAGTCTTAACGTCAAGTCTTAAGGTTTAGCCTTAAGGTTAAGTTTTAGGGTTAAGTCTTAGGCTTGATTTTTATGGACAAGTCTTAGGTTTAAGTCTCAGGGTTGAGTCCTAAGGTTAGAGTCATAGGGCTAAGTCTTAAAGTTAAGTCTTAAGGTTAATTCTTACGGTTATATCTTCGGTTTAAGTCTTAAGGTTAAATCTTAATCTTAAATATTAAGGTTACATCTTAGGGTTAGGTATTAAGTCTTAGGTTTAAGTCTCAGGGTTAAGTCTTAGGGATAAGTCTTAAGTTTAAGTCTTAGGGTTAAGTCTTCAGGTTGATCCTTAAGGTTAAGCCTTAGCGTTAAGTCTTAGGGTTAAGTCTTACGGTGAAGTCTTAAGGATAAGTCTTATGATTAAGTGTTGGGGTTAAGTCAAAATGGTAAATCTTAAGGTTAAGTCTTATGCCAAAGTCTCAGGTTTATGTGTTAGGGTTATGTCTTAAGGTTAAGTCTTGGGGATAAATCTTAGTGTTAATTCTTAGTGTCAAATCTTAAGTTTAAATCTTTTGGTTATGCTTACGTTTAAATCTTATGGTTGAGTCTTATGGTTATGTCTTAAGGTTAAGTTTTAGTGTTAAGTCTTAGGGTTAAGTCTTAAGGTTAGGTCTTAGATTTAAGTCTCACGGCTAAGTCTTAGGCTTAAGACCCAGGGTTAAGTCGTTAGGTTCTGTCTTAAGGTTAAGTCTTAGGGTTAAGTCTTAAGGTTATGTTTTAAAAGCTGTAGTCTCAGGGTTAAGACTTAGGGATCAGTCCTAAGGGTTAAAGGGTTAAGTCTTAAGGTTAAGACTCAGGGTTATGTCTTAGGGTTAAGTCGTAGGTTTAAGTCTCAGGGTTAAGTCTTAGGGTTAAGACCTAAATTTAAGACTTAGGGTTAAGTCTTAAGGATAAGTCTTAAATTTAAGTCTTAGGGTTAAACCTTAAGGTTAAGTCGTACGGTTAAGTCTTAAATTTAAAGTGTTCTGGTTATGTCTTAAGGTTAAGTCTTTGTGTTAAGTCTTAAGGTTAAATCTTAAGTCCTAGGCTTTGAGTCTTAGGGTTAAGTCTTAAGTTTAAGTCTTTGGGATACGTCTTAGGGTTAAGTGTCAGGGTTAAGAGTTATGTTTAATTCTCAAGTTTAAATCTTAGGGTTAAGTCTTAAAGTTCAGTCTTAAATTTAAGTCTCAGTGTTGTCTTCGGTTAGGTTATAGTGTTAAGTCTTAGGGTTACGTCCTAAGGTTCAGTCTTATATTAAATTGTCAGGGTTAAATCTTAGGGATAAGTCTTAAGGTTAAGCCTCAGTATTATGTCTTAAGATTCAGTCTTAAATTTAAGTCTTAATAATAAGGCTTAAGGTTAAGTCTTGGGGATAAGTCTTAGGGTTAAGTCTTAAAGTTAAATCTTAGGGTTAAGTCTTAAGGTTAAGTCTCAGGGTTAAGTCTTAG
Organism: Falco punctatus; assembly: GCF_963210335.1. Classification (NCBI taxonomy): domain Eukaryota; kingdom Metazoa; phylum Chordata; class Aves; order Falconiformes; family Falconidae; genus Falco; species Falco punctatus. The sequence goes on from NC_137586.1 coordinate 86,163,223, forward strand.
TATGAAGTCTTAGGGTTAAGTCTTATGGTTAAGTCCTAAATTTAAGTCTTAGGGGTTATGTCTTAGGGATAAGTCTTAAGGTGAAGTCTTAGGATCAAGTCTTAAGGTGATGTCATTATGGGAACAAGTAGGGTTAAGTTTTAGGATTATTTCTTAGGGTTAAGTCTTAATGTTAAGTGTCAGGTTAAGTCTTAGAGTTATGTCTTATGGTTACCTCTTAATGTTATGTCTTAGGGTTAAGTTATAAGGTTAAGTCTAAGGTTTAAGTCCTAAGGTTGAGTGTTAAGTTTGAATATTAAAGTTAAGTCTTAAGGTTAAGACTTAGGGTTAAGTCTTACAGTTAAGTCTTTAGGGTTAAGTCTTAGGCTTAAGTCTTAGGGTAAAATCTTAAGGTTAAGTCTTAGTGTTAAGTCTTATATTTAAGTCTTAACGTCAAGTCTTAAGGTTTAGCCTTAAGGTTAAGTTTTAGGGTTAAGTCTTAGGCTTGATTTTTATGGACAAGTCTTAGGTTTAAGTCTCAGGGTTGAGTCCTAAGGTTAGAGTCATAGGGCTAAGTCTTAAAGTTAAGTCTTAAGGTTAATTCTTACGGTTATATCTTCGGTTTAAGTCTTAAGGTTAAATCTTAATCTTAAATATTAAGGTTACATCTTAGGGTTAGGTATTAAGTCTTAGGTTTAAGTCTCAGGGTTAAGTCTTAGGGATAAGTCTTAAGTTTAAGTCTTAGGGTTAAGTCTTCAGGTTGATCCTTAAGGTTAAGCCTTAGCGTTAAGTCTTAGGGTTAAGTCTTACGGTGAAGTCTTAAGGATAAGTCTTATGATTAAGTGTTGGGGTTAAGTCAAAATGGTAAATCTTAAGGTTAAGTCTTATGCCAAAGTCTCAGGTTTATGTGTTAGGGTTATGTCTTAAGGTTAAGTCTTGGGGATAAATCTTAGTGTTAATTCTTAGTGTCAAATCTTAAGTTTAAATCTTTTGGTTATGCTTACGTTTAAATCTTATGGTTGAGTCTTATGGTTATGTCTTAAGGTTAAGTTTTAGTGTTAAGTCTTAGGGTTAAGTCTTAAGGTTAGGTCTTAGATTTAAGTCTCACGGCTAAGTCTTAGGCTTAAGACCCAGGGTTAAGTCGTTAGGTTCTGTCTTAAGGTTAAGTCTTAGGGTTAAGTCTTAAGGTTATGTTTTAAAAGCTGTAGTCTCAGGGTTAAGACTTAGGGATCAGTCCTAAGGGTTAAAGGGTTAAGTCTTAAGGTTAAGACTCAGGGTTATGTCTTAGGGTTAAGTCGTAGGTTTAAGTCTCAGGGTTAAGTCTTAGGGTTAAGACCTAAATTTAAGACTTAGGGTTAAGTCTTAAGGATAAGTCTTAAATTTAAGTCTTAGGGTTAAACCTTAAGGTTAAGTCGTACGGTTAAGTCTTAAATTTAAAGTGTTCTGGTTATGTCTTAAGGTTAAGTCTTTGTGTTAAGTCTTAAGGTTAAATCTTAAGTCCTAGGCTTTGAGTCTTAGGGTTAAGTCTTAAGTTTAAGTCTTTGGGATACGTCTTAGGGTTAAGTGTCAGGGTTAAGAGTTATGTTTAATTCTCAAGTTTAAATCTTAGGGTTAAGTCTTAAAGTTCAGTCTTAAATTTAAGTCTCAGTGTTGTCTTCGGTTAGGTTATAGTGTTAAGTCTTAGGGTTACGTCCTAAGGTTCAGTCTTATATTAAATTCTCAGGGTTAAATCTTAGGGATAAGTCTTAAGGTTAAGCCTCAGTATTATGTCTTAAGATTCAGTCTTAAATTTAAGTCTTAATAATAAGGCTTAAGGTTAAGTCTTGGGGATAAGTCTTAGGGTTAAGTCTTAAAGTTAAATCTTAGGGTTAAGTCTTAAGGTTAAGTCTCAGGGTTAAGTCTTAGTATGAAGTCTTAGGGTTAAGTCTTATGGTTAAGTCCTAAATTTAAGTCTTAGGGGTTATGTCTTAGGGATAAGTCTTAAGGTGAAGTCTTAGGATCAAGTCTTAAGGTGATGTCATTATGGGAACAAGTAGGGTTAAGTTTTAGGATTATTTCTTAGGGTTAAGTCTTAATGTTAAGTGTCAGGTTAAGTCTTAGAGTTATGTCTTATGGTTACCTCTTAATGTTATGTCTTAGGGTTAAGTTATAAGGTTAAGTCTAAGATTTAAGTCCTAAGGTTGAGTGTTAAGTTTGAATATTAAAGTTAAGTCTTAAGGTTAAGACTTAGGGCTAAGTCTTACAGTTAAGTCTTTAGGGTTAAGTCTTAGGCTTAAGTCTTAGGGTAAAATCTTAAGGTTAAGTCTTAGTGTTAAGTCTTATATTTAAGTCTTAACGTCAAGTCTTAAGGTTTAGCCTTAAGGTTAAGTTTTAGGGTTAAGTCTTAGGCTTGATTTTTATGGACAAGTCTTAGGTTTAAGTCTCAGGGTTGAGTCCTAAGGTTAGAGTCATAGGGCTAAGTCTTAAAGTTAAGTCTTAAGGTTAATTCTTACGGTTATATCTTCGGTTTAAGTCTTAAGGTTAAATCTTAATCTTAAATATTAAGGTTACATCTTAGGGTTAGGTATTAAGTCTTAGGTTTAAGTCTCAGGGTTAAGTCTTAGGGATAAGTCTTAAGTTTAAGTCTTAGGGTTAAGTCTTCAGGTTGATCCTTAAGGTTAAGCCTTAGCGTTAAGTCTTAGGGTTAAGTCTTACGGTGAAGTCTTAAGGATAAGTCTTATGATTAAGTGTTGGGGTTAAGTCAAAATGGTAAATCTTAAGGTTAAGTCTTATGCCAAAGTCTCAGGTTTATGTGTTAGGGTTATGTCTTAAGGTTAAGTCTTGGGGATAAATCTTAGTGTTAATTCTTAGTGTCAAATCTTAAGTTTAAATCTTTTGGTTATGCTTACGTTTAAATCTTATGGTTGAGTCTTATGGTTATGTCTTAAGGTTAAGTTTTAGTGTTAAGTCTTAGGGTTAAGTCTTAAGGTTAGGTCTTAGATTTAAGTCTCACGGCTAAGTCTTAGGCTTAAGACCCAGGGTTAAGTCGTTAGGTTCTGTCTTAAGGTTAAGTCTTAGGGTTAAGTCTTAAGGTTATGTTTTAAAAGCTGTAGTCTCAGGGTTAAGACTTAGGGATCAGTCCTAAGGGTTAAAGGGTTAAGTCTTAAGGTTAAGACTCAGGGTTATGTCTTAGGGTTAAGTCGTAGGTTTAAGTCTCAGGGTTAAGTCTTAGGGTTAAGACCTAAATTTAAGACTTAGGGTTAAGTCTTAAGGATAAGTCTTAAATTTAAGTCTTAGGGTTAAACCTTAAGGTTAAGTCGTACGGTTAAGTCTTAAATTTAAAGTGTTCTGGTTATGTCTTAAGGTTAAGTCTTTGTGTTAAGTCTTAAGGTTAAATCTTAAGTCCTAGGCTTTGAGTCTTAGGGTTAAGTCTTAAGTTTAAGTCTTTGGGATACGTCTTAGGGTTAAGTGTCAGGGTTAAGAGTTATGTTTAATTCTCAAGTTTAAATCTTAGGGTTAAGTCTTAAAGTTCAGTCTTAAATTTAAGTCTCAGTGTTGTCTTCGGTTAGGTTATAGTGTTAAGTCTTAGGGTTACGTCCTAAGGTTCAGTCTTATATTAAATTCTCAGGGTTAAATCTTAGGGATAAGTCTTAAGGTTAAGCCTCAGTATTATGTCTTAAGATTCAGTCTTAAATTTAAGTCTTAATAATAAGGCTTAAGGTTAAGTCTTGGGGATAAGTCTTAGGGTTAAGTCTTAAAGTTAAATCTTAGGGTTAAGTCTTAAGGTTAAGTCTCAGGGTTAAGTCTTAGTATGAAGTCTTAGGGTTAAGTCTTATGGTTAAGTCCTAAATTTAAGTCTTAGGGGTTATGTCTTAGGGATAAGTCTTAAGGTGAAGTCTTAGGATCAAGTCTTAAGGTGATGTCATTATGGGAACAAGTAGGGTTAAGTTTTAGGATTATTTCTTAGGGTTAAGTCTTAATGTTAAGTGTCAGGTTAAGTCTTAGAGTTATGTCTTATGGTTACCTCTTAATGTTATGTCTTAGGGTTAAGTTATAAGGTTAAGTCTAAGGTTTAAGTCCTAAGGTTGAGTGTTAAGTTTGAATATTAAAGTTAAGTCTTAAGGTTAAGACTTAGGGTTAAGTCTTACAGTTAAGTCTTTAGGGTTAAGTCTTAGGCTTAAGTCTTAGGGTAAAATCTTAAGGTTAAGTCTTAGTGTTAAGTCTTATATTTAAGTCTTAACGTCAAGTCTTAAGGTTTAGCCTTAAGGTTAAGTTTTAGGGTTAAGTCTTAGGCTTGATTTTTATGGACAAGTCTTAGGTTTAAGTCTCAGGGTTGAGTCCTAAGGTTAGAGTCATAGGGCTAAGTCTTAAAGTTAAGTCTTAAGGTTAATTCTTACGGTTATATCTTCGGTTTAAGTCTTAAGGTTAAATCTTAATCTTAAATATTAAGGTTACATCTTAGGGTTAGGTATTAAGTCTTAGGTTTAAGTCTCAGGGTTAAGTCTTAGGGATAAGTCTTAAGTTTAAGTCTTAGGGTTAAGTCTTCAGGTTGATCCTTAAGGTTAAGCCTTAGCGTTAAGTCTTAGGGTTAAGTCTTACGGTGAAGTCTTAAGGATAAGTCTTATGATTAAGTGTTGGGGTTAAGTCAAAATGGTAAATCTTAAGGTTAAGTCTTATGCCAAAGTCTCAGGTTTATGTGTTAGGGTTATGTCTTAAGGTTAAGTCTTGGGGATAAATCTTAGTGTTAATTCTTAGTGTCAAATCTTAAGTTTAAATCTTTTGGTTATGCTTACGTTTAAATCTTATGGTTGAGTCTTATGGTTATGTCTTAAGGTTAAGTTTTAGTGTTAAGTCTTAGGGTTAAGTCTTAAGGTTAGGTCTTAGATTTAAGTCTCACGGCTAAGTCTTAGGCTTAAGACCCAGGGTTAAGTCGTTAGGTTCTGTCTTAAGGTTAAGTCTTAGGGTTAAGTCTTAAGGTTATGTTTTAAAAGCTGTAGTCTCAGGGTTAAGACTTAGGGATCAGTCCTAAGGGTTAAAGGGTTAAGTCTTAAGGTTAAGACTCAGGGTTATGTCTTAGGGTTAAGTCGTAGGTTTAAGTCTCAGGGTTAAGTCTTAGGGTTAAGACCTAAATTTAAGACTTAGGGTTAAGTCTTAAGGATAAGTCTTAAATTTAAGTCTTAGGGTTAAACCTTAAGGTTAAGTCGTACGGTTAAGTCTTAAATTTAAAGTGTTCTGGTTATGTCTTAAGGTTAAGTCTTTGTGTTAAGTCTTAAGGTTAAATCTTAAGTCCTAGGCTTTGAGTCTTAGGGTTAAGTCTTAAGTTTAAGTCTTTGGGATACGTCTTAGGGTTAAGTGTCAGGGTTAAGAGTTATGTTTAATTCTCAAGTTTAAATCTTAGGGTTAAGTCTTAAAGTTCAGTCTTAAATTTAAGTCTCAGTGTTGTCTTCGGTTAGGTTATAGTGTTAAGTCTTAGGGTTACGTCCTAAGGTTCAGTCTTATATTAAATTCTCAGGGTTAAATCTTAGGGATAAGTCTTAAGGTTAAGCCTCAGTATTATGTCTTAAGATTCAGTCTTAAATTTAAGTCTTAATAATAAGGCTTAAGGTTAAGTCTTGGGGATAAGTCTTAGGGTTAAGTCTTAAAGTTAAATCTTAGGGTTAAGTCTTAAGGTTAAGTCTCAGGGTTAAGTCTTAGTATGAAGTCTTAGGGTTAAGTCTTATGGTTAAGTCCTAAATTTAAGTCTTAGGGGTTATGTCTTAGGGATAAGTCTTAAGGTGAAGTCTTAGGATCAAGTCTTAAGGTGATGTCATTATGGGAACAAGTAGGGTTAAGTTTTAGGATTATTTCTTAGGGTTAAGTCTTAATGTTAAGTGTCAGGTTAAGTCTTAGAGTTATGTCTTATGGTTACCTCTTAATGTTATGTCTTAGGGTTAAGTTATAAGGTTAAGTCTAAGGTTTAAGTCCTAAGGTTGAGTGTTAAGTTTGAATATTAAAGTTAAGTCTTAAGGTTAAGACTTAGGGTTAAGTCTTACAGTTAAGTCTTTAGGGTTAAGTCTTAGGCTTAAGTCTTAGGGTAAAATCTTAAGGTTAAGTCTTAGTGTTAAGTCTTATATTTAAGTCTTAACGTCAAGTCTTAAGGTTTAGCCTTAAGGTTAAGTTTTAGGGTTAAGTCTTAGGCTTGATTTTTATGGACAAGTCTTAGGTTTAAGTCTCAGGGTTGAGTCCTAAGGTTAGAGTCATAGGGCTAAGTCTTAAAGTTAAGTCTTAAGGTTAATTCTTACGGTTATATCTTCGGTTTAAGTCTTAAGGTTAAATCTTAATCTTAAATATTAAGGTTACATCTTAGGGTTAGGTATTAAGTCTTAGGTTTAAGTCTCAGGGTTAAGTCTTAGGGATAAGTCTTAAGTTTAAGTCTTAGGGTTAAGTCTTCAGGTTGATCCTTAAGGTTAAGCCTTAGCGTTAAGTCTTAGGGTTAAGTCTTACGGTGAAGTCTTAAGGATAAGTCTTATGATTAAGTGTTGGGGTTAAGTCAAAATGGTAAATCTTAAGGTTAAGTCTTATGCCAAAGTCTCAGGTTTATGTGTTAGGGTTATGTCTTAAGGTTAAGTCTTGGGGATAAATCTTAGTGTTAATTCTTAGTGTCAAATCTTAAGTTTAAATCTTTTGGTTATGCTTACGTTTAAATCTTATGGTTGAGTCTTATGGTTATGTCTTAAGGTTAAGTTTTAGTGTTAAGTCTTAGGGTTAAGTCTTAAGGTTAGGTCTTAGATTTAAGTCTCACGGCTAAGTCTTAGGCTTAAGACCCAGGGTTAAGTCGTTAGGTTCTGTCTTAAGGTTAAGTCTTAGGGTTAAGTCTTAAGGTTATGTTTTAAAAGCTGTAGTCTCAGGGTTAAGACTTAGGGATCAGTCCTAAGGGTTAAAGGGTTAAGTCTTAAGGTTAAGACTCAGGGTTATGTCTTAGGGTTAAGTCGTAGGTTTAAGTCTCAGGGTTAAGTCTTAGGGTTAAGACCTAAATTTAAGACTTAGGGTTAAGTCTTAAGGATAAGTCTTAAATTTAAGTCTTAGGGTTAAACCTTAAGGTTAAGTCGTACGGTTAAGTCTTAAATTTAAAGTGTTCTGGTTATGTCTTAAGGTTAAGTCTTTGTGTTAAGTCTTAAGGTTAAATCTTAAGTCCTAGGCTTTGAGTCTTAGGGTTAAGTCTTAAGTTTAAGTCTTTGGGATACGTCTTAGGGTTAAGTGTCAGGGTTAAGAGTTATGTTTAATTCTCAAGTTTAAATCTTAGGGTTAAGTCTTAAAGTTCAGTCTTAAATTTAAGTCTCAGTGTTGTCTTCGGTTAGGTTATAGTGTTAAGTCTTAGGGTTACGTCCTAAGGTTCAGTCTTATATTAAATTCTCAGGGTTAAATCTTAGGGATAAGTCTTAAGGTTAAGCCTCAGTATTATGTCTTAAGATTCAGTCTTAAATTTAAGTCTTAATAATAAGGCTTAAGGTTAAGTCTTGGGGATAAGTCTTAGGGTTAAGTCTTAAAGTTAAATCTTAGGGTTAAGTCTTAAGGTTAAGTCTCAGGGTTAAGTCTTAGTATGAAGTCTTAGGGTTAAGTCTTATGGTTAAGTCCTAAATTTAAGTCTTAGGGGTTATGTCTTAGGGATAAGTCTTAAGGTGAAGTCTTAGGATCAAGTCTTAAGGTGATGTCATTATGGGAACAAGTAGGGTTAAGTTTTAGGATTATTTCTTAGGGTTAAGTCTTAATGTTAAGTGTCAGGTTAAGTCTTAGAGTTATGTCTTATGGTTACCTCTTAATGTTATGTCTTAGGGTTAAGTTATAAGGTTAAGTCTAAGATTTAAGTCCTAAGGTTGAGTGTTAAGTTTGAATATTAAAGTTAAGTCTTAAGGTTAAGACTTAGGGCTAAGTCTTACAGTTAAGTCTTTAGGGTTAAGTCTTAGGCTTAAGTCTTAGGGTAAAATCTTAAGGTTAAGTCTTAGTGTTAAGTCTTATATTTAAGTCTTAACGTCAAGTCTTAAGGTTTAGCCTTAAGGTTAAGTTTTAGGGTTAAGTCTTAGGCTTGATTTTTATGGACAAGTCTTAGGTTTAAGTCTCAGGGTTGAGTCCTAAGGTTAGAGTCATAGGGCTAAGTCTTAAAGTTAAGTCTTAAGGTTAATTCTTACGGTTATATCTTCGGTTTAAGTCTTAAGGTTAAATCTTAATCTTAAATATTAAGGTTACATCTTAGGGTTAGGTATTAAGTCTTAGGTTTAAGTCTCAGGGTTAAGTCTTAGGGATAAGTCTTAAGTTTAAGTCTTAGGGTTAAGTCTTCAGGTTGATCCTTAAGGTTAAGCCTTAGCGTTAAGTCTTAGGGTTAAGTCTTACGGTGAAGTCTTAAGGATAAGTCTTATGATTAAGTGTTGGGGTTAAGTCAAAATGGTAAATCTTAAGGTTAAGTCTTATGCCAAAGTCTCAGGTTTATGTGTTAGGGTTATGTCTTAAGGTTAAGTCTTGGGGATAAATCTTAGTGTTAATTCTTAGTGTCAAATCTTAAGTTTAAATCTTTTGGTTATGCTTACGTTTAAATCTTATGGTTGAGTCTTATGGTTATGTCTTAAGGTTAAGTTTTAGTGTTAAGTCTTAGGGTTAAGTCTTAAGGTTAGGTCTTAGATTTAAGTCTCACGGCTAAGTCTTAGGCTTAAGACCCAGGGTTAAGTCGTTAGGTTCTGTCTTAAGGTTAAGTCTTAGGGTTAAGTCTTAAGGTTATGTTTTAAAAGCTGTAGTCTCAGGGTTAAGACTTAGGGATCAGTCCTAAGGGTTAAAGGGTTAAGTCTTAAGGTTAAGACTCAGGGTTATGTCTTAGGGTTAAGTCGTAGGTTTAAGTCTCAGGGTTAAGTCTTAGGGTTAAGACCTAAATTTAAGACTTAGGGTTAAGTCTTAAGGATAAGTCTTAAATTTAAGTCTTAGGGTTAAACCTTAAGGTTAAGTCGTACGGTTAAGTCTTAAATTTAAAGTGTTCTGGTTATGTCTTAAGGTTAAGTCTTTGTGTTAAGTCTTAAGGTTAAATCTTAAGTCCTAGGCTTTGAGTCTTAGGGTTAAGTCTTAAGTTTAAGTCTTTGGGATACGTCTTAGGGTTAAGTGTCAGGGTTAAGAGTTATGTTTAATTCTCAAGTTTAAATCTTAGGGTTAAGTCTTAAAGTTCAGTCTTAAATTTAAGTCTCAGTGTTGTCTTCGGTTAGGTTATAGTGTTAAGTCTTAGGGTTACGTCCTAAGGTTCAGTCTTATATTAAATTCTCAGGGTTAAATCTTAGGGATAAGTCTTAAGGTTAAGCCTCAGTATTATGTCTTAAGATTCAGTCTTAAATTTAAGTCTTAATAATAAGGCTTAAGGTTAAGTCTTGGGGATAAGTCTTAGGGTTAAGTCTTAAAGTTAAATCTTAGGGTTAAGTCTTAAGGTTAAGTCTCAGGGTTAAGTCTTAGTATGAAGTCTTAGGGTTAAGTCTTATGGTTAAGTCCTAAATTTAAGTCTTAGGGGTTATGTCTTAGGGATAAGTCTTAAGGTGAAGTCTTAGGATCAAGTCTTAAGGTGATGTCATTATGGGAACAAGTAGGGTTAAGTTTTAGGATTATTTCTTAGGGTTAAGTCTTAATGTTAAGTGTCAGGTTAAGTCTTAGAGTTATGTCTTATGGTTACCTCTTAATGTTATGTCTTAGGGTTAAGTTATAAGGTTAAGTCTAAGATTTAAGTCCTAAGGTTGAGTGTTAAGTTTGAATATTAAAGTTAAGTCTTAAGGTTAAGACTTAGGGCTAAGTCTTACAGTTAAGTCTTTAGGGTTAAGTCTTAGGCTTAAGTCTTAGGGTAAAATCTTAAGGTTAAGTCTTAGTGTTAAGTCTTATATTTAAGTCTTAACGTCAAGTCTTAAGGTTTAGCCTTAAGGTTAAGTTTTAGGGTTAAGTCTTAGGCTTGATTTTTATGGACAAGTCTTAGGTTTAAGTCTCAGGGTTGAGTCCTAAGGTTAGAGTCATAGGGCTAAGTCTTAAAGTTAAGTCTTAAGGTTAATTCTTACGGTTATATCTTCGGTTTAAGTCTTAAGGTTAAATCTTAATCTTAAATATTAAGGTTACATCTTAGGGTTAGGTATTAAGTCTTAGGTTTAAGTCTCAGGGTTAAGTCTTAGGGATAAGTCTTAAGTTTAAGTCTTAGGGTTAAGTCTTCAGGTTGATCCTTAAGGTTAAGCCTTAGCGTTAAGTCTTAGGGTTAAGTCTTACGGTGAAGTCTTAAGGATAAGTCTTATGATTAAGTGTTGGGGTTAAGTCAAAATGGTAAATCTTAAGGTTAAGTCTTATGCCAAAGTCTCAGGTTTATGTGTTAGGGTTATGTCTTAAGGTTAAGTCTTGGGGATAAATCTTAGTGTTAATTCTTAGTGTCAAATCTTAAGTTTAAATCTTTTGGTTATGCTTACGTTTAAATCTTATGGTTGAGTCTTATGGTTATGTCTTAAGGTTAAGTTTTAGTGTTAAGTCTTAGGGTTACGTCTTAAGGTTAGGTCTTAGATTTAAGTCTCACGGCTAAGTCTTAGGCTTAAGACCCAGGGTTAAGTCGTTAGGTTCTGTCTTAAGGTTAAGTCTTAGGGTTAAGTCTTAAGGTTATGTTTTAAAAGCTGTAGTCTCAGGGTTAAGACTTAGGGATCAGTCCTAAGGGTTAAAGGGTTAAGTCTTAAGGTTAAGACTCAGGGTTATGTCTTAGGGTTAAGTCGTAGGTTTAAGTCTCAGGGTTAAGTCTTAGGGTTAAGACCTAAATTTAAGACTTAGGGTTAAGTCTTAAGGATAAGTCTTAAATTTAAGTCTTAGGGTTAAACCTTAAGGTTAAGTCGTACGGTTAAGTCTTAAATTTAAAGTGTTCTGGTTATGTCTTAAGGTTAAGTCTTTGTGTTAAGTCTTAAGGTTAAATCTTAAGTCCTAGGCTTTGAGTCTTAGGGTTAAGTCTTAAGTTTAAGTCTTTGGGATACGTCTTAGGGTTAAGTGTCAGGGTTAAGAGTTATGTTTAATTCTCAAGTTTAAATCTTAGGGTTAAGTCTTAAAGTTCAGTCTTAAATTTAAGTCTCAGTGTTGTCTTCGGTTAGGTTATAGTGTTAAGTCTTAGGGTTACGTCCTAAGGTTCAGTCTTATATTAAATTCTCAGGGTTAAATCTTAGGGATAAGTCTTAAGGTTAAGCCTCAGTATTATGTCTTAAGATTCAGTCTTAAATTTAAGTCTTAATAATAAGGCTTAAGGTTAAGTCTTGGGGATAAGTCTTAGGGTTAAGTCTTAAAGTTAAATCTTAGGGTTAAGTCTTAAGGTTAAGTCTCAGGGTTAAGTCTTAGTATGAAGTCTTAGGGTTAAGTCTTATGGTTAAGTCCTAAATTTAAGTCTTAGGGGTTATGTCTTAGGGATAAGTCTTAAGGTGAAGTCTTAGGATCAAGTCTTAAGGTGATGTCATTATGGTAACAAGTAGGGTTAAGTTTTAGGATTATTTCTTAGGGTTAAGTCTTAATGTTAAGTGTCAGGTTAAGTCTTAGAGTTATGTCTTATGGTTACCTCTTAATGTTATGTCTTAGGGTTAAGTTATAAGGTTAAGTCTAAGGTTTAAGTCCTAAGGTTGAGTGTTAAGTTTGAATATTAAAGTTAAGTCTTAAGGTTAAGACTTAGGGCTAAGTCTTACAGTTAAGTCTTTAGGGTTAAGTCTTAGGCTTAAGTCTTAGGGTAAAATCTTAAGGTTAAGTCTTAGTGTTAAGTCTTATATTTAAGTCTTAACGTCAAGTCTTAAGGTTTAGCCTTAAGGTTAAGTTTTAGGGTTAAGTCTTAGGCTTGATTTTTATGGACAAGTCTTAGGTTTAAGTCTCAGGGTTGAGTCCTAAGGTTAGAGTCATAGGGCTAAGTCTTAAAGTTAAGTCTTAAGGTTAATTCTTACGGTTATATCTTCGGTTTAAGTCTTAAGGTTAAATCTTAATCTTAAATATTAAGGTTACATCTTAGGGTTAGGTATTAAGTCTTAGGTTTAAGTCTCAGGGTTAAGTCTTAGGGATAAGTCTTAAGTTTAAGTCTTAGGGTTAAGTCTTCAGGTTGATCCTTAAGGTTAAGCCTTAGCGTTAAGTCTTAGGGTTAAGTCTTACGGTGAAGTCTTAAGGATAAGTCTTATGATTAAGTGTTGGGGTTAAGTCAAAATGGTAAATCTTAAGGTTAAGTCTTATGCCAAAGTCTCAGGTTTATGTGTTAGGGTTATGTCTTAAGGTTAAGTCTTGGGGATAAATCTTAGTGTTAATTCTTAGTGTCAAATCTTAAGTTTAAATCTTTTGGTTATGCTTACGTTTAAATCTTATGGTTGAGTCTTATGGTTATGTCTTAAGGTTAAGTTTTAGTGTTAAGTCTTAGGGTTACGTCTTAAGGTTAGGTCTTAGATTTAAGTCTCACGGCTAAGTCTTAGGCTTAAGACCCAGGGTTAAGTCGTTAGGTTCTGTCTTAAGGTTAAGTCTTAGGGTTAAGTCTTAAGGTTATGTTTTAAAAGCTGTAGTCTCAGGGTTAAGACTTAGGGATCAGTCCTAAGGGTTAAAGGGTTAAGTCTTAAGGTTAAGACTCAGGGTTATGTCTTAGGGTTAAGTCGTAGGTTTAAGTCTCAGGGTTAAGTCTTAGGGTTAAGACCTAAATTTAAGACTTAGGGTTAAGTCTTAAGGATAAGTCTTAAATTTAAGTCTTAGGGTTAAACCTTAAGGTTAAGTCGTACGGTTAAGTCTTAAATTTAAAGTGTTCTGGTTATGTCTTAAGGTTAAGTCTTTGTGTTAAGTCTTAAGGTTAAATCTTAAGTCCTAGGCTTTGAGTCTTAGGGTTAAGTCTTAAGTTTAAGTCTTTGGGATACGTCTTAGGGTTAAGTGTCAGGGTTAAGAGTTATGTTTAATTCTCAAGTTTAAATCTTAGGGTTAAGTCTTAAAGTTCAGTCTTAAATTTAAGTCTCAGTGTTGTCTTCGGTTAGGTTATAGTGTTAAGTCTTAGGGTTACGTCCTAAGGTTCAGTCTTATATTAAATTCTCAGGGTTAAATCTTAGGGATAAGTCTTAAGGTTAAGCCTCAGTATTATGTCTTAAGATTCAGTCTTAAATTTAAGTCTTAATAATAAGGCTTAAGGTTAAGTCTTGGGGATAAGTCTTAGGGTTAAGTCTTAAAGTTAAATCTTAGGGTTAAGTCTTAAGGTTAAGTCTCAGGGTTAAGTCTTAGTATGAAGTCTTAGGGTTAAGTCTTATGGTTAAGTCCTAAATTTAAGTCTTAGGGGTTATGTCTTAGGGATAAGTCTTAAGGTGAAGTCTTAGGATCAAGTCTTAAGGTGATGTCATTATGGGAACAAGTAGGGTTAAGTTTTAGGATTATTTCTTAGGGTTAAGTCTTAATGTTAAGTGTCAGGTTAAGTCTTAGAGTTATGTCTTATGGTTACCTCTTAATGTTATGTCTTAGGGTTAAGTTATAAGGTTAAGTCTAAGGTTTAAGTCCTAAGGTTGAGTGTTAAGTTTGAATATTAAAGTTAAGTCTTAAGGTTAAGACTTAGGGCTAAGTCTTACAGTTAAGTCTTTAGGGTTAAGTCTTAGGCTTAAGTCTTAGGGTAAAATCTTAAGGTTAAGTCTTAGTGTTAAGTCTTATATTTAAGTCTTAACGTCAAGTCTTAAGGTTTAGCCTTAAGGTTAAGTTTTAGGGTTAAGTCTTAGGCTTGATTTTTATGGACAAGTCTTAGGTTTAAGTCTCAGGGTTGAGTCCTAAGGTTAGAGTCATAGGGCTAAGTCTTAAAGTTAAGTCTTAAGGTTAATTCTTACGGTTATATCTTCGGTTTAAGTCTTAAGGTTAAATCTTAATCTTAAATATTAAGGTTACATCTTAGGGTTAGGTATTAAGTCTTAGGTTTAAGTCTCAGGGTTAAGTCTTAGGGATAAGTCTTAAGTTTAAGTCTTAGGGTTAAGTCTTCAGGTTGATCCTTAAGGTTAAGCCTTAGCGTTAAGTCTTAGGGTTAAGTCTTACGGTGAAGTCTTAAGGATAAGTCTTATGATTAAGTGTTGGGGTTAAGTCAAAATGGTAAATCTTAAGGTTAAGTCTTATGCCAAAGTCTCAGGTTTATGTGTTAGGGTTATGTCTTAAGGTTAAGTCTTGGGGATAAATCTTAGTGTTAATTCTTAGTGTCAAATCTTAAGTTTAAATCTTTTGGTTATGCTTACGTTTAAATCTTATGGTTGAGTCTTATGGTTATGTCTTAAGGTTAAGTTTTAGTGTTAAGTCTTAGGGTTAAGTCTTAAGGTTAGGTCTTAGATTTAAGTCTCACGGCTAAGTCTTAGGCTTAAGACCCAGGGTTAAGTCGTTAGGTTCTGTCTTAAGGTTAAGTCTTAGGGTTAAGTCTTAAGGTTATGTTTTAAAAGCTGTAGTCTCAGGGTTAAGACTTAGGGATCAGTCCTAAGGGTTAAAGGGTTAAGTCTTAAGGTTAAGACTCAGGGTTATGTCTTAGGGTTAAGTCGTAGGTTTAAGTCTCAGGGTTAAGTCTTAGGGTTAAGACCTAAATTTAAGACTTAGGGTTAAGTCTTAAGGATAAGTCTTAAATTTAAGTCTTAGGGTTAAACCTTAAGGTTAAGTCGTACGGTTAAGTCTTAAATTTAAAGTGTTCTGGTTATGTCTTAAGGTTAAGTCTTTGTGTTAAGTCTTAAGGTTAAATCTTAAGTCCTAGGCTTTGAGTCTTAGGGTTAAGTCTTAAGTTTAAGTCTTTGGGATACGTCTTAGGGTTAAGTGTCAGGGTTAAGAGTTATGTTTAATTCTCAAGTTTAAATCTTAGGGTTAAGTCTTAAAGTTCAGTCTTAAATTTAAGTCTCAGTGTTGTCTTCGGTTAGGTTATAGTGTTAAGTCTTAGGGTTACGTCCTAAGGTTCAGTCTTATATTAAATTCTCAGGGTTAAATCTTAGGGATAAGTCTTAAGGTTAAGCCTCAGTATTATGTCTTAAGATTCAGTCTTAAATTTAAGTCTTAATAATAAGGCTTAAGGTTAAGTCTTGGGGATAAGTCTTAGGGTTAAGTCTTAAAGTTAAATCTTAGGGTTAAGTCTTAAGGTTAAGTCTCAGGGTTAAGTCTTAGTATGAAGTCTTAGGGTTAAGTCTTATGGTTAAGTCCTAAATTTAAGTCTTAGGGGTTATGTCTTAGGGATAAGTCTTAAGGTGAAGTCTTAGGATCAAGTCTTAAGGTGATGTCATTATGGTAACAAGTAGGGTTAAGTTTTAGGATTATTTCTTAGGGTTAAGTCTTAATGTTAAGTGTCAGGTTAAGTCTTAGAGTTATGTCTTATGGTTACCTCTTAATGTTATGTCTTAGGGTTAAGTTATAAGGTTAAGTCTAAGGTTTAAGTCCTAAGGTTGAGTGTTAAGTTTGAATATTAAAGTTAAGTCTTAAGGTTAAGACTTAGGGTTAAGTCTTACAGTTAAGTCTTTAGGGTTAAGTCTTAGGCTTAAGTCTTAGGGTAAAATCTTAAGGTTAAGTCTTAGTGTTAAGTCTTATATTTAAGTCTTAACGTCAAGTCTTAAGGTTTAGCCTTAAGGTTAAGTTTTAGGGTTAAGTCTTAGGCTTGATTTTTATGGACAAGTCTTAGGTTTAAGTCTCAGGGTTGAGTCCTAAGGTTAGAGTCATAGGGCTAAGTCTTAAAGTTAAGTCTTAAGGTTAATTCTTACGGTTATATCTTCGGTTTAAGTCTTAAGGTTAAATCTTAATCTTAAATATTAAGGTTACATCTTAGGGTTAGGTATTAAGTCTTAGGTTTAAGTCTCAGGGTTAAGTCTTAGGGATAAGTCTTAAGTTTAAGTCTTAGGGTTAAGTCTTCAGGTTGATCCTTAAGGTTAAGCCTTAGCGTTAAGTCTTAGGGTTAAGTCTTACGGTGAAGTCTTAAGGATAAGTCTTATGATTAAGTGTTGGGGTTAAGTCAAAATGGTAAATCTTAAGGTTAAGTCTTATGCCAAAGTCTCAGGTTTATGTGTTAGGGTTATGTCTTAAGGTTAAGTCTTGGGGATAAATCTTAGTGTTAATTCTTAGTGTCAAATCTTAAGTTTAAATCTTTTGGTTATGCTTACGTTTAAATCTTATGGTTGAGTCTTATGGTTATGTCTTAAGGTTAAGTTTTAGTGTTAAGTCTTAGGGTTACGTCTTAAGGTTAGGTCTTAGATTTAAGTCTCACGGCTAAGTCTTAGGCTTAAGACCCAGGGTTAAGTCGTTAGGTTCTGTCTTAAGGTTAAGTCTTAGGGTTAAGTCTTAAGGTTATGTTTTAAAAGCTGTAGTCTCAGGGTTAAGACTTAGGGATCAGTCCTAAGGGTTAAAGGGTTAAGTCTTAAGGTTAAGACTCAGGGTTATGTCTTAGGGTTAAGTCGTAGGTTTAAGTCTCAGGGTTAAGTCTTAGGGTTAAGACCTAAATTTAAGACTTAGGGTTAAGTCTTAAGGATAAGTCTTAAATTTAAGTCTTAGGGTTAAACCTTAAGGTTAAGTCGTACGGTTAAGTCTTAAATTTAAAGTGTTCTGGTTATGTCTTAAGGTTAAGTCTTTGTGTTAAGTCTTAAGGTTAAATCTTAAGTCCTAGGCTTTGAGTCTTAGGGTTAAGTCTTAAGTTTAAGTCTTTGGGATACGTCTTAGGGTTAAGTGTCAGGGTTAAGAGTTATGTTTAATTCTCAAGTTTAAATCTTAGGGTTAAGTCTTAAAGTTCAGTCTTAAATTTAAGTCTCAGTGTTGTCTTCGGTTAGGTTATAGTGTTAAGTCTTAGGGTTACGTCCTAAGGTTCAGTCTTATATTAAATTCTCAGGGTTAAATCTTAGGGATAAGTCTTAAGGTTAAGCCTCAGTATTATGTCTTAAGATTCAGTCTTAAATTTAAGTCTTAATAATAAGGCTTAAGGTTAAGTCTTGGGGATAAGTCTTAGGGTTAAGTCTTAAAGTTAAATCTTAGGGTTAAGTCTTAAGGTTAAGTCTCAGGGTTAAGTCTTAGTATGAAGTCTTAGGGTTAAGTCTTATGGTTAAGTCCTAAATTTAAGTCTTAGGGGTTATGTCTTAGGGATAAGTCTTAAGGTGAAGTCTTAGGATCAAGTCTTAAGGTGATGTCATTATGGTAACAAGTAGGGTTAAGTTTTAGGATTATTTCTTAGGGTTAAGTCTTAATGTTAAGTGTCAGGTTAAGTCTTAGAGTTATGTCTTATGGTTACCTCTTAATGTTATGTCTTAGGGTTAAGTTATAAGGTTAAGTCTAAGGTTTAAGTCCTAAGGTTGAGTGTTAAGTTTGAATATTAAAGTTAAGTCTTAAGGTTAAGACTTAGGGCTAAGTCTTACAGTTAAGTCTTTAGGGTTAAGTCTTAGGCTTAAGTCTTAGGGTAAAATCTTAAGGTTAAGTCTTAGTGTTAAGTCTTATATTTAAGTCTTAACGTCAAGTCTTAAGGTTTAGCCTTAAGGTTAAGTTTTAGGGTTAAGTCTTAGGCTTGATTTTTATGGACAAGTCTTAGGTTTAAGTCTCAGGGTTGAGTCCTAAGGTTAGAGTCATAGGGCTAAGTCTTAAAGTTAAGTCTTAAGGTTAATTCTTACGGTTATATCTTCGGTTTAAGTCTTAAGGTTAAATCTTAATCTTAAATATTAAGGTTACATCTTAGGGTTAGGTATTAAGTCTTAGGTTTAAGTCTCAGGGTTAAGTCTTAGGGATAAGTCTTAAGTTTAAGTCTTAGGGTTAAGTCTTCAGGTTGATCCTTAAGGTTAAGCCTTAGCGTTAAGTCTTAGGGTTAAGTCTTACGGTGAAGTCTTAAGGATAAGTCTTATGATTAAGTGTTGGGGTTAAGTCAAAATGGTAAATCTTAAGGTTAAGTCTTATGCCAAAGTCTCAGGTTTATGTGTTAGGGTTATGTCTTAAGGTTAAGTCTTGGGGATAAATCTTAGTGTTAATTCTTAGTGTCAAATCTTAAGTTTAAATCTTTTGGTTATGCTTACGTTTAAATCTTATGGTTGAGTCTTATGGTTATGTCTTAAGGTTAAGTTTTAGTGTTAAGTCTTAGGGTTACGTCTTAAGGTTAGGTCTTAGATTTAAGTCTCACGGCTAAGTCTTAGGCTTAAGACCCAGGGTTAAGTCGTTAGGTTCTGTCTTAAGGTTAAGTCTTAGGGTTAAGTCTTAAGGTTATGTTTTAAAAGCTGTAGTCTCAGGGTTAAGACTTAGGGATCAGTCCTAAGGGTTAAAGGGTTAAGTCTTAAGGTTAAGACTCAGGGTTATGTCTTAGGGTTAAGTCGTAGGTTTAAGTCTCAGGGTTAAGTCTTAGGGTTAAGACCTAAATTTAAGACTTAGGGTTAAGTCTTAAGGATAAGTCTTAAATTTAAGTCTTAGGGTTAAACCTTAAGGTTAAGTCGTACGGTTAAGTCTTAAATTTAAAGTGTTCTGGTTATGTCTTAAGGTTAAGTCTTTGTGTTAAGTCTTAAGGTTAAATCTTAAGTCCTAGGCTTTGAGTCTTAGGGTTAAGTCTTAAGTTTAAGTCTTTGGGATACGTCTTAGGGTTAAGTGTCAGGGTTAAGAGTTATGTTTAATTCTCAAGTTTAAATCTTAGGGTTAAGTCTTAAAGTTCAGTCTTAAATTTAAGTCTCAGTGTTGTCTTCGGTTAGGTTATAGTGTTAAGTCTTAGGGTTACGTCCTAAGGTTCAGTCTTATATTAAATTCTCAGGGTTAAATCTTAGGGATAAGTCTTAAGGTTAAGCCTCAGTATTATGTCTTAAGATTCAGTCTTAAATTTAAGTCTTAATAATAAGGCTTAAGGTTAAGTCTTGGGGATAAGTCTTAGGGTTAAGTCTTAAAGTTAAATCTTAGGGTTAAGTCTTAAGGTTAAGTCTCAGGGTTAAGTCTTAGTATGAAGTCTTAGGGTTAAGTCTTATGGTTAAGTCCTAAATTTAAGTCTTAGGGGTTATGTCTTAGGGATAAGTCTTAAGGTGAAGTCTTAGGATCAAGTCTTAAGGTGATGTCATTATGGGAACAAGTAGGGTTAAGTTTTAGGATTATTTCTTAGGGTTAAGTCTTAATGTTAAGTGTCAGGTTAAGTCTTAGAGTTATGTCTTATGGTTACCTCTTAATGTTATGTCTTAGGGTTAAGTTATAAGGTTAAGTCTAAGGTTTAAGTCCTAAGGTTGAGTGTTAAGTTTGAATATTAAAGTTAAGTCTTAAGGTTAAGACTTAGGGTTAAGTCTTACAGTTAAGTCTTTAGGGTTAAGTCTTAGGCTTAAGTCTTAGGGTAAAATCTTAAGGTTAAGTCTTAGTGTTAAGTCTTATATTTAAGTCTTAACGTCAAGTCTTAAGGTTTAGCCTTAAGGTTAAGTTTTAGGGTTAAGTCTTAGGCTTGATTTTTATGGACAAGTCTTAGGTTTAAGTCTCAGGGTTGAGTCCTAAGGTTAGAGTCATAGGGCTAAGTCTTAAAGTTAAGTCTTAAGGTTAATTCTTACGGTTATATCTTCGGTTTAAGTCTTAAGGTTAAATCTTAATCTTAAATATTAAGGTTACATCTTAGGGTTAGGTATTAAGTCTTAGGTTTAAGTCTCAGGGTTAAGTCTTAGGGATAAGTCTTAAGTTTAAGTCTTAGGGTTAAGTCTTCAGGTTGATCCTTAAGGTTAAGCCTTAGCGTTAAGTCTTAGGGTTAAGTCTTACGGTGAAGTCTTAAGGATAAGTCTTATGATTAAGTGTTGGGGTTAAGTCAAAATGGTAAATCTTAAGGTTAAGTCTTATGCCAAAGTCTCAGGTTTATGTGTTAGGGTTATGTCTTAAGGTTAAGTCTTGGGGATAAATCTTAGTGTTAATTCTTAGTGTCAAATCTTAAGTTTAAACCTTTTGGTTATGCTTACGTTTAAATCTTATGGTTGAGTCTTATGGTTATGTCTTAAGGTTAAGTTTTAGTGTTAAGTCTTAGGGTTAAGTCTTAAGGTTAGGTCTTAGATTTAAGTCTCACGGCTAAGTCTTAGGCTTAAGACCCAGGGTTAAGTCGTTAGGTTCTGTCTTAAGGTTAAGTCTTAGGGTTAAGTCTTAAGGTTATGTTTTAAAAGCTGTAGTCTCAGGGTTAAGACTTAGGGATCAGTCCTAAGGGTTAAAGGGTTAAGTCTTAAGGTTAAGACTCAGGGTTATGTCTTAGGGTTAAGTCGTAGGTTTAAGTCTCAGGGTTAAGTCTTAGGGTTAAGACCTAAATTTAAGACTTAGGGTTAAGTCTTAAGGATAAGTCTTAAATTTAAGTCTTAGGGTTAAACCTTAAGGTTAAGTCGTACGGTTAAGTCTTAAATTTAAAGTGTTCTGGTTATGTCTTAAGGTTAAGTCTTTGTGTTAAGTCTTAAGGTTAAATCTTAAGTCCTAGGCTTTGAGTCTTAGGGTTAAGTCTTAAGTTTAAGTCTTTGGGATACGTCTTAGGGTTAAGTGTCAGGGTTAAGAGTTATGTTTAATTCTCAAGTTTAAATCTTAGGGTTAAGTCTTAAAGTTCAGTCTTAAATTTAAGTCTCAGTGTTGTCTTCGGTTAGGTTATAGTGTTAAGTCTTAGGGTTACGTCCTAAGGTTCAGTCTTATATTAAATTCTCAGGGTTAAATCTTAGGGATAAGTCTTAAGGTTAAGCCTCAGTATTATGTCTTAAGATTCAGTCTTAAATTTAAGTCTTAATAATAAGGCTTAAGGTTAAGTCTTGGGGATAAGTCTTAGGGTTAAGTCTTAAAGTTAAATCTTAGGGTTAAGTCTTAAGGTTAAGTCTCAGGGTTAAGTCTTAGTATGAAGTCTTAGGGTTAAGTCTTATGGTTAAGTCCTAAATTTAAGTCTTAGGGGTTATGTCTTAGGGATAAGTCTTAAGGTGAAGTCTTAGGATCAAGTCTTAAGGTGATGTCATTATGGGAACAAGTAGGGTTAAGTTTTAGGATTATTTCTTAGGGTTAAGTCTTAATGTTAAGTGTCAGGTTAAGTCTTAGAGTTATGTCTTATGGTTACCTCTTAATGTTATGTCTTAGGGTTAAGTTATAAGGTTAAGTCTAAGGTTTAAGTCCTAAGGTTGAGTGTTAAGTTTGAATATTAAAGTTAAGTCTTAAGGTTAAGACTTAGGGCTAAGTCTTACAGTTAAGTCTTTAGGGTTAAGTCTTAGGCTTAAGTCTTAGGGTAAAATCTTAAGGTTAAGTCTTAGTGTTAAGTCTTATATTTAAGTCTTAACGTCAAGTCTTAAGGTTTAGCCTTAAGGTTAAGTTTTAGGGTTAAGTCTTAGGCTTGATTTTTATGGACAAGTCTTAGGTTTAAATCTCAGGGTTGAGTCCTAAGGTTAGAGTCATAGGGCTAAGTCTTAAAGTTAAGTCTTAAGGTTAATTCTTACGGTTATATCTTCGGTTTAAGTCTTAAGGTTAAATCTTAATCTTAAATATTAAGGTTACATCTTAGGGTTAGGTATTAAGTCTTAGGTTTAAGTCTCAGGGTTAAGTCTTAGGGATAAGTCTTAAGTTTAAGTCTTAGGGTTAAGTCTTCAGGTTGATCCTTAAGGTTAAGCCTTAGCGTTAAGTCTTAGGGTTAAGTCTTACGGTGAAGTCTTAAGGATAAGTCTTATGATTAAGTGTTGGGGTTAAGTCAAAATGGTAAATCTTAAGGTTAAGTCTTATGCCAAAGTCTCAGGTTTATGTGTTAGGGTTATGTCTTAAGGTTAAGTCTTGGGGATAAATCTTAGTGTTAATTCTTAGTGTCAAATCTTAAGTTTAAATCTTTTGGTTATGCTTACGTTTAAATCTTATGGTTGAGTCTTATGGTTATGTCTTAAGGTTAAGTTTTAGTGTTAAGTCTTAGGGTTACGTCTTAAGGTTAGGTCTTAGATTTAAGTCTCACGGCTAAGTCTTAGGCTTAAGACCCAGGGTTAAGTCGTTAGGTTCTGTCTTAAGGTTAAGTCTTAGGGTTAAGTCTTAAGGTTATGTTTTAAAAGCTGTAGTCTCAGGGTTAAGACTTAGGGATCAGTCCTAAGGGTTAAAGGGTTAAGTCTTAAGGTTAAGACTCAGGGTTATGTCTTAGGGTTAAGTCGTAGGTTTAAGTCTCAGGGTTAAGTCTTAGGGTTAAGACCTAAATTTAAGACTTAGGGTTAAGTCTTAAGGATAAGTCTTAAATTTAAGTCTTAGGGTTAAACCTTAAGGTTAAGTCGTACGGTTAAGTCTTAAATTTAAAGTGTTCTGGTTATGTCTTAAGGTTAAGTCTTTGTGTTAAGTCTTAAGGTTAAATCTTAAGTCCTAGGCTTTGAGTCTTAGGGTTAAGTCTTAAGTTTAAGTCTTTGGGATACGTCTTAGGGTTAAGTGTCAGGGTTAAGAGTTATGTTTAATTCTCAAGTTTAAATCTTAGGGTTAAGTCTTAAAGTTCAGTCTTAAATTTAAGTCTCAGTGTTGTCTTCGGTTAGGTTATAGTGTTAAGTCTTAGGGTTACGTCCTAAGGTTCAGTCTTATATTAAATTCTCAGGGTTAAATCTTAGGGATAAGTCTTAAGGTTAAGCCTCAGTATTATGTCTTAAGATTCAGTCTTAAATTTAAGTCTTAATAATAAGGCTTAAGGTTAAGTCTTGGGGATAAGTCTTAGGGTTAAGTCTTAAAGTTAAATCTTAGGGTTAAGTCTTAAGGTTAAGTCTCAGGGTTAAGTCTTAGTATGAAGTCTTAGGGTTAAGTCTTATGGTTAAGTCCTAAATTTAAGTCTTAGGGGTTATGTCTTAGGGATAAGTCTTAAGGTGAAGTCTTAGGATCAAGTCTTAAGGTGATGTCATTATGGGAACAAGTAGGGTTAAGTTTTAGGATTATTTCTTAGGGTTAAGTCTTAATGTTAAGTGTCAGGTTAAGTCTTAGAGTTATGTCTTATGGTTACCTCTTAATGTTATGTCTTAGGGTTAAGTTATAAGGTTAAGTCTAAGGTTTAAGTCCTAAGGTTGAGTGTTAAGTTTGAATATTAAAGTTAAGTCTTAAGGTTAAGACTTAGGGTTAAGTCTTACAGTTAAGTCTTTAGGGTTAAGTCTTAGGCTTAAGTCTTAGGGTAAAATCTTAAGGTTAAGTCTTAGGGTTATGTCTTAGGGATAAGTCTTAAGGTGAAGTCTTAGGATCAAGTCTTAAGGTGATGTCATTATGGTAACAAGTAGGGTTAAGTTTTAGGATTATTTCTTAGGGTTAAGTCTTAATGTTAAGTGTCAGGTTAAGTCTTAGAGTTATGTCTTATGGTTACCTCTTAATGTTATGTCTTAGGGTTAAGTTATAAGGTTAAGTCTAAGGTTTAAGTCCTAAGGTTGAGTGTTAAGTTTGAATATTAAAGTTAAGTCTTAAGGTTAAGACTTAGGGTTAAGTCTTACAGTTAAGTCTTTAGGGTTAAGTCTTAGGCTTAAGTCTTTAGAGTTAAGTCTTAGACTTAAATCTTAGGGTAAAATATTAAGGTTAAGTCTTAGGGTTATGTCTTAGGGATAAGTCTTAAGGTGAAGTCTTAGGATCAAGTCTTAAGGTGATGTCATTATGGTAACAAGTAGGGTTAAGTTTTAGGATTATTTCTTAGGGTTAAGTCTTAATGTTAAGTGTCAGGTTAAGTCTTAGAGTTATGTCTTATGGTTACCTCTTAATGTTATGTCTTAGGGTTAAGTTATAAGGTTAAGTCTAAGGTTTAAGTCCTAAGGTTGAGTGTTAAGTTTGAATATTAAAGTTAAGTCTTAAGGTTAAGACTTAGGGTTAAGTCTTACAGTTAAGTCTTTAGGGTTAAGTCTTAGGCTTAAGTCTTAGGGTAAAATCTTAAGGTTAAGTCTTAGTGTTAAGTCTTATATTTAAGTCTTAACGTCAAGTCTTAAGGTTTAGCCTTAAGGTTAAGTTTTAGGGTTAAGTCTTAGGCTTGATTTTTATGGATAAGTCTTAGGTTTAAGTCTCAGGGTTGAGTCCTAAGGTTAGAGTCATAGGGTTAAGTCTTAAAGTTAAGTCTTAAGGTTAATTCTTACGGTTATATCTTCGGTTTAAGTCTTAAGGTTAAATCTTAATCTTAAATATTAAGGTTACATCTTAGGGTTAGTTATTAAGTCTTAGGTTTAAGTCTCAGGGATAAGTCTTAAGTTTAAGTCTTAGGGTTAAGTCTTCAGGTTGATCCTTAAGGTTAAGCCTTAGCGTTAAGTCTTAGGGTTAAGTCTTACGGTGAAGTCTTAAGGATAAGTCTTATGATTAAAGTGTTGGGGTTAAGTCAAAATGGTAAATCTTAAGGTTAAGTCTTATGCCAAAGTCTCAGGTTTATGTGTTAGGGTTATGTCTTAAGGTTAAGTCTTGGGGATAAATCTTAGTGTTAATTCTTAGTGTCAAATCTTAAGTTTAAATCTTTTGGTTATGCTTACGTTTAAATCTTATGGTTGAGTCTTATGGTTATGTCTTAAGGTTAAGTTTTAGTGTTAAGTCTTAGGGTTAAGTCTTAAGGTTAGGTCTTAGATTTAAGTCTCACGGCTAAGTCTTAGGCTTAAGACCCAGGGTTAAGTCGTTAGGTTCTGTCTTAAGGTTAAGTCTTAGGGTTAAGTCTTAAGGTTATGTTTTAAAAGCTGTAGTCTCAGGGTTAAGACTTAGGGATCAGTCCTAAGGGTTAAAGGGTTAAGTCTTAAGGTTAAGACTCAGGGTTATGTCTTAGGGTTAAGTCGTAGGTTTAAGTCTCAGGGTTAAGTCTTAGGGTTAAGACCTAAATTTAAGACTTAGGGTTAAGTCTTAAGGATAAGTCTTAAATTTAAGTCTTAGGGTTAAACCTTAAGGTTAAGTCGTACGGTTAAGTCTTAAATTTAAAGTGTTCTGGTTATGTCTTAAGGTTAAGTCTTTGTGTTAAGTCTTAAGGTTAAATCTTAAGTCCTAGGCTTTGAGTCTTAGGGTTAAGTCTTAAGTTTAAGTCTTTGGGATACGTCTTAGGGTTAAGTGTCAGGGTTAAGAGTTATGTTTAATTCTCAAGTTTAAATCTTAGGGTTAAGTCTTAAAGTTCAGTCTTAAATTTAAGTCTCAGTGTTGTCTTCGGTTAGGTTATAGTGTTAAGTCTTAGGGTTACGTCCTAAGGTTCAGTCTTATATTAAATTCTCAGGGTTAAATCTTAGGGATAAGTCTTAAGGTTAAGCCTCAGTATTATGTCTTAAGATTCAGTCTTAAATTTAAGTCTTAATAATAAGGCTTAAGGTTAAGTCTTGGGGATAAGTCTTAGGGTTAAGTCTTAAAGTTAAATCTTAGGGTTAAGTCTTAAGGTTAAGTCTCAGGGTTAAGTCTTAGTATGAAGTCTTAGGGTTAAGTCTTATGGTTAAGTCCTAAATTTAAGTCTTAGGGGTTATGTCTTAGGGATAAGTCTTAAGGTGAAGTCTTAGGATCAAGTCTTAAGGTGATGTCATTATGGGAACAAGTAGGGTTAAGTTTTAGGATTATTTCTTAGGGTTAAGTCTTAATGTTAAGTGTCAGGTTAAGTCTTAGAGTTATGTCTTATGGTTACCTCTTAATGTTATGTCTTAGGGTTAAGTTATAAGGTTAAGTCTAAGGTTTAAGTCCTAAGGTTGAGTGTTAAGTTTGAATATTAAAGTTAAGTCTTAAGGTTAAGACTTAGGGTTAAGTCTTACAGTTAAGTCTTTAGGGTTAAGTCTTAGGCTTAAGTCTTTAGAGTTAAGTCTTAGACTTAAATCTTAGGGTAAAATATTAAGGTTAAGTCTTAGGGTTTTGTCTTAGGGATAAGTCTTAAGGTGAAGTCTTAGGATCAAGTCTTAAGGTGATGTCATTATGGTAACAAGTAGGGTTAAGTTTTAGGATTATTTCTTAGGGTTAAGTCTTAATGTTAAGTGTCAGGTTAAGTCTTAGAGTTATGTCTTATGGTTACCTCTTAATGTTATGTCTTAGGGTTAAGTTATAAGGTTAAGTCTAAGGTTTAAGTCCTAAGGTTGAGTGTTAAGTTTGAATATTAAAGTTAAGTCTTAAGGTTAAGACTTAGGGTTAAGTCTTACAGTTAAGTCTTTAGGGTTAAGTCTTAGGCTTAAGTCTTAGGGTAAAATCTTAAGGTTAAGTCTTAGTGTTAAGTCTTATATTTAAGTCTTAACGTCAAGTCTTAAGGTTTAGCCTTAAGGTTAAGTTTTAGGGTTAAGTCTTAGGCTTGATTTTTATGGATAAGTCTTAGGTTTAAGTCTCAGGGTTGAGTCCTAAGGTTAGAGTCATAGGGCTAAGTCTTAAAGTTAAGTCTTAAGGTTAATTCTTACGGTTATATCTTCGGTTTAAGTCTTAAGGTTAAATCTTAATCTTAAATATTAAGGTTACATCTTAGGGTTAGGTATTAAGTCTTAGGTTTAAGTCTCAGGGTTAAGTCTTAGGGATAAGTCTTAAGTTTAAGTCTTAGGGTTAAGTCTTCAGGTTGATCCTTAAGGTTAAGCCTTAGCGTTAAGTCTTAGGGTTAAGTCTTACGGTGAAGTCTTAAGGATAAGTCTTATGATTAAGTGTTGGGGTTAAGTCAAAATGGTAAATCTTAAGGTTAAGTCTTATGCCAAAGTCTCAGGTTTATGTGTTAGGGTTATGTCTTAAGGTTAAGTCTTGGGGATAAATCTTAGTGTTAATTCTTAGTGTCAAATCTTAAGTTTAAATCTTTTGGTTATGCTTACGTTTAAATCTTATGGTTGAGTCTTATGGTTATGTCTTAAGGTTAAGTTTTAGTGTTAAGTCTTAGGGTTAAGTCTTAAGGTTAGGTCTTAGATTTAAGTCTCACGGCTAAGTCTTAGGCTTAAGACCCAGGGTTAAGTCGTTAGGTTCTGTCTTAAGGTTAAGTCCTAGGGTTAAGTCTTAAGGTTATGTTTTAAAAGCTGTAGTCTCAGGGTTAAGACTTAGGGATCAGTCCTAAGGGTTAAAGGGTTAAGTCTTAAGGTTAAGACTCAGGGTTATGTCTTAGGGTTAAGTCGTAGGTTTAAGTCTCAGGGTTAAGTCTTAGGGTTAAGACCTAAATTTAAGACTTAGGGTTAAGTCTTAAGGATAAGTCTTAAATTTAAGTCTTAGGGTTAAACCTTAAGGTTAAGTCGTACGGTTAAGTCTTAAATTTAAAGTGTTCTGGTTATGTCTTAAGGTTAAGTCTTTGTGTTAAGTCTTAAGGTTAAATCTTAAGTCCTAGGCTTTGAGTCTTAGGGTTAAGTCCTAAATTTAAGTCTTAGGGGTTATGTCTTAGGGATAAGTCTTAAGGTGAAGTCTTAGGATCAAGTCTTAAGGTGATGTCATTATGGTAACAAGTAGGGTTAAGTTTTAGGATTATTTCTTAGGGTTAAGTCTTAATGTTAAGTGTCAGGTTAAGTCTTAGAGTTATGTCTTATGGTTACCTCTTAATGTTATGTCTTAGGGTTAAGTTATAAGGTTAAGTCTAAGGTTTAAGTCCTAAGGTTGAGTGTTAAGTTTGAATATTAAAGTTAAGTCTTAAGGTTAAGACTTAGGGTTAAGTCTTACAGTTAAGTCTTTAGGGTTAAGTCTTAGGCTTAAGTCTTAGGGTAAAATCTTAAGGTTAAGTCTTAGGGTTATGTCTTAGGGATAAGTCTTAAGGTGAAGTCTTAGGATCAAGTCTTAAGGTGATGTCATTATGGTAACAAGTAGGGTTAAGTTTTAGGATTATTTCTTAGGGTTAAGTCTTAATGTTAAGTGTCAGGTTAAGTCTTAGAGTTATGTCTTATGGTTACCTCTTAATGTTATGTCTTAGGGTTAAGTTATAAGGTTAAGTCTAAGGTTTAAGTCCTAAGGTTGAGTGTTAAGTTTGAATATTAAAGTTAAGTCTTAAGGTTAAGACTTAGGGTTAAGTCTTACAGTTAAGTCTTTAGGGTTAAGTCTTAGGCTTAAGTCTTTAGAGTTAAGTCTTAGACTTAAATCTTAGGGTAAAATATTAAGGTTAAGTCTTAGGGTTATGTCTTAGGGATAAGTCTTAAGGTGAAGTCTTAGGATCAAGTCTTAAGGTGATGTCATTATGGTAACAAGTAGGGTTAAGTTTTAGGATTATTTCTTAGGGTTAAGTCTTAATGTTAAGTGTCAGGTTAAGTCTTAGAGTTATGTCTTATGGTTACCTCTTAATGTTATGTCTTAGGGTTAAGTTATAAGGTTAAGTCTAAGGTTTAAGTCCTAAGGTTGAGTGTTAAGTTTGAATATTAAAGTTAAGTCTTAAGGTTAAGACTTAGGGTTAAGTCTTACAGTTAAGTCTTTAGGGTTAAGTCTTAGGCTTAAGTCTTAGGGTAAAATCTTAAGGTTAAGTCTTAGTGTTAAGTCTTATATTTAAGTCTTAACGTCAAGTCTTAAGGTTTAGCCTTAAGGTTAAGTTTTAGGGTTAAGTCTTAGGCTTGATTTTTATGGATAAGTCTTAGGTTTAAGTCTCAGGGTTGAGTCCTAAGGTTAGAGTCATAGGGTTAAGTCTTAAAGTTAAGTCTTAAGGTTAATTCTTACGGTTATATCTTCGGTTTAAGTCTTAAGGTTAAATCTTAATCTTAAATATTAAGGTTACATCTTAGGGTTAGTTATTAAGTCTTAGGTTTAAGTCTCAGGGATAAGTCTTAAGTTTAAGTCTTAGGGTTAAGTCTTCAGGTTGATCCTTAAGGTTAAGCCTTAGCGTTAAGTCTTAGGGTTAAGTCTTACGGTGAAGTCTTAAGGATAAGTCTTATGATTAAAGTGTTGGGGTTAAGTCAAAATGGTAAATCTTAAGGTTAAGTCTTATGCCAAAGTCTCAGGTTTATGTGTTAGGGTTATGTCTTAAGGTTAAGTCTTGGGGATAAATCTTAGTGTTAATTCTTAGTGTCAAATCTTAAGTTTAAATCTTTTGGTTATGCTTACGTTTAAATCTTATGGTTGAGTCTTATGGTTATGTCTTAAGGTTAAGTTTTAGTGTTAAGTCTTAGGGTTAAGTCTTAAGGTTAGGTCTTAGATTTAAGTCTCACGGCTAAGTCTTAGGCTTACGACCCAGGGTTAAGTCGTTAGGTTCTGTCTTAAGGTTAAGTCTTAGGGTTAAGTCTTAAGGTTATGTTTTAAAAGCTGTAGTCTCAGGGTTAAGACTTAGGGATCAGTCCTAAGGGTTAAAGGGTTAAGTCTTAAGGTTAAGACTCAGGGTTATGTCTTAGGGTTAAGTCGTAGGTTTAAGTCTCAGGGTTAAGTCTTAGGGTTAAGACCTAAATTTAAGACTTAGGGTTAAGTCTTAAGGATAAGTCTTAAATTTAAGTCTTAGGGTTAAACCTTAAGGTTAAGTCGTACGGTTAAGTCTTAAATTTAAAGTGTTCTGGTTATGTCTTAAGGTTAAGTCTTTGTGTTAAGTCTTAAGGTTAAATCTTAAGTCCTAGGCTTTGAGTCTTAGGGTTAAGTCTTAAGTTTAAGTCTTTGGGATACGTCTTAGGGTTAAGTGTCAGGGTTAAGAGTTATGTTTAATTCTCAAGTTTAAATCTTAGGGTTAAGTCTTAAAGTTCAGTCTTAAATTTAAGTCTCAGTGTTGTCTTCGGTTAGGTTATAGTGTTAAGTCTTAGGGTTACGTCCTAAGGTTCAGTCTTATATTAAATTCTCAGGGTTAAATCTTAGGGATAAGTCTTAAGGTTAAGCCTCAGTATTATGTCTTAAGATTCAGTCTTAAATTTAAGTCTTAATAATAAGGCTTAAGGTTAAGTCTTGGGGATAAGTCTTAGGGTTAAGTCTTAAAGTTAAATCTTAGGGTTAAGTCTTAAGGTTAAGTCTCAGGGTTAAGTCTTAGTATGAAGTCTTAGGGTTAAGTCTTATGGTTAAGTCCTAAATTTAAGTCTTAGGGGTTATGTCTTAGGGATAAGTCTTAAGGTGAAGTCTTAGGATCAAGTCTTAAGGTGATGTCATTATGGTAACAAGTAGGGTTAAGTTTTAGGATTATTTCTTAGGGTTAAGTCTTAATGTTAAGTGTCAGGTTAAGTCTTAGAGTTATGTCTTATGGTTACCTCTTAATGTTATGTCTTAGGGTTAAGTTATAAGGTTAAGTCTAAGGTTTAAGTCCTAAGGTTGAGTGTTAAGTTTGAATATTAAAGTTAAGTCTTAAGGTTAAGACTTAGGGTTAAGTCTTACAGTTAAGTCTTTAGGGTTAAGTCTTAGGCTTAAGTCTTAGGGTAAAATCTTAAGGTTAAGTCTTAGTGTTAAGTCTTATATTTAAGTCTTAACGTCAAGTCTTAAGGTTTAGCCTTAAGGTTAAGTTTTAGGGTTAAGTCTTAGGCTTGATTTTTATGGATAAGTCTTAGGTTTAAGTCTCAGGGTTGAGTCCTAAGGTTAGAGTCATAGGGTTAAGTCTTAAAGTTAAGTCTTAAGGTTAATTCTTACGGTTATATCTTCGGTTTAAGTCTTAAGGTTAAATCTTAATCTTAAATATTAAGGTTACATCTTAGGGTTAGGTATTAAGTCTTAGGTTTAAGTCTCAGGGTTAAGTCTTAGGGATAAGTCTTAAGTTTAAGTCTTAGGGTTAAGTCTTCAGGTTGATCCTTAAGGTTAAGCCTTAGCGTTAAGTCTTAGGGTTAAGTCTTACGGTGAAGTCTTAAGGATAAGTCTTATGATTAAGTGTTGGGGTTAAGTCAAAATGGTAAATCTTAAGGTTAAGTCTTATGCCAAAGTCTCAGGTTTATGTGTTAGGGTTATGTCTTAAGGTTAAGTCTTGGGGATAAATCTTAGTGTTAATTCTTAGTGTCAAATCTTAAGTTTAAATCTTTTGGTTATGCTTACGTTTAAATCTTATGGTTGAGTCTTATGGTTATGTCTTAAGGTTAAGTTTTAGTGTTAAGTCTTAGGGTTAAGTCTTAAGGTTAGGTCTTAGATTTAAGTCTCACGGCTAAGTCTTAGGCTTAAGACCCAGGGTTAAGTCGTTAGGTTCTGTCTTAAGGTTAAGTCCTAGGGTTAAGTCTTAAGGTTATGTTTTAAAAGCTGTAGTCTCAGGGTTAAGACTTAGGGATCAGTCCTAAGGGTTAAAGGGTTAAGTCTTAAGGTTAAGACTCAGGGTTATGTCTTAGGGTTAAGTCGTAGGTTTAAGTCTCAGGGTTAAGTCTTAGGGTTAAGACCTAAATTTAAGACTTAGGGTTAAGTCTTAAGGATAAGTCTTAAATTTAAGTCTTAGGGTTAAACCTTAAGGTTAAGTCGTACGGTTAAGTCTTAAATTTAAAGTGTTCTGGTTATGTCTTAAGGTTAAGTCTTTGTGTTAAGTCTTAAGGTTAAATCTTAAGTCCTAGGCTTTGAGTCTTAGGGTTAAGTCTTAAGTTTAAGTCTTTGGGATACGTCTTAGGGTTAAGTGTCAGGGTTAAGAGTTATGTTTAATTCTCAAGTTTAAATCTTAGGGTTAAGTCTTAAAGTTCAGTCTTAAATTTAAGTCTCAGTGTTGTCTTCGGTTAGGTTATAGTGTTAAGTCTTAGGGTTACGTCCTAAGGTTCAGTCTTATATTAAATTGTCAGGGTTAAATCTTAGGGATAAGTCTTAAGGTTAAGCCTCAGTATTATGTCTTAAGATTCAGTCTTAAATTTAAGTCTTAATAATAAGGCTTAAGGTTAAGTCTTGGGGATAAGTCTTAGGGTTAAGTCTTAAAGTTAAATCTTAGGGTTAAGTCTTAAGGTTAAGTCTCAGGGTTAAGTCTTAGTATGAAGTCTTAGGGTTAAGTCTTATGGTTAAGTCCTAAATTTAAGTCTTAGGGGTTATGTCTTAGGGATAAGTCTTAAGGTGAAGTCTTAGGATCAAGTCTTAAGGTGATGTCATTATGGTAACAAGTAGGGTTAAGTTTTAGGATTATTTCTTAGGGTTAAGTCTTAATGTTAAGTGTCAGGTTAAGTCTTAGAGTTATGTCTTATGGTTACCTCTTAATGTTATGTCTTAGGGTTAAGTTATAAGGTTAAGTCTAAGGTTTAAGTCCTAAGGTTGAGTGTTAAGTTTGAATATTAAAGTTAAGTCTTAAGGTTAAGACTTAGGGTTAAGTCTTACAGTTAAGTCTTTAGGGTTAAGTCTTAGGCTTAAGTCTTAGGGTAAAATCTTAAGGTTAAGTCTTAGTGTTAAGTCTTATATTTAAGTCTTAACGTCAAGTCTTAAGGTTTAGCCTTAAGGTTAAGTTTTAGGGTTAAGTCTTAGGCTTGATTTTTATGGATAAGTCTTAGGTTTAAGTCTCAGGGTTGAGTCCTAAGGTTAGAGTCATAGGGTTAAGTCTTAAAGTTAAGTCTTAAGGTTAATTCTTACGGTTATATCTTCGGTTTAAGTCTTAAGGTTAAATCTTAATCTTAAATATTAAGGTTACATCTTAGGGTTAGGTATTAAGTCTTAGGTTTAAGTCTCAGGGTTAAGTCTTAGGGATAAGTCTTAAGTTTAAGTCTTAGGGTTAAGTCTTCAGGTTGATCCTTAAGGTTAAGCCTTAGCGTTAAGTCTTAGGGTTAAGTCTTATGGTGAAGTCTTAAGGATAAGTCTTATGATTAAGTGTTGGGGTTAAGTCAAAATGGTAAATCTTAAGGTTAAGTCTTATGCCAAAGTCTCAGGTTTATGTGTTAGGGTTATGTCTTAAGGTTAAGTCTTGGGGATAAATCTTAGTGTTAATTCTTAGTGTCAAATCTTAAGTTTAAATCTTTTGGTTATGCTTACGTTTAGATCTTATGGTTGAGTCTTATGGTTATGTCTTAAGGTTAAGTTTTAGTGTTAAGTCTTAGGGTTAAGTCTTAAGGTTAGGTCTTAGATTTAAGTCTCACGGCTAAGTCTTAGGCTTAAGACCCAGGGTTAAGTCGTTAGGTTCTGTCTTAAGGTTAAGTCTTAGGGTTAAGTCTTAAGGTTATGTTTTAAAAGCTGTAGTCTCAGGGTTAAGACTTAGGGATCAGTCCTAAGGGTTAAAGGGTTAAGTCTTAAGGTTAAGACTCAGGGTTATGTCTTAGGGTTAAGTCGTAGGTTTAAGTCTCAGGGTTAAGTCTTAGGGTTACCTCTTAAGGTTAAGACCTAAATTTAAGACTTAGGGTTAAGTCTTAAGGATAAGTCTTAAATTTAAGTCTTAGGGTTAAACCTTAAGGTTAAGTCGTACGGTTAAGTCTTAAATTTAAAGTGTTCTGGTTATGTCTTAAGGTTAAGTCTTTGTGTTAAGTCTTAAGGTTAAATCTTAAGTCCTAGGCTTTGAGTCTTAGGGTTAAGTCTTAAGTTTAAGTCTTTGGGATACGTCTTAGGGTTAAGTGTCAGGGTTAAGAGTTATGTTTAATACTCAAGTTTAAATCTTAGGGTTAAGTCTTAAAGTTCAGTCTTAAATTTAAGTCTCAGTGTTGTCTTCGGTTAGGTTATAGTGTTAAGTCTTAGGGTTACGTCCTAAGGTTCAGTCTTATATTAAATTCTCAGGGTTAAATCTTAGGGATAAGTCTTAAGGTTAAGCCTCAGTATTATGTCTTAAGATTCAGTCTTAAATTTAAGTCTTAATAATAAGGCTTAAGGTTAAGTCTTGGGGATAAGTCTTAGGGTTAAGTCTTAAAGTTAAATCTTAGGGTTAAGTCTTAAGGTTAAGTCTCAGGGTTAAGTCTTAGTATGAAGTCTTAGGGTTAAGTCTTATGGTTAAGTCCTAAATTTAAGTCTTAGGGGTTATGTCTTAGGGATAAGTCTTAAGGTGAAGTCTTAGGATCAAGTCTTAAGGTGATGTCATTATGGGAACAAGTAGGGTTAAGTTTTAGGATTATTTCTTAGGGTTAAGTCTTAATGTTAAGTGTCAGGTTAAGTCTTAGAGTTATGTCTTATGGTTACCTCTTAATGTTATGTCTTAGGGTTAAGTTATAAGGTTAAGTCTAAGGTTTAAGTCCTAAGGTTGAGTGTTAAGTTTGAATATTAAAGTTAAGTCTTAAGGTTAAAACTTAGGGTTAAGTCTTACAGTTAAGTCTTTAGGGTTAAGTCTTAGGCTTAAGTCTTAGGGTAAAATCTTAAGGTTAAGTCTTAGGGTTATGTCTTAGGGCTAAGTCTTAAGGTGAAGTCTTAGGATCAAGTCTTAAGGTGATGTCATTATGGTAACAAGTAGGGTTAAGTTTTAGGATTATTTCTTAGGGTTAAGTCTTAATGTTAAGTGTCAGGTTAAGTCTTAGAGTTATGTCTTATGGTTACCTCTTAATGTTATGTCTTAGGGTTAAGTTATAAGGTTAAGTCTAAGGTTTAAGTCCTAAGGTTGAGTGTTAAGTTTGAATATTAAAGTTAAGTCTTAAGGTTAAGACTTAGGGTTAAGTCTTACAGTTAAGTCTTTAGGGTTAAGTCTTAGGCTTAAGTCTTTAGAGTTAAGTCTTAGACTTAAATCTTAGGGTAAAATATTAAGGTTAAGTCTTAGGGTTATGTCTTAGGGATAAGTCTTAAGGTGAAGTCTTAGGATCAAGTCTTAAGGTGATGTCATTATGGTAACAAGTAGGGTTAAGTTTTAGGATTATTTCTTAGGGTTAAGTCTTAATGTTAAGTGTCAGGTTAAGTCTTAGAGTTATGTCTTATGGTTACCTCTTAATGTTATGTCTTAGGGTTAAGTTATAAGGTTAAGTCTAAGGTTTAAGTCCTAAGGTTGAGTGTTAAGTTTGAATATTAAAGTTAAGTCTTAAGGTTAAGACTTAGGGTTAAGTCTTACAGTTAAGTCTTTAGGGTTAAGTCTTAGGCTTAAGTCTTAGGGTAAAATCTTAAGGTTAAGTCTTAGTGTTAAGTCTTATATTTAAGTCTTAACGTCAAGTCTTAAGGTTTAGCCTTAAGGTTAAGTTTTAGGGTTAAGTCTTAGGCTTGATTTTTATGGATAAGTCTTAGGTTTAAGTCTCAGGGTTGAGTCCTAAGGTTAGAGTCATAGGGTTAAGTCTTAAAGTTAAGTCTTAAGGTTAATTCTTACGGTTATATCTTCGGTTTAAGTCTTAAGGTTAAATCTTAATCTTAAATATTAAGGTTACATCTTAGGGTTAGTTATTAAGTCTTAGGTTTAAGTCTCAGGGATAAGTCTTAAGTTTAAGTCTTAGGGTTAAGTCTTCAGGTTGATCCTTAAGGTTAAGCCTTAGCGTTAAGTCTTAGGGTTAAGTCTTACGGTGAAGTCTTAAGGATAAGTCTTATGATTAAAGTGTTGGGGTTAAGTCAAAATGGTAAATCTTAAGGTTAAGTCTTATGCCAAAGTCTCAGGTTTATGTGTTAGGGTTATGTCTTAAGGTTAAGTCTTGGGGATAAATCTTAGTGTTAATTCTTAGTGTCAAATCTTAAGTTTAAATCTTTTGGTTATGCTTACGTTTAAATCTTATGGTTGAGTCTTATGGTTATGTCTTAAGGTTAAGTTTTAGTGTTAAGTCTTAGGGTTAAGTCTTAAGGTTAGGTCTTAGATTTAAGTCTCACGGCTAAGTCTTAGGCTTAAGACCCAGGGTTAAGTCGTTAGGTTCTGTCTTAAGGTTAAGTCTTAGGGTTAAGTCTTAAGGTTATGTTTTAAAAGCTGTAGTCTCAGGGTTAAGACTTAGGGATCAGTCCTAAGGGTTAAAGGGTTAAGTCTTAAGGTTAAGACTCAGGGTTATGTCTTAGGGTTAAGTCGTAGGTTTAAGTCTCAGGGTTAAGTCTTAGGGTTAAGACCTAAATTTAAGACTTAGGGTTAAGTCTTAAGGATAAGTCTTAAATTTAAGTCTTAGGGTTAAACCTTAAGGTTAAGTCGTACGGTTAAGTCTTAAATTTAAAGTGTTCTGGTTATGTCTTAAGGTTAAGTCTTTGTGTTAAGTCTTAAGGTTAAATCTTAAGTCCTAGGCTTTGAGTCTTAGGGTTAAGTCTTAAGTTTAAGTCTTTGGGATACGTCTTAGGGTTAAGTGTCAGGGTTAAGAGTTATGTTTAATTCTCAAGTTTAAATCTTAGGGTTAAGTCTTAAAGTTCAGTCTTAAATTTAAGTCTCAGTGTTGTCTTCGGTTAGGTTATAGTGTTAAGTCTTAGGGTTACGTCCTAAGGTTCAGTCTTATATTAAATTCTCAGGGTTAAATCTTAGGGATAAGTCTTAAGGTTAAGCCTCAGTATTATGTCTTAAGATTCAGTCTTAAATTTAAGTCTTAATAATAAGGCTTAAGGTTAAGTCTTGGGGATAAGTCTTAGGGTTAAGTCTTAAAGTTAAATCTTAGGGTTAAGTCTTAAGGTTAAGTCTCAGGGTTAAGTCTTAGTATGAAGTCTTAGGGTTAAGTCTTATGGTTAAGTCCTAAATTTAAGTCTTAGGGGTTATGTCTTAGGGATAAGTCTTAAGGTGAAGTCTTAGGATCAAGTCTTAAGGTGATGTCATTATGGGAACAAGTAGGGTTAAGTTTTAGGATTATTTCTTAGGGTTAAGTCTTAATGTTAAGTGTCAGGTTAAGTCTTAGAGTTATGTCTTATGGTTACCTCTTAATGTTATGTCTTAGGGTTAAGTTATAAGGTTAAGTCTAAGGTTTAAGTCCTAAGGTTGAGTGTTAAGTTTGAATATTAAAGTTAAGTCTTAAGGTTAAGACTTAGGGTTAAGTCTTACAGTTAAGTCTTTAGGGTTAAGTCTTAGGCTTAAGTCTTTAGAGTTAAGTCTTAGACTTAAATCTTAGGGTAAAATATTAAGGTTAAGTCTTAGGGTTATGTCTTAGGGATAAGTCTTAAGGTGAAGTCTTAGGATCAAGTCTTAAGGTGATGTCATTATGGTAACAAGTAGGGTTAAGTTTTAGGATTATTTCTTAGGGTTAAGTCTTAATGTTAAGTGTCAGGTTAAGTCTTAGAGTTATGTCTTATGGTTACCTCTTAATGTTATGTCTTAGGGTTAAGTTATAAGGTTAAGTCTAAGGTTTAAGTCCTAAGGTTGAGTGTTAAGTTTGAATATTAAAGTTAAGTCTTAAGGTTAAGACTTAGGGTTAAGTCTTACAGTTAAGTCTTTAGGGTTAAGTCTTAGGCTTAAGTCTTAGGGTAAAATCTTAAGGTTAAGTCTTAGTGTTAAGTCTTATATTTAAGTCTTAACGTCAAGTCTTAAGGTTTAGCCTTAAGGTTAAGTTTTAGGGTTAAGTCTTAGGCTTGATTTTTATGGATAAGTCTTAGGTTTAAGTCTCAGGGTTGAGTCCTAAGGTTAGAGTCATAGGGCTAAGTCTTAAAGTTAAGTCTTAAGGTTAATTCTTACGGTTATATCTTCGGTTTAAGTCTTAAGGTTAAATCTTAATCTTAAATATTAAGGTTACATCTTAGGGTTAGGTATTAAGTCTTAGGTTTAAGTCTCAGGGTTAAGTCTTAGGGATAAGTCTTAAGTTTAAGTCTTAGGGTTAAGTCTTCAGGTTGATCCTTAAGGTTAAGCCTTAGCGTTAAGTCTTAGGGTTAAGTCTTACGGTGAAGTCTTAAGGATAAGTCTTATGATTAAGTGTTGGGGTTAAGTCAAAATGGTAAATCTTAAGGTTAAGTCTTATGCCAAAGTCTCAGGTTTATGTGTTAGGGTTATGTCTTAAGGTTAAGTCTTGGGGATAAATCTTAGTGTTAATTCTTAGTGTCAAATCTTAAGTTTAAATCTTTTGGTTATGCTTACGTTTAAATCTTATGGTTGAGTCTTATGGTTATGTCTTAAGGTTAAGTTTTAGTGTTAAGTCTTAGGGTTAAGTCTTAAGGTTAGGTCTTAGATTTAAGTCTCACGGCTAAGTCTTAGGCTTAAGACCCAGGGTTAAGTCGTTAGGTTCTGTCTTAAGGTTAAGTCCTAGGGTTAAGTCTTAAGGTTATGTTTTAAAAGCTGTAGTCTCAGGGTTAAGACTTAGGGATCAGTCCTAAGGGTTAAAGGGTTAAGTCTTAAGGTTAAGACTCAGGGTTATGTCTTAGGGTTAAGTCGTAGGTTTAAGTCTCAGGGTTAAGTCTTAGGGTTAAGACCTAAATTTAAGACTTAGGGTTAAGTCTTAAGGATAAGTCTTAAATTTAAGTCTTAGGGTTAAACCTTAAGGTTAAGTCGTACGGTTAAGTCTTAAATTTAAAGTGTTCTGGTTATGTCTTAAGGTTAAGTCTTTGTGTTAAGTCTTAAGGTTAAATCTTAAGTCCTAGGCTTTGAGTCTTAGGGTTAAGTCTTAAGTTTAAGTCTTTGGGATACGTCTTAGGGTTAAGTGTCAGGGTTAAGAGTTATGTTTAATTCTCAAGTTTAAATCTTAGGGTTAAGTCTTAAAGTTCAGTCTTAAATTTAAGTCTCAGTGTTGTCTTCGGTTAGGTTATAGTGTTAAGTCTTAGGGTTACGTCCTAAGGTTCAGTCTTATATTAAATTCTCAGGGTTAAATCTTAGGGATAAGTCTTAAGGTTAAGCCTCAGTATTATGTCTTAAGATTCAGTCTTAAATTTAAGTCTTAATAATAAGGCTTAAGGTTAAGTCTTGGGGATAAGTCTTAGGGTTAAGTCTTAAAGTTAAATCTTAGGGTTAAGTCTTAAGGTTAAGTCTCAGGGTTAAGTCTTAGTATGAAGTCTTAGGGTTAAGTCTTATGGTTAAGTCCTAAATTTAAGTCTTAGGGGTTATGTCTTAGGGATAAGTCTTAAGGTGAAGTCTTAGGATCAAGTCTTAAGGTGATGTCATTATGGTAACAAGTAGGGTTAAGTTTTAGGATTATTTCTTAGGGTTAAGTCTTAATGTTAAGTGTCAGGTTAAGTCTTAGAGTTATGTCTTATGGTTACCTCTTAATGTTATGTCTTAGGGTTAAGTTATAAGGTTAAGTCTAAGGTTTAAGTCCTAGGGTTGAGTGTTAAGTTTGAATATTAAAGTTAAGTCTTAAGGTTAAGACTTAGGGTTA
Organism: Falco punctatus; assembly: GCF_963210335.1. Classification (NCBI taxonomy): domain Eukaryota; kingdom Metazoa; phylum Chordata; class Aves; order Falconiformes; family Falconidae; genus Falco; species Falco punctatus. Next base: position 86,201,856 of record NC_137586.1, read on the forward strand.
AGTCTTACAGTTAAGTCTTTAGGGTTAAGTCTTAGGCTTAAGTCTTAGGGTAAAATCTTAAGGTTAAGTCTTAGTGTTAAGTCTTATATTTAAGTCTTAACGTCAAGTCTTAAGGTTTAGCCTTAAGGTTAAGTTTTAGGGTTAAGTCTTAGGCTTGATTTTTATGGATAAGTCTTAGGTTTAAGTCTCAGGGTTGAGTCCTAAGGTTAGAGTCATAGGGTTAAGTCTTAAAGTTAAGTCTTAAGGTTAATTCTTACGGTTATATCTTCGGTTTAAGTCTTAAGGTTAAATCTTAATCTTAAATATTAAGGTTACATCTTAGGGTTAGGTATTAAGTCTTAGGTTTAAGTCTCAGGGTTAAGTCTTAGGGATAAGTCTTAAGTTTAAGTCTTAGGGTTAAGTCTTCAGGTTGATCCTTAAGGTTAAGCCTTAGCGTTAAGTCTTAGGGTTAAGTCTTATGGTGAAGTCTTAAGGATAAGTCTTATGATTAAGTGTTGGGGTTAAGTCAAAATGGTAAATCTTAAGGTTAAGTCTTATGCCAAAGTCTCAGGTTTATGTGTTAGGGTTATGTCTTAAGGTTAAGTCTTGGGGATAAATCTTAGTGTTAATTCTTAGTGTCAAATCTTAAGTTTAAATCTTTTGGTTATGCTTACGTTTAGATCTTATGGTTGAGTCTTATGGTTATGTCTTAAGGTTAAGTTTTAGTGTTAAGTCTTAGGGTTAAGTCTTAAGGTTAGGTCTTAGATTTAAGTCTCACGGCTAAGTCTTAGGCTTAAGACCCAGGGTTAAGTCGTTAGGTTCTGTCTTAAGGTTAAGTCTTAGGGTTAAGTCTTAAGGTTATGTTTTAAAAGCTGTAGTCTCAGGGTTAAGACTTAGGGATCAGTCCTAAGGGTTAAAGGGTTAAGTCTTAAGGTTAAGACTCAGGGTTATGTCTTAGGGTTAAGTCGTAGGTTTAAGTCTCAGGGTTAAGTCTTAGGGTTACCTCTTAAGGTTAAGACCTAAATTTAAGACTTAGGGTTAAGTCTTAAGGATAAGTCTTAAATTTAAGTCTTAGGGTTAAACCTTAAGTCGTACGGTTAAGTCTTAAATTTAAAGTGTTCTGGTTATGTCTTAAGGTTAAGTCTTTGTGTTAAGTCTTAAGGTTAAATCTTAAGTCCTAGGCTTTGAGTCTTAGGGTTAAGTCTTAAGTTTAAGTCTTTGGGATACGTCTTAGGGTTAAGTGTCAGGGTTAAGAGTTATGTTTAATACTCAAGTTTAAATCTTAGGGTTAAGTCTTAAAGTTCAGTCTTAAATTTAAGTCTCAGTGTTGTCTTCGGTTAGGTTATAGTGTTAAGTCTTAGGGTTACGTCCTAAGGTTCAGTCTTATATTAAATTCTCAGGGTTAAATCTTAGGGATAAGTCTTAAGGTTAAGCCTCAGTATTATGTCTTAAGATTCAGTCTTAAATTTAAGTCTTAATAATAAGGCTTAAGGTTAAGTCTTGGGGATAAGTCTTAGGGTTAAGTCTTAAAGTTAAATCTTAGGGTTAAGTCTTAAGGTTAAGTCTCAGGGTTAAGTCTTAGTATGAAGTCTTAGGGTTAAGTCTTATGGTTAAGTCCTAAATTTAAGTCTTAGGGGTTATGTCTTAGGGATAAGTCTTAAGGTGAAGTCTTAGGATCAAGTCTTAAGGTGATGTCATTATGGGAACAAGTAGGGTTAAGTTTTAGGATTATTTCTTAGGGTTAAGTCTTAATGTTAAGTGTCAGGTTAAGTCTTAGAGTTATGTCTTATGGTTACCTCTTAATGTTATGTCTTAGGGTTAAGTTATAAGGTTAAGTCTAAGGTTTAAGTCCTAAGGTTGAGTGTTAAGTTTGAATATTAAAGTTAAGTCTTAAGGTTAAGACTTAGGGTTAAGTCTTACAGTTAAGTCTTTAGGGTTAAGTCTTAGGCTTAAGTCTTAGGGTAAAATCTTAAGGTTAAGTCTTAGGGTTATGTCTTAGGGATAAGTCTTAAGGTGAAGTCTTAGGATCAAGTCTTAAGGTGATGTCATTATGGTAACAAGTAGGGTTAAGTTTTAGGATTATTTCTTAGGGTTAAGTCTTAATGTTAAGTGTCAGGTTAAGTCTTAGAGTTATGTCTTATGGTTACCTCTTAATGTTATGTCTTAGGGTTAAGTTATAAGGTTAAGTCTAAGGTTTAAGTCCTAAGGTTGAGTGTTAAGTTTGAATATTAAAGTTAAGTCTTAAGGTTAAGACTTAGGGTTAAGTCTTACAGTTAAGTCTTTAGGGTTAAGTCTTAGGCTTAAGTCTTTAGAGTTAAGTCTTAGACTTAAATCTTAGGGTAAAATATTAAGGTTAAGTCTTAGGGTTATGTCTTAGGGATAAGTCTTAAGGTGAAGTCTTAGGATCAAGTCTTAAGGTGATGTCATTATGGTAACAAGTAGGGTTAAGTTTTAGGATTATTTCTTAGGGTTAAGTCTTAATGTTAAGTGTCAGGTTAAGTCTTAGAGTTATGTCTTATGGTTACCTCTTAATGTTATGTCTTAGGGTTAAGTTATAAGGTTAAGTCTAAGGTTTAAGTCCTAAGGTTGAGTGTTAAGTTTGAATATTAAAGTTAAGTCTTAAGGTTAAGACTTAGGGTTAAGTCTTACAGTTAAGTCTTTAGGGTTAAGTCTTAGGCTTAAGTCTTAGGGTAAAATCTTAAGGTTAAGTCTTAGTGTTAAGTCTTATATTTAAGTCTTAACGTCAAGTCTTAAGGTTTAGCCTTAAGGTTAAGTTTTAGGGTTAAGTCTTAGGCTTGATTTTTATGGATAAGTCTTAGGTTTAAGTCTCAGGGTTGAGTCCTAAGGTTAGAGTCATAGGGTTAAGTCTTAAAGTTAAGTCTTAAGGTTAATTCTTACGGTTATATCTTCGGTTTAAGTCTTAAGGTTAAATCTTAATCTTAAATATTAAGGTTACATCTTAGGGTTAGTTATTAAGTCTTAGGTTTAAGTCTCAGGGATAAGTCTTAAGTTTAAGTCTTAGGGTTAAGTCTTCAGGTTGATCCTTAAGGTTAAGCCTTAGCGTTAAGTCTTAGGGTTAAGTCTTACGGTGAAGTCTTAAGGATAAGTCTTATGATTAAAGTGTTGGGGTTAAGTCAAAATGGTAAATCTTAAGGTTAAGTCTTATGCCAAAGTCTCAGGTTTATGTGTTAGGGTTATGTCTTAAGGTTAAGTCTTGGGGATAAATCTTAGTGTTAATTCTTAGTGTCAAATCTTAAGTTTAAATCTTTTGGTTATGCTTACGTTTAAATCTTATGGTTGAGTCTTATGGTTATGTCTTAAGGTTAAGTTTTAGTGTTAAGTCTTAGGGTTAAGTCTTAAGGTTAGGTCTTAGATTTAAGTCTCACGGCTAAGTCTTAGGCTTAAGACCCAGGGTTAAGTCGTTAGGTTCTGTCTTAAGGTTAAGTCTTAGGGTTAAGTCTTAAGGTTATGTTTTAAAAGCTGTAGTCTCAGGGTTAAGACTTAGGGATCAGTCCTAAGGGTTAAAGGGTTAAGTCTTAAGGTTAAGACTCAGGGTTATGTCTTAGGGTTAAGTCGTAGGTTTAAGTCTCAGGGTTAAGTCTTAGGGTTAAGACCTAAATTTAAGACTTAGGGTTAAGTCTTAAGGATAAGTCTTAAATTTAAGTCTTAGGGTTAAACCTTAAGGTTAAGTCGTACGGTTAAGTCTTAAATTTAAAGTGTTCTGGTTATGTCTTAAGGTTAAGTCTTTGTGTTAAGTCTTAAGGTTAAATCTTAAGTCCTAGGCTTTGAGTCTTAGGGTTAAGTCTTAAGTTTAAGTCTTTGGGATACGTCTTAGGGTTAAGTGTCAGGGTTAAGAGTTATGTTTAATTCTCAAGTTTAAATCTTAGGGTTAAGTCTTAAAGTTCAGTCTTAAATTTAAGTCTCAGTGTTGTCTTCGGTTAGGTTATAGTGTTAAGTCTTAGGGTTACGTCCTAAGGTTCAGTCTTATATTAAATTCTCAGGGTTAAATCTTAGGGATAAGTCTTAAGGTTAAGCCTCAGTATTATGTCTTAAGATTCAGTCTTAAATTTAAGTCTTAATAATAAGGCTTAAGGTTAAGTCTTGGGGATAAGTCTTAGGGTTAAGTCTTAAAGTTAAATCTTAGGGTTAAGTCTTAAGGTTAAGTCTCAGGGTTAAGTCTTAGTATGAAGTCTTAGGGTTAAGTCTTATGGTTAAGTCCTAAATTTAAGTCTTAGGGGTTATGTCTTAGGGATAAGTCTTAAGGTGAAGTCTTAGGATCAAGTCTTAAGGTGATGTCATTATGGGAACAAGTAGGGTTAAGTTTTAGGATTATTTCTTAGGGTTAAGTCTTAATGTTAAGTGTCAGGTTAAGTCTTAGAGTTATGTCTTATGGTTACCTCTTAATGTTATGTCTTAGGGTTAAGTTATAAGGTTAAGTCTAAGGTTTAAGTCCTAAGGTTGAGTGTTAAGTTTGAATATTAAAGTTAAGTCTTAAGGTTAAGACTTAGGGTTAAGTCTTACAGTTAAGTCTTTAGGGTTAAGTCTTAGGCTTAAGTCTTTAGAGTTAAGTCTTAGACTTAAATCTTAGGGTAAAATATTAAGGTTAAGTCTTAGGGTTATGTCTTAGGGATAAGTCTTAAGGTGAAGTCTTAGGATCAAGTCTTAAGGTGATGTCATTATGGTAACAAGTAGGGTTAAGTTTTAGGATTATTTCTTAGGGTTAAGTCTTAATGTTAAGTGTCAGGTTAAGTCTTAGAGTTATGTCTTATGGTTACCTCTTAATGTTATGTCTTAGGGTTAAGTTATAAGGTTAAGTCTAAGGTTTAAGTCCTAAGGTTGAGTGTTAAGTTTGAATATTAAAGTTAAGTCTTAAGGTTAAGACTTAGGGTTAAGTCTTACAGTTAAGTCTTTAGGGTTAAGTCTTAGGCTTAAGTCTTAGGGTAAAATCTTAAGGTTAAGTCTTAGTGTTAAGTCTTATATTTAAGTCTTAACGTCAAGTCTTAAGGTTTAGCCTTAAGGTTAAGTTTTAGGGTTAAGTCTTAGGCTTGATTTTTATGGACAAGTCTTAGGTTTAAGTCTCAGGGTTGAGTCCTAAGGTTAGAGTCATAGGGCTAAGTCTTAAAGTTAAGTCTTAAGGTTAATTCTTACGGTTATATCTTCGGTTTAAGTCTTAAGGTTAAATCTTAATCTTAAATATTAAGGTTACATCTTAGGGTTAGGTATTAAGTCTTAGGTTTAAGTCTCAGGGTTAAGTCTTAGGGATAAGTCTTAAGTTTAAGTCTTAGGGTTAAGTCTTCAGGTTGATCCTTAAGGTTAAGCCTTAGCGTTAAGTCTTAGGGTTAAGTCTTACGGTGAAGTCTTAAGGATAAGTCTTATGATTAAGTGTTGGGGTTAAGTCAAAATGGTAAATCTTAAGGTTAAGTCTTATGCCAAAGTCTCAGGTTTATGTGTTAGGGTTATGTCTTAAGGTTAAGTCTTGGGGATAAATCTTAGTGTTAATTCTTAGTGTCAAATCTTAAGTTTAAATCTTTTGGTTATGCTTACGTTTAAATCTTATGGTTGAGTCTTATGGTTATGTCTTAAGGTTAAGTTTTAGTGTTAAGTCTTAGGGTTAAGTCTTAAGGTTAGGTCTTAGATTTAAGTCTCACGGCTAAGTCTTAGGCTTAAGACCCAGGGTTAAGTCGTTAGGTTCTGTCTTAAGGTTAAGTCTTAGGGTTAAGTCTTAAGGTTATGTTTTAAAAGCTGTAGTCTCAGGGTTAAGACTTAGGGATCAGTCCTAAGGGTTAAAGGGTTAAGTCTTAAGGTTAAGACTCAGGGTTATGTCTTAGGGTTAAGTCGTAGGTTTAAGTCTCAGGGTTAAGTCTTAGGGTTAAGACCTAAATTTAAGACTTAGGGTTAAGTCTTAAGGATAAGTCTTAAATTTAAGTCTTAGGGTTAAACCTTAAGGTTAAGTCGTACGGTTAAGTCTTAAATTTAAAGTGTTCTGGTTATGTCTTAAGGTTAAGTCTTTGTGTTAAGTCTTAAGGTTAAATCTTAAGTCCTAGGCTTTGAGTCTTAGGGTTAAGTCTTAAGTTTAAGTCTTTGGGATACGTCTTAGGGTTAAGTGTCAGGGTTAAGAGTTATGTTTAATTCTCAAGTTTAAATCTTAGGGTTAAGTCTTAAAGTTCAGTCTTAAATTTAAGTCTCAGTGTTGTCTTCGGTTAGGTTATAGTGTTAAGTCTTAGGGTTACGTCCTAAGGTTCAGTCTTATATTAAATTGTCAGGGTTAAATCTTAGGGATAAGTCTTAAGGTTAAGCCTCAGTATTATGTCTTAAGATTCAGTCTTAAATTTAAGTCTTAATAATAAGGCTTAAGGTTAAGTCTTGGGGATAAGTCTTAGGGTTAAGTCTTAAAGTTAAATCTTAGGGTTAAGTCTTAAGGTTAAGTCTCAGGGTTAAGTCTTAGTATGAAGTCTTAGGGTTAAGTCTTATGGTTAAGTCCTAAATTTAAGTCTTAGGGGTTATGTCTTAGGGATAAGTCTTAAGGTGAAGTCTTAGGATCAAGTCTTAAGGTGATGTCATTATGGGAACAAGTAGGGTTAAGTTTTAGGATTATTTCTTAGGGTTAAGTCTTAATGTTAAGTGTCAGGTTAAGTCTTAGAGTTATGTCTTATGGTTACCTCTTAATGTTATGTCTTAGGGTTAAGTTATAAGGTTAAGTCTAAGGTTTAAGTCCTAAGGTTGAGTGTTAAGTTTGAATATTAAAGTTAAGTCTTAAGGTTAAGACTTAGGGTTAAGTCTTACAGTTAAGTCTTTAGGGTTAAGTCTTAGGCTTAAGTCTTAGGGTAAAATCTTAAGGTTAAGTCTTAGTGTTAAGTCTTATATTTAAGTCTTAACGTCAAGTCTTAAGGTTTAGCCTTAAGGTTAAGTTTTAGGGTTAAGTCTTAGGCTTGATTTTTATGGACAAGTCTTAGGTTTAAGTCTCAGGGTTGAGTCCTAAGGTTAGAGTCATAGGGCTAAGTCTTAAAGTTAAGTCTTAAGGTTAATTCTTACGGTTATATCTTCGGTTTAAGTCTTAAGGTTAAATCTTAATCTTAAATATTAAGGTTACATCTTAGGGTTAGGTATTAAGTCTTAGGTTTAAGTCTCAGGGTTAAGTCTTAGGGATAAGTCTTAAGTTTAAGTCTTAGGGTTAAGTCTTCAGGTTGATCCTTAAGGTTAAGCCTTAGCGTTAAGTCTTAGGGTTAAGTCTTACGGTGAAGTCTTAAGGATAAGTCTTATGATTAAGTGTTGGGGTTAAGTCAAAATGGTAAATCTTAAGGTTAAGTCTTATGCCAAAGTCTCAGGTTTATGTGTTAGGGTTATGTCTTAAGGTTAAGTCTTGGGGATAAATCTTAGTGTTAATTCTTAGTGTCAAATCTTAAGTTTAAATCTTTTGGTTATGCTTACGTTTAAATCTTATGGTTGAGTCTTATGGTTATGTCTTAAGGTTAAGTTTTAGTGTTAAGTCTTAAGGTTAGGTCTTAGATTTAAGTCTCACGGCTAAGTCTTAGGCTTAAGACCCAGGGTTAAGTCGTTAGGTTCTGTCTTAAGGTTAAGTCTTAGGGTTAAGTCTTAAGGTTATGTTTTAAAAGCTGTAGTCTCAGGGTTAAGACTTAGGGATCAGTCCTAAGGGTTAAAGGGTTAAGTCTTAAGGTTAAGACTCAGGGTTATGTCTTAGGGTTAAGTCGTAGGTTTAAGTCTCAGGGTTAAGTCTTAGGGTTACCTCTTAAGGTTAAGACCTAAATTTAAGACTTAGGGTTAAGTCTTAAGGATAAGTCTTAAATTTAAGTCTTAGGGTTAAACCTTAAGGTTAAGTCGTACGGTTAAGTCTTAAATTTAAAGTGTTCTGGTTATGTCTTAAGGTTAAGTCTTTGTGTTAAGTCTTAAGGTTAAATCTTAAGTCCTAGGCTTTGAGTCTTAGGGTTAAGTCTTAAGTTTAAGTCTTTGGGATACGTCTTAGGGTTAAGTGTCAGGGTTAAGAGTTATGTTTAATTCTCAAGTTTAAATCTTAGGGTTAAGTCTTAAAGTTCAGTCTTAAATTTAAGTCTCAGTGTTGTCTTCGGTTAGGTTATAGTGTTAAGTCTTAGGGTTACGTCCTAAGGTTCAGTCTTATATTAAATTCTCAGGGTTAAATCTTAGGGATAAGTCTTAAGGTTAAGCCTCAGTATTATGTCTTAAGATTCAGTCTTAAATTTAAGTCTTAATAATAAGGCTTAAGGTTAAGTCTTGGGGATAAGTCTTAGGGTTAAGTCTTAAAGTTAAATCTTAGGGTTAAGTCTTAAGGTTAAGTCTCAGGGTTAAGTCTTAGTATGAAGTCTTAGGGTTAAGTCCTAAATTTAAGTCTTAGGGGTTATGTCTTAGGGATAAGTCTTAAGGTGAAGTCTTAGGATCAAGTCTTAAGGTGATGTCATTATGGTAACAAGTAGGGTTAAGTTTTAGGATTATTTCTTAGGGTTAAGTCTTAATGTTAAGTGTCAGGTTAAGTCTTAGAGTTATGTCTTATGGTTACCTCTTAATGTTATGTCTTAGGGTTAAGTTATAAGGTTAAGTCTAAGGTTTAAGTCCTAAGGTTGAGTGTTAAGTTTGAATATTAAAGTTAAGTCTTAAGGTTAAGACTTAGGGTTAAGTCTTACAGTTAAGTCTTTAGGGTTAAGTCTTAGGCTTAAGGCTTTAGGGTTAAGTCTTAGGGTAAACTATTAAGGTTAAGACTTAGGGTTATGTCTTAGGGATAAGTCTTAAGGTGAAGTCTTAGGATCAAGTCTTAAGGTGATGTCATTATGGTAACAAGTAGGGTTAAGTTTTAGGATTATTTCTTAGGGTTAAGTCTTAATGTTAAGTGTCAGGTTAAGTCTTAGAGTTATGTCTTATGGTTACCTCTTAATGTTATGTCTTAGGGTTAAGTTATAAGGTTAAGTCTAAGGTTTAAGTCCTAAGGTTGAGTGTTAAGTTTGAATATTAAAGTTAAGTCTTAAGGTTAAGACTTAGGGTTAAGTCTTACAGTTAAGTCTTTAGGGTTAAGTCTTAGGCTTAAGTCTTAGGGTAAAATCTTAAGGTTAAGTCTTAGTGTTAAGTCTTATATTTAAGTCTTAACGTCAAGTCTTAAGGTTTAGCCTTAAGGTTAAGTTTTAGGGTTAAGTCTTAGGCTTGATTTTTATGGATAAGTCTTAGGTTTAAGTCTCAGGGTTGAGTCCTAAGGTTAGAGTCATAGGGTTAAGTCTTAAAGTTAAGTCTTAAGGTTAATTCTTACGGTTATATCTTCGGTTTAAGCCTTAAGGTTAAATCTTAATCTTAAATATTAAGGTTACATCTTAGGGTTAGGTATTAAGTCTTAGGTTTAAGTCTCAGGGTTAAGTCTTAGGGTTAAGACCTAAATTTAAGACTTAGGGTTAAGTCTTAAGGATAAGTCTTAAATTTAAGTCTTAGGGTTAAACCTTAAGGTTAAGTCGTACGGTTAAGTCTTAAATTTAAAGTGTTCTGGTTATGTCTTAAGGTTAAGTCTTTGTGTTAAGTCTTAAGGTTAAATCTTAAGTCCTAGGCTTTGAGTCTTAGGGTTAAGTCTTAAGTTTAAGTCTTTGGGATACGTCTTAGGGTTAAGTGTCAGGGTTAAGAGTTATGTTTAATTCTCAAGTTTAAATCTTAGGGTTAAGTCTCAAAGTTCAGTCTTAAATTTAAGTCTCAGTGTTGTCTTCGGTTAGGTTATAGTGTTAAGTCTTAGGGTTACGTCCTAAGGTTCAGTCTTATATTAAATTCTCAGGGTTAAATCTTAGGGATAAGTCTTAAGGTTAAGCCTCAGTATTATGTCTTAAGATTCAGTCTTAAATTTAAGTCTTAATAATAAGGCTTAAGGTTAAGTCTTGGGGATAAGTCTTAGGGTTAAGTCTTAAAGTTAAATCTTAGGGTTAAGTCTTAAGGTTAAGTCTCAGGGTTAAGTCTTAGTATGAAGTCTTAGGGTTAAGTCTTATGGTTAAGTCCTAAATTTAAGTCTTAGGGGTTATGTCTTAGGGATAAGTCTTAAGGTGAAGTCTTAGGATCAAGTCTTAAGGTGATGTCATTATGGGAACAAGTAGGGTTAAGTTTTAGGATTATTTCTTAGGGTTAAGTCTTAATGTTAAGTGTCAGGTTAAGTCTTAGAGTTATGTCTTATGGTTACCTCTTAATGTTATGTCTTAGGGTTAAGTTATAAGGTTAAGTCTAAGGTTTAAGTCCTAAGGTTGAGTGTTAAGTTTGAATATTAAAGTTAAGTCTTAAGGTTAAGACTTAGGGTTAAGTCTTACAGTTAAGTCTTTAGGGTTAAGTCTTAGGCTTAAGTCTTAGGGTAAAATCTTAAGGTTAAGTCTTAGTGTTAAGTCTTATATTTAAGTCTTAACGTCAAGTCTTAAGGTTTAGCCTTAAGGTTAAGTTTTAGGGTTAAGTCTTAGGCTTGATTTTTATGGACAAGTCTTAGGTTTAAGTCTCAGGGTTGAGTCCTAAGGTTAGAGTCATAGGGCTAAGTCTTAAAGTTAAGTCTTAAGGTTAATTCTTACGGTTATATCTTCGGTTTAAGTCTTAAGGTTAAATCTTAATCTTAAATATTAAGGTTACATCTTAGGGTTAGGTATTAAGTCTTAGGTTTAAGTCTCAGGGTTAAGTCTTAGGGATAAGTCTTAAGTTTAAGTCTTAGGGTTAAGTCTTCAGGTTGATCCTTAAGGTTAAGCCTTAGCGTTAAGTCTTAGGGTTAAGTCTTACGGTGAAGTCTTAAGGATAAGTCTTATGATTAAGTGTTGGGGTTAAGTCAAAATGGTAAATCTTAAGGTTAAGTCTTATGCCAAAGTCTCAGGTTTATGTGTTAGGGTTATGTCTTAAGGTTAAGTCTTGGGGATAAATCTTAGTGTTAATTCTTAGTGTCAAATCTTAAGTTTAAATCTTTTGGTTATGCTTACGTTTAAATCTTATGGTTGAGTCTTATGGTTATGTCTTAAGGTTAAGTTTTAGTGTTAAGTCTTAAGGTTAGGTCTTAGATTTAAGTCTCACGGCTAAGTCTTAGGCTTAAGACCCAGGGTTAAGTCGTTAGGTTCTGTCTTAAGGTTAAGTCTTAGGGTTAAGTCTTAAGGTTATGTTTTAAAAGCTGTAGTCTCAGGGTTAAGACTTAGGGATCAGTCCTAAGGGTTAAAGGGTTAAGTCTTAAGGTTAAGACTCAGGGTTATGTCTTAGGGTTAAGTCGTAGGTTTAAGTCTCAGGGTTAAGTCTTAGGGTTACCTCTTAAGGTTAAGACCTAAATTTAAGACTTAGGGTTAAGTCTTAAGGATAAGTCTTAAATTTAAGTCTTAGGGTTAAACCTTAAGGTTAAGTCGTACGGTTAAGTCTTAAATTTAAAGTGTTCTGGTTATGTCTTAAGGTTAAGTCTTTGTGTTAAGTCTTAAGGTTAAATCTTAAGTCCTAGGCTTTGAGTCTTAGGGTTAAGTCTTAAGTTTAAGTCTTTGGGATACGTCTTAGGGTTAAGTGTCAGGGTTAAGAGTTATGTTTAATTCTCAAGTTTAAATCTTAGGGTTAAGTCTTAAAGTTCAGTCTTAAATTTAAGTCTCAGTGTTGTCTTCGGTTAGGTTATAGTGTTAAGTCTTAGGGTTACGTCCTAAGGTTCAGTCTTATATTAAATTCTCAGGGTTAAATCTTAGGGATAAGTCTTAAGGTTAAGCCTCAGTATTATGTCTTAAGATTCAGTCTTAAATTTAAGTCTTAATAATAAGGCTTAAGGTTAAGTCTTGGGGATAAGTCTTAGGGTTAAGTCTTAAAGTTAAATCTTAGGGTTAAGTCTTAAGGTTAAGTCTCAGGGTTAAGTCTTAGTATGAAGTCTTAGGGTTAAGTCCTAAATTTAAGTCTTAGGGGTTATGTCTTAGGGATAAGTCTTAAGGTGAAGTCTTAGGATCAAGTCTTAAGGTGATGTCATTATGGTAACAAGTAGGGTTAAGTTTTAGGATTATTTCTTAGGGTTAAGTCTTAATGTTAAGTGTCAGGTTAAGTCTTAGAGTTATGTCTTATGGTTACCTCTTAATGTTATGTCTTAGGGTTAAGTTATAAGGTTAAGTCTAAGGTTTAAGTCCTAAGGTTGAGTGTTAAGTTTGAATATTAAAGTTAAGTCTTAAGGTTAAGACTTAGGGTTAAGTCTTACAGTTAAGTCTTTAGGGTTAAGTCTTAGGCTTAAGGCTTTAGGGTTAAGTCTTAGGGTAAACTATTAAGGTTAAGACTTAGGGTTATGTCTTAGGGATAAGTCTTAAGGTGAAGTCTTAGGATCAAGTCTTAAGGTGATGTCATTATGGGAACAAGTAGGGTTAAGTTTTAGGATTATTTCTTAGGGTTAAGTCTTAATGTTAAGTGTCAGGTTAAGTCTTAGAGTTATGTCTTATGGTTACCTCTTAATGTTATGTCTTAGGGTTAAGTTATAAGGTTAAGTCTAAGGTTTAAGTCCTAAGGTTGAGTGTTAAGTTTGAATATTAAAGTTAAGTCTTAAGGTTAAGACTTAGGGTTAAGTCTTACAGTTAAGTCTTTAGGGTTAAGTCTTAGGCTTAAGTCTTAGGGTAAAATCTTAAGGTTAAGTCTTAGTGTTAAGTCTTATATTTAAGTCTTAACGTCAAGTCTTAAGGTTTAGCCTTAAGGTTAAGTTTTAGGGTTAAGTCTTAGGCTTGATTTTTATGGACAAGTCTTAGGTTTAAGTCTCAGGGTTGAGTCCTAAGGTTAGAGTCATAGGGCTAAGTCTTAAAGTTAAGTCTTAAGGTTAATTCTTACGGTTATATCTTCGGTTTAAGTCTTAAGGTTAAATCTTAATCTTAAATATTAAGGTTACATCTTAGGGTTAGGTATTAAGTCTTAGGTTTAAGTCTCAGGGTTAAGTCTTAGGGATAAGTCTTAAGTTTAAGTCTTAGGGTTAAGTCTTCAGGTTGATCCTTAAGGTTAAGCCTTAGCGTTAAGTCTTAGGGTTAAGTCTTACGGTGAAGTCTTAAGGATAAGTCTTATGATTAAGTGTTGGGGTTAAGTCAAAATGGTAAATCTTAAGGTTAAGTCTTATGCCAAAGTCTCAGGTTTATGTGTTAGGGTTATGTCTTAAGGTTAAGTCTTGGGGATAAATCTTAGTGTTAATTCTTAGTGTCAAATCTTAAGTTTAAATCTTTTGGTTATGCTTACGTTTAAATCTTATGGTTGAGTCTTATGGTTATGTCTTAAGGTTAAGTTTTAGTGTTAAGTCTTAGGGTTAAGTCTTAAGGTTAGGTCTTAGATTTAAGTCTCACGGCTAAGTCTTAGGCTTAAGACCCAGGGTTAAGTCGTTAGGTTCTGTCTTAAGGTTAAGTCTTAGGGTTAAGTCTTAAGGTTATGTTTTAAAAGCTGTAGTCTCAGGGTTAAGACTTAGGGATCAGTCCTAAGGGTTAAAGGGTTAAGTCTTAAGGTTAAGACTCAGGGTTATGTCTTAGGGTTAAGTCGTAGGTTTAAGTCTCAGGGTTAAGTCTTAGGGTTAAGACCTAAATTTAAGACTTAGGGTTAAGTCTTAAGGATAAGTCTTAAATTTAAGTCTTAGGGTTAAACCTTAAGGTTAAGTCGTACGGTTAAGTCTTAAATTTAAAGTGTTCTGGTTATGTCTTAAGGTTAAGTCTTTGTGTTAAGTCTTAAGGTTAAATCTTAAGTCCTAGGCTTTGAGTCTTAGGGTTAAGTCTTAAGTTTAAGTCTTTGGGATACGTCTTAGGGTTAAGTGTCAGGGTTAAGAGTTATGTTTAATTCTCAAGTTTAAATCTTAGGGTTAAGTCTTAAAGTTCAGTCTTAAATTTAAGTCTCAGTGTTGTCTTCGGTTAGGTTATAGTGTTAAGTCTTAGGGTTACGTCCTAAGGTTCAGTCTTATATTAAATTCTCAGGGTTAAATCTTAGGGATAAGTCTTAAGGTTAAGCCTCAGTATTATGTCTTAAGATTCAGTCTTAAATTTAAGTCTTAATAATAAGGCTTAAGGTTAAGTCTTGGGGATAAGTCTTAGGGTTAAGTCTTAAAGTTAAATCTTAGGGTTAAGTCTTAAGGTTAAGTCTCAGGGTTAAGTCTTAGTATGAAGTCTTAGGGTTAAGTCTTATGGTTAAGTCCTAAATTTAAGTCTTAGGGGTTATGTCTTAGGGATAAGTCTTAAGGTGAAGTCTTAGGATCAAGTCTTAAGGTGATGTCATTATGGGAACAAGTAGGGTTAAGTTTTAGGATTATTTCTTAGGGTTAAGTCTTAATGTTAAGTGTCAGGTTAAGTCTTAGAGTTATGTCTTATGGTTACCTCTTAATGTTATGTCTTAGGGTTAAGTTATAAGGTTAAGTCTAAGGTTTAAGTCCTAAGGTTGAGTGTTAAGTTTGAATATTAAAGTTAAGTCTTAAGGTTAAGACTTAGGGTTAAGTCTTACAGTTAAGTCTTTAGGGTTAAGTCTTAGGCTTAAGTCTTTAGAGTTAAGTCTTAGACTTAAATCTTAGGGTAAAATATTAAGGTTAAGTCTTAGGGTTATGTCTTAGGGATAAGTCTTAAGGTGAAGTCTTAGGATCAAGTCTTAAGGTGATGTCATTATGGTAACAAGTAGGGTTAAGTTTTAGGATTATTTCTTAGGGTTAAGTCTTAATGTTAAGTGTCAGGTTAAGTCTTAGAGTTATGTCTTATGGTTACCTCTTAATGTTATGTCTTAGGGTTAAGTTATAAGGTTAAGTCTAAGGTTTAAGTCCTAAGGTTGAGTGTTAAGTTTGAATATTAAAGTTAAGTCTTAAGGTTAAGACTTAGGGTTAAGTCTTACAGTTAAGTCTTTAGGGTTAAGTCTTAGGCTTAAGTCTTAGGGTAAAATCTTAAGGTTAAGTCTTAGTGTTAAGTCTTATATTTAAGTCTTAACGTCAAGTCTTAAGGTTTAGCCTTAAGGTTAAGTTTTAGGGTTAAGTCTTAGGCTTGATTTTTATGGATAAGTCTTAGGTTTAAGTCTCAGGGTTGAGTCCTAAGGTTAGAGTCATAGGGTTAAGTCTTAAAGTTAAGTCTTAAGGTTAATTCTTACGGTTATATCTTCGGTTTAAGCCTTAAGGTTAAATCTTAATCTTAAATATTAAGGTTACATCTTAGGGTTAGGTATTAAGTCTTAGGTTTAAGTCTCAGGGTTAAGTCTTAGGGTTAAGACCTAAATTTAAGACTTAGGGTTAAGTCTTAAGGATAAGTCTTAAATTTAAGTCTTAGGGTTAAACCTTAAGGTTAAGTCGTACGGTTAAGTCTTAAATTTAAAGTGTTCTGGTTATGTCTTAAGGTTAAGTCTTTGTGTTAAGTCTTAAGGTTAAATCTTAAGTCCTAGGCTTTGAGTCTTAGGGTTAAGTCTTAAGTTTAAGTCTTTGGGATACGTCTTAGGGTTAAGTGTCAGGGTTAAGAGTTATGTTTAATTCTCAAGTTTAAATCTTAGGGTTAAGTCTCAAAGTTCAGTCTTAAATTTAAGTCTCAGTGTTGTCTTCGGTTAGGTTATAGTGTTAAGTCTTAGGGTTACGTCCTAAGGTTCAGTCTTATATTAAATTCTCAGGGTTAAATCTTAGGGATAAGTCTTAAGGTTAAGCCTCAGTATTATGTCTTAAGATTCAGTCTTAAATTTAAGTCTTAATAATAAGGCTTAAGGTTAAGTCTTGGGGATAAGTCTTAGGGTTAAGTCTTAAAGTTAAATCTTAGGGTTAAGTCTTAAGGTTAAGTCTCAGGGTTAAGTCTTAGTATGAAGTCTTAGGGTTAAGTCTTATGGTTAAGTCCTAAATTTAAGTCTTAGGGGTTATGTCTTAGGGATAAGTCTTAAGGTGAAGTCTTAGGATCAAGTCTTAAGGTGATGTCATTATGGGAACAAGTAGGGTTAAGTTTTAGGATTATTTCTTAGGGTTAAGTCTTAATGTTAAGTGTCAGGTTAAGTCTTAGAGTTATGTCTTATGGTTACCTCTTAATGTTATGTCTTAGGGTTAAGTTATAAGGTTAAGTCTAAGGTTTAAGTCCTAAGGTTGAGTGTTAAGTTTGAATATTAAAGTTAAGTCTTAAGGTTAAGACTTAGGGTTAAGTCTTACAGTTAAGTCTTTAGGGTTAAGTCTTAGGCTTAAGTCTTAGGGTAAAATCTTAAGGTTAAGTCTTAGTGTTAAGTCTTATATTTAAGTCTTAACGTCAAGTCTTAAGGTTTAGCCTTAAGGTTAAGTTTTAGGGTTAAGTCTTAGGCTTGATTTTTATGGACAAGTCTTAGGTTTAAGTCTCAGGGTTGAGTCCTAAGGTTAGAGTCATAGGGCTAAGTCTTAAAGTTAAGTCTTAAGGTTAATTCTTACGGTTATATCTTCGGTTTAAGTCTTAAGGTTAAATCTTAATCTTAAATATTAAGGTTACATCTTAGGGTTAGGTATTAAGTCTTAGGTTTAAGTCTCAGGGTTAAGTCTTAGGGATAAGTCTTAAGTTTAAGTCTTAGGGTTAAGTCTTCAGGTTGATCCTTAAGGTTAAGCCTTAGCGTTAAGTCTTAGGGTTAAGTCTTACGGTGAAGTCTTAAGGATAAGTCTTATGATTAAGTGTTGGGGTTAAGTCAAAATGGTAAATCTTAAGGTTAAGTCTTATGCCAAAGTCTCAGGTTTATGTGTTAGGGTTATGTCTTAAGGTTAAGTCTTGGGGATAAATCTTAGTGTTAATTCTTAGTGTCAAATCTTAAGTTTAAATCTTTTGGTTATGCTTACGTTTAAATCTTATGGTTGAGTCTTATGGTTATGTCTTAAGGTTAAGTTTTAGTGTTAAGTCTTAAGGTTAGGTCTTAGATTTAAGTCTCACGGCTAAGTCTTAGGCTTAAGACCCAGGGTTAAGTCGTTAGGTTCTGTCTTAAGGTTAAGTCTTAGGGTTAAGTCTTAAGGTTATGTTTTAAAAGCTGTAGTCTCAGGGTTAAGACTTAGGGATCAGTCCTAAGGGTTAAAGGGTTAAGTCTTAAGGTTAAGACTCAGGGTTATGTCTTAGGGTTAAGTCGTAGGTTTAAGTCTCAGGGTTAAGTCTTAGGGTTAAGACCTAAATTTAAGACTTAGGGTTAAGTCTTAAGGATAAGTCTTAAATTTAAGTCTTAGGGTTAAACCTTAAGGTTAAGTCGTACGGTTAAGTCTTAAATTTAAAGTGTTCTGGTTATGTCTTAAGGTTAAGTCTTTGTGTTAAGTCTTAAGGTTAAATCTTAAGTCCTAGGCTTTGAGTCTTAGGGTTAAGTCTTAAGTTTAAGTCTTTGGGATACGTCTTAGGGTTAAGTGTCAGGGTTAAGAGTTATGTTTAATTCTCAAGTTTAAATCTTAGGGTTAAGTCTTAAAGTTCAGTCTTAAATTTAAGTCTCAGTGTTGTCTTCGGTTAGGTTATAGTGTTAAGTCTTAGGGTTACGTCCTAAGGTTCAGTCTTATATTAAATTCTCAGGGTTAAATCTTAGGGATAAGTCTTAAGGTTAAGCCTCAGTATTATGTCTTAAGATTCAGTCTTAAATTTAAGTCTTAATAATAAGGCTTAAGGTTAAGTCTTGGGGATAAGTCTTAGGGTTAAGTCTTAAAGTTAAATCTTAGGGTTAAGTCTTAAGGTTAAGTCTCAGGGTTAAGTCTTAGTATGAAGTCTTAGGGTTAAGTCCTAAATTTAAGTCTTAGGGGTTATGTCTTAGGGATAAGTCTTAAGGTGAAGTCTTAGGATCAAGTCTTAAGGTGATGTCATTATGGTAACAAGTAGGGTTAAGTTTTAGGATTATTTCTTAGGGTTAAGTCTTAATGTTAAGTGTCAGGTTAAGTCTTAGAGTTATGTCTTATGGTTACCTCTTAATGTTATGTCTTAGGGTTAAGTTATAAGGTTAAGTCTAAGGTTTAAGTCCTAAGGTTGAGTGTTAAGTTTGAATATTAAAGTTAAGTCTTAAGGTTAAGACTTAGGGTTAAGTCTTACAGTTAAGTCTTTAGGGTTAAGTCTTAGGCTTAAGGCTTTAGGGTTAAGTCTTAGGGTAAACTATTAAGGTTAAGACTTAGGGTTATGTCTTAGGGATAAGTCTTAAGGTGAAGTCTTAGGATCAAGTCTTAAGGTGATGTCATTATGGGAACAAGTAGGGTTAAGTTTTAGGATTATTTCTTAGGGTTAAGTCTTAATGTTAAGTGTCAGGTTAAGTCTTAGAGTTATGTCTTATGGTTACCTCTTAATGTTATGTCTTAGGGTTAAGTTATAAGGTTAAGTCTAAGGTTTAAGTCCTAAGGTTGAGTGTTAAGTTTGAATATTAAAGTTAAGTCTTATGGTTAAGACTTAGGGTTAAGTCTTACAGTTAAGTCTTTAGGGTTAAGTCTTAGGCTTAAGTCTTAGGGTAAAATCTTAAGGTTAAGTCTTAGTGTTAAGTCTTATATTTAAGTCTTAACGTCAAGTCTTAAGGTTTAGCCTTAAGGTTAAGTTTTAGGGTTAAGTCTTAGGCTTGATTTTTATGGACAAGTCTTAGGTTTAAGTCTCAGGGTTGAGTCCTAAGGTTAGAGTCATAGGGCTAAGTCTTAAAGTTAAGTCTTAAGGTTAATTCTTACGGTTATATCTTCGGTTTAAGTCTTAAGGTTAAATCTTAATCTTAAATATTAAGGTTACATCTTAGGGTTAGGTATTAAGTCTTAGGTTTAAGTCTCAGGGTTAAGTCTTAGGGATAAGTCTTAAGTTTAAGTCTTAGGGTTAAGTCTTCAGGTTGATCCTTAAGGTTAAGCCTTAGCGTTAAGTCTTAGGGTTAAGTCTTACGGTGAAGTCTTAAGGATAAGTCTTATGATTAAGTGTTGGGGTTAAGTCAAAATGGTAAATCTTAAGGTTAAGTCTTATGCCAAAGTCTCAGGTTTATGTGTTAGGGTTATGTCTTAAGGTTAAGTCTTGGGGATAAATCTTAGTGTTAATTCTTAGTGTCAAATCTTAAGTTTAAATCTTTTGGTTATGCTTACGTTTAAATCTTATGGTTGAGTCTTATGGTTATGTCTTAAGGTTAAGTTTTAGTGTTAAGTCTTAGGGTTAAGTCTTAAGGTTAGGTCTTAGATTTAAGTCTCACGGCTAAGTCTTAGGCTTAAGACCCAGGGTTAAGTCGTTAGGTTCTGTCTTAAGGTTAAGTCTTAGGGTTAAGTCTTAAGGTTATGTTTTAAAAGCTGTAGTCTCAGGGTTAAGACTTAGGGATCAGTCCTAAGGGTTAAAGGGTTAAGTCTTAAGGTTAAGACTCAGGGTTATGTCTTAGGGTTAAGTCGTAGGTTTAAGTCTCAGGGTTAAGTCTTAGGGTTAAGACCTAAATTTAAGACTTAGGGTTAAGTCTTAAGGATAAGTCTTAAATTTAAGTCTTAGGGTTAAACCTTAAGGTTAAGTCGTACGGTTAAGTCTTAAATTTAAAGTGTTCTGGTTATGTCTTAAGGTTAAGTCTTTGTGTTAAGTCTTAAGGTTAAATCTTAAGTCCTAGGCTTTGAGTCTTAGGGTTAAGTCTTAAGTTTAAGTCTTTGGGATACGTCTTAGGGTTAAGTGTCAGGGTTAAGAGTTATGTTTAATTCTCAAGTTTAAATCTTAGGGTTAAGTCTTAAAGTTCAGTCTTAAATTTAAGTCTCAGTGTTGTCTTCGGTTAGGTTATAGTGTTAAGTCTTAGGGTTACGTCCTAAGGTTCAGTCTTATATTAAATTCTCAGGGTTAAATCTTAGGGATAAGTCTTAAGGTTAAGCCTCAGTATTATGTCTTAAGATTCAGTCTTAAATTTAAGTCTTAATAATAAGGCTTAAGGTTAAGTCTTGGGGATAAGTCTTAGGGTTAAGTCTTAAAGTTAAATCTTAGGGTTAAGTCTTAAGGTTAAGTCTCAGGGTTAAGTCTTAGTATGAAGTCTTAGGGTTAAGTCTTATGGTTAAGTCCTAAATTTAAGTCTTAGGGGTTATGTCTTAGGGATAAGTCTTAAGGTGAAGTCTTAGGATCAAGTCTTAAGGTGATGTCATTATGGGAACAAGTAGGGTTAAGTTTTAGGATTATTTCTTAGGGTTAAGTCTTAATGTTAAGTGTCAGGTTAAGTCTTAGAGTTATGTCTTATGGTTACCTCTTAATGTTATGTCTTAGGGTTAAGTTATAAGGTTAAGTCTAAGGTTTAAGTCCTAAGGTTGAGTGTTAAGTTTGAATATTAAAGTTAAGTCTTAAGGTTAAGACTTAGGGTTAAGTCTTACAGTTAAGTCTTTAGGGTTAAGTCTTAGGCTTAAGTCTTTAGAGTTAAGTCTTAGACTTAAATCTTAGGGTAAAATATTAAGGTTAAGTCTTAGGGTTATGTCTTAGGGATAAGTCTTAAGGTGAAGTCTTAGGATCAAGTCTTAAGGTGATGTCATTATGGTAACAAGTAGGGTTAAGTTTTAGGATTATTTCTTAGGGTTAAGTCTTAATGTTAAGTGTCAGGTTAAGTCTTAGAGTTATGTCTTATGGTTACCTCTTAATGTTATGTCTTAGGGTTAAGTTATAAGGTTAAGTCTAAGGTTTAAGTCCTAAGGTTGAGTGTTAAGTTTGAATATTAAAGTTAAGTCTTAAGGTTAAGACTTAGGGTTAAGTCTTACAGTTAAGTCTTTAGGGTTAAGTCTTAGGCTTAAGTCTTAGGGTAAAATCTTAAGGTTAAGTCTTAGTGTTAAGTCTTATATTTAAGTCTTAACGTCAAGTCTTAAGGTTTAGCCTTAAGGTTAAGTTTTAGGGTTAAGTCTTAGGCTTGATTTTTATGGACAAGTCTTAGGTTTAAGTCTCAGGGTTGAGTCCTAAGGTTAGAGTCATAGGGCTAAGTCTTAAAGTTAAGTCTTAAGGTTAATTCTTACGGTTATATCTTCGGTTTAAGTCTTAAGGTTAAATCTTAATCTTAAATATTAAGGTTACATCTTAGGGTTAGGTATTAAGTCTTAGGTTTAAGTCTCAGGGTTAAGTCTTAGGGATAAGTCTTAAGTTTAAGTCTTAGGGTTAAGTCTTCAGGTTGATCCTTAAGGTTAAGCCTTAGCGTTAAGTCTTAGGGTTAAGTCTTACGGTGAAGTCTTAAGGATAAGTCTTATGATTAAGTGTTGGGGTTAAGTCAAAATGGTAAATCTTAAGGTTAAGTCTTATGCCAAAGTCTCAGGTTTATGTGTTAGGGTTATGTCTTAAGGTTAAGTCTTGGGGATAAATCTTAGTGTTAATTCTTAGTGTCAAATCTTAAGTTTAAATCTTTTGGTTATGCTTACGTTTAAATCTTATGGTTGAGTCTTATGGTTATGTCTTAAGGTTAAGTTTTAGTGTTAAGTCTTAGGGTTAAGTCTTAAGGTTAGGTCTTAGATTTAAGTCTCACGGCTAAGTCTTAGGCTTAAGACCCAGGGTTAAGTCGTTAGGTTCTGTCTTAAGGTTAAGTCTTAGGGTTAAGTCTTAAGGTTATGTTTTAAAAGCTGTAGTCTCAGGGTTAAGACTTAGGGATCAGTCCTAAGGGTTAAAGGGTTAAGTCTTAAGGTTAAGACTCAGGGTTATGTCTTAGGGTTAAGTCGTAGGTTTAAGTCTCAGGGTTAAGTCTTAGGGTTAAGACCTAAATTTAAGACTTAGGGTTAAGTCTTAAGGATAAGTCTTAAATTTAAGTCTTAGGGTTAAACCTTAAGGTTAAGTCGTACGGTTAAGTCTTAAATTTAAAGTGTTCTGGTTATGTCTTAAGGTTAAGTCTTTGTGTTAAGTCTTAAGGTTAAATCTTAAGTCCTAGGCTTTGAGTCTTAGGGTTAAGTCTTAAGTTTAAGTCTTTGGGATACGTCTTAGGGTTAAGTGTCAGGGTTAAGAGTTATGTTTAATTCTCAAGTTTAAATCTTAGGGTTAAGTCTTAAAGTTCAGTCTTAAATTTAAGTCTCAGTGTTGTCTTCGGTTAGGTTATAGTGTTAAGTCTTAGGGTTACGTCCTAAGGTTCAGTCTTATATTAAATTGTCAGGGTTAAATCTTAGGGATAAGTCTTAAGGTTAAGCCTCAGTATTATGTCTTAAGATTCAGTCTTAAATTTAAGTCTTAATAATAAGGCTTAAGGTTAAGTCTTGGGGATAAGTCTTAGGGTTAAGTCTTAAAGTTAAATCTTAGGGTTAAGTCTTAAGGTTAAGTCTCAGGGTTAAGTCTTAGTATGAAGTCTTAGGGTTAAGTCTTATGGTTAAGTCCTAAATTTAAGTCTTAGGGGTTATGTCTTAGGGATAAGTCTTAAGGTGAAGTCTTAGGATCAAGTCTTAAGGTGATGTCATTATGGGAACAAGTAGGGTTAAGTTTTAGGATTATTTCTTAGGGTTAAGTCTTAATGTTAAGTGTCAGGTTAAGTCTTAGAGTTATGTCTTATGGTTACCTCTTAATGTTATGTCTTAGGGTTAAGTTATAAGGTTAAGTCTAAGGTTTAAGTCCTAAGGTTGAGTGTTAAGTTTGAATATTAAAGTTAAGTCTTAAGGTTAAGACTTAGGGTTAAGTCTTACAGTTAAGTCTTTAGGGTTAAGTCTTAGGCTTAAGTCTTAGGGTAAAATCTTAAGGTTAAGTCTTAGTGTTAAGTCTTATATTTAAGTCTTAACGTCAAGTCTTAAGGTTTAGCCTTAAGGTTAAGTTTTAGGGTTAAGTCTTAGGCTTGATTTTTATGGACAAGTCTTAGGTTTAAGTCTCAGGGTTGAGTCCTAAGGTTAGAGTCATAGGGCTAAGTCTTAAAGTTAAGTCTTAAGGTTAATTCTTACGGTTATATCTTCGGTTTAAGTCTTAAGGTTAAATCTTAATCTTAAATATTAAGGTTACATCTTAGGGTTAGGTATTAAGTCTTAGGTTTAAGTCTCAGGGTTAAGTCTTAGGGATAAGTCTTAAGTTTAAGTCTTAGGGTTAAGTCTTCAGGTTGATCCTTAAGGTTAAGCCTTAGCGTTAAGTCTTAGGGTTAAGTCTTACGGTGAAGTCTTAAGGATAAGTCTTATGATTAAGTGTTGGGGTTAAGTCAAAATGGTAAATCTTAAGGTTAAGTCTTATGCCAAAGTCTCAGGTTTATGTGTTAGGGTTATGTCTTAAGGTTAAGTCTTGGGGATAAATCTTAGTGTTAATTCTTAGTGTCAAATCTTAAGTTTAAATCTTTTGGTTATGCTTACGTTTAAATCTTATGGTTGAGTCTTATGGTTATGTCTTAAGGTTAAGTTTTAGTGTTAAGTCTTAAGGTTAGGTCTTAGATTTAAGTCTCACGGCTAAGTCTTAGGCTTAAGACCCAGGGTTAAGTCGTTAGGTTCTGTCTTAAGGTTAAGTCTTAGGGTTAAGTCTTAAGGTTATGTTTTAAAAGCTGTAGTCTCAGGGTTAAGACTTAGGGATCAGTCCTAAGGGTTAAAGGGTTAAGTCTTAAGGTTAAGACTCAGGGTTATGTCTTAGGGTTAAGTCGTAGGTTTAAGTCTCAGGGTTAAGTCTTAGGGTTACCTCTTAAGGTTAAGACCTAAATTTAAGACTTAGGGTTAAGTCTTAAGGATAAGTCTTAAATTTAAGTCTTAGGGTTAAACCTTAAGGTTAAGTCGTACGGTTAAGTCTTAAATTTAAAGTGTTCTGGTTATGTCTTAAGGTTAAGTCTTTGTGTTAAGTCTTAAGGTTAAATCTTAAGTCCTAGGCTTTGAGTCTTAGGGTTAAGTCTTAAGTTTAAGTCTTTGGGATACGTCTTAGGGTTAAGTGTCAGGGTTAAGAGTTATGTTTAATTCTCAAGTTTAAATCTTAGGGTTAAGTCTTAAAGTTCAGTCTTAAATTTAAGTCTCAGTGTTGTCTTCGGTTAGGTTATAGTGTTAAGTCTTAGGGTTACGTCCTAAGGTTCAGTCTTATATTAAATTCTCAGGGTTAAATCTTAGGGATAAGTCTTAAGGTTAAGCCTCAGTATTATGTCTTAAGATTCAGTCTTAAATTTAAGTCTTAATAATAAGGCTTAAGGTTAAGTCTTGGGGATAAGTCTTAGGGTTAAGTCTTAAAGTTAAATCTTAGGGTTAAGTCTTAAGGTTAAGTCTCAGGGTTAAGTCTTAGTATGAAGTCTTAGGGTTAAGTCCTAAATTTAAGTCTTAGGGGTTATGTCTTAGGGATAAGTCTTAAGGTGAAGTCTTAGGATCAAGTCTTAAGGTGATGTCATTATGGTAACAAGTAGGGTTAAGTTTTAGGATTATTTCTTAGGGTTAAGTCTTAATGTTAAGTGTCAGGTTAAGTCTTAGAGTTATGTCTTATGGTTACCTCTTAATGTTATGTCTTAGGGTTAAGTTATAAGGTTAAGTCTAAGGTTTAAGTCCTAAGGTTGAGTGTTAAGTTTGAATATTAAAGTTAAGTCTTAAGGTTAAGACTTAGGGTTAAGTCTTACAGTTAAGTCTTTAGGGTTAAGTCTTAGGCTTAAGGCTTTAGGGTTAAGTCTTAGGGTAAACTATTAAGGTTAAGACTTAGGGTTATGTCTTAGGGATAAGTCTTAAGGTGAAGTCTTAGGATCAAGTCTTAAGGTGATGTCATTATGGTAACAAGTAGGGTTAAGTTTTAGGATTATTTCTTAGGGTTAAGTCTTAATGTTAAGTGTCAGGTTAAGTCTTAGAGTTATGTCTTATGGTTACCTCTTAATGTTATGTCTTAGGGTTAAGTTATAAGGTTAAGTCTAAGGTTTAAGTCCTAAGGTTGAGTGTTAAGTTTGAATATTAAAGTTAAGTCTTAAGGTTAAGACTTAGGGTTAAGTCTTACAGTTAAGTCTTTAGGGTTAAGTCTTAGGCTTAAGTCTTAGGGTAAAATCTTAAGGTTAAGTCTTAGTGTTAAGTCTTATATTTAAGTCTTAACGTCAAGTCTTAAGGTTTAGCCTTAAGGTTAAGTTTTAGGGTTAAGTCTTAGGCTTGATTTTTATGGATAAGTCTTAGGTTTAAGTCTCAGGGTTGAGTCCTAAGGTTAGAGTCATAGGGTTAAGTCTTAAAGTTAAGTCTTAAGGTTAATTCTTACGGTTATATCTTCGGTTTAAGCCTTAAGGTTAAATCTTAATCTTAAATATTAAGGTTACATCTTAGGGTTAGGTATTAAGTCTTAGGTTTAAGTCTCAGGGTTAAGTCTTAGGGATAAGTCTTAAGTTTAAGTCTTAGGGTTAAGTCTTCAGGTTGATCCTTAAGGTTAAGCCTTAGCGTTAAGTCTTAGGGTTAAGTCTTACGGTGAAGTCTTAAGGATAAGTCTTATGATTAAGTGTTGGGGTTAAGTCAAAATGGTAAATCTTAAGGTTAAGTCTTATGCCAAAGTCTCAGGTTTATGTGTTAGGGTTATGTCTTAAGGTTAAGTCTTGGGGATAAATCTTAGTGTTAATTCTTAGTGTCAAATCTTAAGTTTAAATCTTTTGGTTATGCTTACGTTTAAATCTTATGGTTGAGTCTTATGGTTATGTCTTAAGGTTAAGTTTTAGTGTTAAGTCTTAAGGTTAGGTCTTAGATTTAAGTCTCACGGCTAAGTCTTAGGCTTAAGACCCAGGGTTAAGTCGTTAGGTTCTGTCTTAAGGTTAAGTCTTAGGGTTAAGTCTTAAGGTTATGTTTTAAAAGCTGTAGTCTCAGGGTTAAGACTTAGGGATCAGTCCTAAGGGTTAAAGGGTTAAGTCTTAAGGTTAAGACTCAGGGTTATGTCTTAGGGTTAAGTCGTAGGTTTAAGTCTCAGGGTTAAGTCTTAGGGTTACCTCTTAAGGTTAAGACCTAAATTTAAGACTTAGGGTTAAGTCTTAAGGATAAGTCTTAAATTTAAGTCTTAGGGTTAAACCTTAAGGTTAAGTCGTACGGTTAAGTCTTAAATTTAAAGTGTTCTGGTTATGTCTTAAGGTTAAGTCTTTGTGTTAAGTCTTAAGGTTAAATCTTAAGTCCTAGGCTTTGAGTCTTAGGGTTAAGTCTTAAGTTTAAGTCTTTGGGATACGTCTTAGGGTTAAGTGTCAGGGTTAAGAGTTATGTTTAATTCTCAAGTTTAAATCTTAGGGTTAAGTCTTAAAGTTCAGTCTTAAATTTAAGTCTCAGTGTTGTCTTCGGTTAGGTTATAGTGTTAAGTCTTAGGGTTACGTCCTAAGGTTCAGTCTTATATTAAATTCTCAGGGTTAAATCTTAGGGATAAGTCTTAAGGTTAAGCCTCAGTATTATGTCTTAAGATTCAGTCTTAAATTTAAGTCTTAATAATAAGGCTTAAGGTTAAGTCTTGGGGATAAGTCTTAGGGTTAAGTCTTAAAGTTAAATCTTAGGGTTAAGTCTTAAGGTTAAGTCTCAGGGTTAAGTCTTAGTATGAAGTCTTAGGGTTAAGTCCTAAATTTAAGTCTTAGGGGTTATGTCTTAGGGATAAGTCTTAAGGTGAAGTCTTAGGATCAAGTCTTAAGGTGATGTCATTATGGTAACAAGTAGGGTTAAGTTTTAGGATTATTTCTTAGGGTTAAGTCTTAATGTTAAGTGTCAGGTTAAGTCTTAGAGTTATGTCTTATGGTTACCTCTTAATGTTATGTCTTAGGGTTAAGTTATAAGGTTAAGTCTAAGGTTTAAGTCCTAAGGTTGAGTGTTAAGTTTGAATATTAAAGTTAAGTCTTAAGGTTAAGACTTAGGGTTAAGTCTTACAGTTAAGTCTTTAGGGTTAAGTCTTAGGCTTAAGGCTTTAGGGTTAAGTCTTAGGGTAAACTATTAAGGTTAAGACTTAGGGTTATGTCTTAGGGATAAGTCTTAAGGTGAAGTCTTAGGATCAAGTCTTAAGGTGATGTCATTATGGTAACAAGTAGGGTTAAGTTTTAGGATTATTTCTTAGGGTTAAGTCTTAATGTTAAGTGTCAGGTTAAGTCTTAGAGTTATGTCTTATGGTTACCTCTTAATGTTATGTCTTAGGGTTAAGTTATAAGGTTAAGTCTAAGGTTTAAGTCCTAAGGTTGAGTGTTAAGTTTGAATATTAAAGTTAAGTCTTAAGGTTAAGACTTAGGGTTAAGTCTTACAGTTAAGTCTTTAGGGTTAAGTCTTAGGCTTAAGTCTTAGGGTAAAATCTTAAGGTTAAGTCTTAGTGTTAAGTCTTATATTTAAGTCTTAACGTCAAGTCTTAAGATTTAGCCTTAAGGTTAAGTTTTAGGGTTAAGTCTTAGGCTTGATTTTTATGGATAAGTCTTAGGTTTAAGTCTCAGGGTTGAGTCCTAAGGTTAGAGTCATAGGGTTAAGTCTTAAAGTTAAGTCTTAAGGTTAATTCTTACGGTTATATCTTCGGTTTAAGCCTTAAGGTTAAATCTTAATCTTAAATATTAAGGTTACATCTTAGGGTTAGGTATTAAGTCTTAGGTTTAAGTCTCAGGGTTAAGTCTTAGGGTTAAGACCTAAATTTAAGACTTAGGGTTAAGTCTTAAGGATAAGTCTTAAATTTAAGTCTTAGGGTTAAACCTTAAGGTTAAGTCGTACGGTTAAGTCTTAAATTTAAAGTGTTCTGGTTATGTCTTAAGGTTAAGTCTTTGTGTTAAGTCTTAAGGTTAAATCTTAAGTCCTAGGCTTTGAGTCTTAGGGTTAAGTCTTAAGTTTAAGTCTTTGGGATACGTCTTAGGGTTAAGTGTCAGGGTTAAGAGTTATGTTTAATTCTCAAGTTTAAATCTTAGGGTTAAGTCTCAAAGTTCAGTCTTAAATTTAAGTCTCAGTGTTGTCTTCGGTTAGGTTATAGTGTTAAGTCTTAGGGTTACGTCCTAAGGTTCAGTCTTATATTAAATTCTCAGGGTTAAATCTTAGGGATAAGTCTTAAGGTTAAGCCTCAGTATTATGTCTTAAGATTCAGTCTTAAATTTAAGTCTTAATAATAAGGCTTAAGGTTAAGTCTTGGGGATAAGTCTTAGGGTTAAGTCTTAAAGTTAAATCTTAGGGTTAAGTCTTAAGGTTAAGTCTCAGGGTTAAGTCTTAGTATGAAGTCTTAGGGTTAAGTCTTATGGTTAAGTCCTAAATTTAAGTCTTAGGGGTTATGTCTTAGGGATAAGTCTTAAGGTGAAGTCTTAGGATCAAGTCTTAAGGTGATGTCATTATGGTAACAAGTAGGGTTAAGTTTTAGGATTATTTCTTAGGGTTAAGTCTTAATGTTAAGTGTCAGGTTAAGTCTTAGAGTTATGTCTTATGGTTACCTCTTAATGTTATGTCTTAGGGTTAAGTTATAAGGTTAAGTCTAAGGTTTAAGTCCTAAGGTTGAGTGTTAAGTTTGAATATTAAAGTTAAGTCTTAAGGTTAAGACTTAGGGTTAAGTCTTACAGTTAAGTCTTTAGGGTTAAGTCTTAGGCTTAAGTCTTAGGGTAAAATCTTAAGGTTAAGTCTTAGTGTTAAGTCTTATATTTAAGTCTTAACGTCAAGTCTTAAGGTTTAGCCTTAAGGTTAAGTTTTAGGGTTAAGTCTTAGGCTTGATTTTTATGGACAAGTCTTAGGTTTAAGTCTCAGGGTTGAGTCCTAAGGTTAGAGTCATAGGGCTAAGTCTTAAAGTTAAGTCTTAAGGTTAATTCTTACGGTTATATCTTCGGTTTAAGTCTTAAGGTTAAATCTTAATCTTAAATATTAAGGTTACATCTTAGGGTTAGGTATTAAGTCTTAGGTTTAAGTCTCAGGGTTAAGTCTTAGGGATAAGTCTTAAGTTTAAGTCTTAGGGTTAAGTCTTCAGGTTGATCCTTAAGGTTAAGCCTTAGCGTTAAGTCTTAGGGTTAAGTCTTACGGTGAAGTCTTAAGGATAAGTCTTATGATTAAGTGTTGGGGTTAAGTCAAAATGGTAAATCTTAAGGTTAAGTCTTATGCCAAAGTCTCAGGTTTATGTGTTAGGGTTATGTCTTAAGGTTAAGTCTTGGGGATAAATCTTAGTGTTAATTCTTAGTGTCAAATCTTAAGTTTAAATCTTTTGGTTATGCTTACGTTTAAATCTTATGGTTGAGTCTTATGGTTATGTCTTAAGGTTAAGTTTTAGTGTTAAGTCTTAAGGTTAGGTCTTAGATTTAAGTCTCACGGCTAAGTCTTAGGCTTAAGACCCAGGGTTAAGTCGTTAGGTTCTGTCTTAAGGTTAAGTCTTAGGGTTAAGTCTTAAGGTTATGTTTTAAAAGCTGTAGTCTCAGGGTTAAGACTTAGGGATCAGTCCTAAGGGTTAAAGGGTTAAGTCTTAAGGTTAAGACTCAGGGTTATGTCTTAGGGTTAAGTCGTAGGTTTAAGTCTCAGGGTTAAGTCTTAGGGTTACCTCTTAAGGTTAAGACCTAAATTTAAGACTTAGGGTTAAGTCTTAAGGATAAGTCTTAAATTTAAGTCTTAGGGTTAAACCTTAAGGTTAAGTCGTACGGTTAAGTCTTAAATTTAAAGTGTTCTGGTTATGTCTTAAGGTTAAGTCTTTGTGTTAAGTCTTAAGGTTAAATCTTAAGTCCTAGGCTTTGAGTCTTAGGGTTAAGTCTTAAGTTTAAGTCTTTGGGATACGTCTTAGGGTTAAGTGTCAGGGTTAAGAGTTATGTTTAATTCTCAAGTTTAAATCTTAGGGTTAAGTCTTAAAGTTCAGTCTTAAATTTAAGTCTCAGTGTTGTCTTCGGTTAGGTTATAGTGTTAAGTCTTAGGGTTACGTCCTAAGGTTCAGTCTTATATTAAATTCTCAGGGTTAAATCTTAGGGATAAGTCTTAAGGTTAAGCCTCAGTATTATGTCTTAAGATTCAGTCTTAAATTTAAGTCTTAATAATAAGGCTTAAGGTTAAGTCTTGGGGATAAGTCTTAGGGTTAAGTCTTAAAGTTAAATCTTAGGGTTAAGTCTTAAGGTTAAGTCTCAGGGTTAAGTCTTAGTATGAAGTCTTAGGGTTAAGTCCTAAATTTAAGTCTTAGGGGTTATGTCTTAGGGATAAGTCTTAAGGTGAAGTCTTAGGATCAAGTCTTAAGGTGATGTCATTATGGTAACAAGTAGGGTTAAGTTTTAGGATTATTTCTTAGGGTTAAGTCTTAATGTTAAGTGTCAGGTTAAGTCTTAGAGTTATGTCTTATGGTTACCTCTTAATGTTATGTCTTAGGGTTAAGTTATAAGGTTAAGTCTAAGGTTTAAGTCCTAAGGTTGAGTGTTAAGTTTGAATATTAAAGTTAAGTCTTAAGGTTAAGACTTAGGGTTAAGTCTTACAGTTAAGTCTTTAGGGTTAAGTCTTAGGCTTAAGGCTTTAGGGTTAAGTCTTAGGGTAAACTATTAAGGTTAAGACTTAGGGTTATGTCTTAGGGATAAGTCTTAAGGTGAAGTCTTAGGATCAAGTCTTAAGGTGATGTCATTATGGTAACAAGTAGGGTTAAGTTTTAGGATTATTTCTTAGGGTTAAGTCTTAATGTTAAGTGTCAGGTTAAGTCTTAGAGTTATGTCTTATGGTTACCTCTTAATGTTATGTCTTAGGGTTAAGTTATAAGGTTAAGTCTAAGGTTTAAGTCCTAAGGTTGAGTGTTAAGTTTGAATATTAAAGTTAAGTCTTAAGGTTAAGACTTAGGGTTAAGTCTTACAGTTAAGTCTTTAGGGTTAAGTCTTAGGCTTAAGTCTTAGGGTAAAATCTTAAGGTTAAGTCTTAGTGTTAAGTCTTATATTTAAGTCTTAACGTCAAGTCTTAAGATTTAGCCTTAAGGTTAAGTTTTAGGGTTAAGTCTTAGGCTTGATTTTTATGGATAAGTCTTAGGTTTAAGTCTCAGGGTTGAGTCCTAAGGTTAGAGTCATAGGGTTAAGTCTTAAAGTTAAGTCTTAAGGTTAATTCTTACGGTTATATCTTCGGTTTAAGCCTTAAGGTTAAATCTTAATCTTAAATATTAAGGTTACATCTTAGGGTTAGGTATTAAGTCTTAGGTTTAAGTCTCAGGGTTAAGTCTTAGGGTTAAGACCTAAATTTAAGACTTAGGGTTAAGTCTTAAGGATAAGTCTTAAATTTAAGTCTTAGGGTTAAACCTTAAGGTTAAGTCGTACGGTTAAGTCTTAAATTTAAAGTGTTCTGGTTATGTCTTAAGGTTAAGTCTTTGTGTTAAGTCTTAAGGTTAAATCTTAAGTCCTAGGCTTTGAGTCTTAGGGTTAAGTCTTAAGTTTAAGTCTTTGGGATACGTCTTAGGGTTAAGTGTCAGGGTTAAGAGTTATGTTTAATTCTCAAGTTTAAATCTTAGGGTTAAGTCTCAAAGTTCAGTCTTAAATTTAAGTCTCAGTGTTGTCTTCGGTTAGGTTATAGTGTTAAGTCTTAGGGTTACGTCCTAAGGTTCAGTCTTATATTAAATTCTCAGGGTTAAATCTTAGGGATAAGTCTTAAGGTTAAGCCTCAGTATTATGTCTTAAGATTCAGTCTTAAATTTAAGTCTTAATAATAAGGCTTAAGGTTAAGTCTTGGGGATAAGTCTTAGGGTTAAGTCTTAAAGTTAAATCTTAGGGTTAAGTCTTAAGGTTAAGTCTCAGGGTTAAGTCTTAGTATGAAGTCTTAGGGTTAAGTCTTATGGTTAAGTCCTAAATTTAAGTCTTAGGGGTTATGTCTTAGGGATAAGTCTTAAGGTGAAGTCTTAGGATCAAGTCTTAAGGTGATGTCATTATGGTAACAAGTAGGGTTAAGTTTTAGGATTATTTCTTAGGGTTAAGTCTTAATGTTAAGTGTCAGGTTAAGTCTTAGAGTTATGTCTTATGGTTACCTCTTAATGTTATGTCTTAGGGTTAAGTTATAAGGTTAAGTCTAAGGTTTAAGTCCTAAGGTTGAGTGTTAAGTTTGAATATTAAAGTTAAGTCTTAAGGTTAAGACTTAGGGTTAAGTCTTACAGTTAAGTCTTTAGGGTTAAGTCTTAGGCTTAAGGCTTTAGGGTTAAGTCTTAGGGTAAACTATTAAGGTTAAGACTTAGGGTTATGTCTTAGGGATAAGTCTTAAGGTGAAGTCTTAGGATCAAGTCTTAAGGTGATGTCATTATGGGAACAAGTAGGGTTAAGTTTTAGGATTATTTCTTAGGGTTAAGTCTTAATGTTAAGTGTCAGGTTAAGTCTTAGAGTTATGTCTTATGGTTACCTCTTAATGTTATGTCTTAGGGTTAAGTTATAAGGTTAAGTCTAAGGTTTAAGTCCTAAGGTTGAGTGTTAAGTTTGAATATTAAAGTTAAGTCTTAAGGTTAAGACTTAGGGTTAAGTCTTACAGTTAAGTCTTTAGGGTTAAGTCTTAGGCTTAAGTCTTAGGGTAAAATCTTAAGGTTAAGTCTTAGTGTTAAGTCTTATATTTAAGTCTTAACGTCAAGTCTTAAGGTTTAGCCTTAAGGTTAAGTTTTAGGGTTAAGTCTTAGGCTTGATTTTTATGGACAAGTCTTAGGTTTAAGTCTCAGGGTTGAGTCCTAAGGTTAGAGTCATAGGGCTAAGTCTTAAAGTTAAGTCTTAAGGTTAATTCTTACGGTTATATCTTCGGTTTAAGTCTTAAGGTTAAATCTTAATCTTAAATATTAAGGTTACATCTTAGGGTTAGGTATTAAGTCTTAGGTTTAAGTCTCAGGGTTAAGTCTTAGGGATAAGTCTTAAGTTTAAGTCTTAGGGTTAAGTCTTCAGGTTGATCCTTAAGGTTAAGCCTTAGCGTTAAGTCTTAGGGTTAAGTCTTACGGTGAAGTCTTAAGGATAAGTCTTATGATTAAGTGTTGGGGTTAAGTCAAAATGGTAAATCTTAAGGTTAAGTCTTATGCCAAAGTCTCAGGTTTATGTGTTAGGGTTATGTCTTAAGGTTAAGTCTTGGGGATAAATCTTAGTGTTAATTCTTAGTGTCAAATCTTAAGTTTAAATCTTTTGGTTATGCTTACGTTTAAATCTTATGGTTGAGTCTTATGGTTATGTCTTAAGGTTAAGTTTTAGTGTTAAGTCTTAAGGTTAGGTCTTAGATTTAAGTCTCACGGCTAAGTCTTAGGCTTAAGACCCAGGGTTAAGTCGTTAGGTTCTGTCTTAAGGTTAAGTCTTAGGGTTAAGTCTTAAGGTTATGTTTTAAAAGCTGTAGTCTCAGGGTTAAGACTTAGGGATCAGTCCTAAGGGTTAAAGGGTTAAGTCTTAAGGTTAAGACTCAGGGTTATGTCTTAGGGTTAAGTCGTAGGTTTAAGTCTCAGGGTTAAGTCTTAGGGTTAAGACCTAAATTTAAGACTTAGGGTTAAGTCTTAAGGATAAGTCTTAAATTTAAGTCTTAGGGTTAAACCTTAAGGTTAAGTCGTACGGTTAAGTCTTAAATTTAAAGTGTTCTGGTTATGTCTTAAGGTTAAGTCTTTGTGTTAAGTCTTAAGGTTAAATCTTAAGTCCTAGGCTTTGAGTCTTAGGGTTAAGTCTTAAGTTTAAGTCTTTGGGATACGTCTTAGGGTTAAGTGTCAGGGTTAAGAGTTATGTTTAATTCTCAAGTTTAAATCTTAGGGTTAAGTCTTAAAGTTCAGTCTTAAATTTAAGTCTCAGTGTTGTCTTCGGTTAGGTTATAGTGTTAAGTCTTAGGGTTACGTCCTAAGGTTCAGTCTTATATTAAATTCTCAGGGTTAAATCTTAGGGATAAGTCTTAAGGTTAAGCCTCAGTATTATGTCTTAAGATTCAGTCTTAAATTTAAGTCTTAATAATAAGGCTTAAGGTTAAGTCTTGGGGATAAGTCTTAGGGTTAAGTCTTAAAGTTAAATCTTAGGGTTAAGTCTTAAGGTTAAGTCTCAGGGTTAAGTCTTAGTATGAAGTCTTAGGGTTAAGTCCTAAATTTAAGTCTTAGGGGTTATGTCTTAGGGATAAGTCTTAAGGTGAAGTCTTAGGATCAAGTCTTAAGGTGATGTCATTATGGTAACAAGTAGGGTTAAGTTTTAGGATTATTTCTTAGGGTTAAGTCTTAATGTTAAGTGTCAGGTTAAGTCTTAGAGTTATGTCTTATGGTTACCTCTTAATGTTATGTCTTAGGGTTAAGTTATAAGGTTAAGTCTAAGGTTTAAGTCCTAAGGTTGAGTGTTAAGTTTGAATATTAAAGTTAAGTCTTAAGGTTAAGACTTAGGGTTAAGTCTTACAGTTAAGTCTTTAGGGTTAAGTCTTAGGCTTAAGGCTTTAGGGTTAAGTCTTAGGGTAAACTATTAAGGTTAAGACTTAGGGTTATGTCTTAGGGATAAGTCTTAAGGTGAAGTCTTAGGATCAAGTCTTAAGGTGATGTCATTATGGGAACAAGTAGGGTTAAGTTTTAGGATTATTTCTTAGGGTTAAGTCTTAATGTTAAGTGTCAGGTTAAGTCTTAGAGTTATGTCTTATGGTTACCTCTTAATGTTATGTCTTAGGGTTAAGTTATAAGGTTAAGTCTAAGGTTTAAGTCCTAAGGTTGAGTGTTAAGTTTGAATATTAAAGTTAAGTCTTAAGGTTAAGACTTAGGGTTAAGTCTTACAGTTAAGTCTTTAGGGTTAAGTCTTAGGCTTAAGTCTTAGGGTAAAATCTTAAGGTTAAGTCTTAGTGTTAAGTCTTATATTTAAGTCTTAACGTCAAGTCTTAAGGTTTAGCCTTAAGGTTAAGTTTTAGGGTTAAGTCTTAGGCTTGATTTTTATGGACAAGTCTTAGGTTTAAGTCTCAGGGTTGAGTCCTAAGGTTAGAGTCATAGGGTTAAGTCTTAAAGTTAAGTCTTAAGGTTAATTCTTACGGTTATATCTTCGGTTTAAGTCTTAAGGTTAAATCTTAATCTTAAATATTAAGGTTACATCTTAGGGTTAGGTATTAAGTCTTAGGTTTAAGTCTCAGGGTTAAGTCTTAGGGATAAGTCTTAAGTTTAAGTCTTAGGGTTAAGTCTTCAGGTTGATCCTTAAGGTTAAGCCTTAGCGTTAAGTCTTAGGGTTAAGTCTTACGGTGAAGTCTTAAGGATAAGTCTTATGATTAAGTGTTGGGGTTAAGTCAAAATGGTAAATCTTAAGGTTAAGTCTTATGCCAAAGTCTCAGGTTTATGTGTTAGGGTTATGTCTTAAGGTTAAGTCTTGGGGATAAATCTTAGTGTTAATTCTTAGTGTCAAATCTTAAGTTTAAATCTTTTGGTTATGCTTACGTTTAAATCTTATGGTTGAGTCTTATGGTTATGTCTTAAGGTTAAGTTTTAGTGTTAAGTCTTAGGGTTAAGTCTTAAGGTTAGGTCTTAGATTTAAGTCTCACGGCTAAGTCTTAGGCTTAAGACCCAGGGTTAAGTCGTTAGGTTCTGTCTTAAGGTTAAGTCTTAGGGTTAAGTCTTAAGGTTATGTTTTAAAAGCTGTAGTCTCAGGGTTAAGACTTAGGGATCAGTCCTAAGGGTTAAAGGGTTAAGTCTTAAGGTTAAGACTCAGGGTTATGTCTTAGGGTTAAGTCGTAGGTTTAAGTCTCAGGGTTAAGTCTTAGGGTTAAGACCTAAATTTAAGACTTAGGGTTAAGTCTTAAGGATAAGTCTTAAATTTAAGTCTTAGGGTTAAACCTTAAGGTTAAGTCGTACGGTTAAGTCTTAAATTTAAAGTGTTCTGGTTATGTCTTAAGGTTAAGTCTTTGTGTTAAGTCTTAAGGTTAAATCTTAAGTCCTAGGCTTTGAGTCTTAGGGTTAAGTCTTAAGTTTAAGTCTTTGGGATACGTCTTAGGGTTAAGTGTCAGGGTTAAGAGTTATGTTTAATTCTCAAGTTTAAATCTTAGGGTTAAGTCTTAAAGTTCAGTCTTAAATTTAAGTCTCAGTGTTGTCTTCGGTTAGGTTATAGTGTTAAGTCTTAGGGTTACGTCCTAAGGTTCAGTCTTATATTAAATTCTCAGGGTTAAATCTTAGGGATAAGTCTTAAGGTTAAGCCTCAGTATTATGTCTTAAGATTCAGTCTTAAATTTAAGTCTTAATAATAAGGCTTAAG
Organism: Falco punctatus; assembly: GCF_963210335.1. Classification (NCBI taxonomy): domain Eukaryota; kingdom Metazoa; phylum Chordata; class Aves; order Falconiformes; family Falconidae; genus Falco; species Falco punctatus. The sequence goes on from NC_137586.1 coordinate 86,237,577, forward strand.
GTTAAGTCTTGGGGATAAGTCTTAGGGTTAAGTCTTAAAGTTAAATCTTAGGGTTAAGTCTTAAGGTTAAGTCTCAGGGTTAAGTCTTAGTATGAAGTCTTAGGGTTAAGTCTTATGGTTAAGTCCTAAATTTAAGTCTTAGGGGTTATGTCTTAGGGATAAGTCTTAAGGTGAAGTCTTAGGATCAAGTCTTAAGGTGATGTCATTATGGGAACAAGTAGGGTTAAGTTTTAGGATTATTTCTTAGGGTTAAGTCTTAATGTTAAGTGTCAGGTTAAGTCTTAGAGTTATGTCTTATGGTTACCTCTTAATGTTATGTCTTAGGGTTAAGTTATAAGGTTAAGTCTAAGGTTTAAGTCCTAAGGTTGAGTGTTAAGTTTGAATATTAAAGTTAAGTCTTAAGGTTAAGACTTAGGGTTAAGTCTTAGGCTTAAGTCTTTAGAGTTAAGTCTTAGACTTAAATCTTAGGGTAAAATATTAAGGTTAAGTCTTAGGGTTATGTCTTAGGGATAAGTCTTAAGGTGAAGTCTTAGGATCAAGTCTTAAGGTGATGTCATTATGGTAACAAGTAGGGTTAAGTTTTAGGATTATTTCTTAGGGTTAAGTCTTAATGTTAAGTGTCAGGTTAAGTCTTAGAGTTATGTCTTATGGTTACCTCTTAATGTTATGTCTTAGGGTTAAGTTATAAGGTTAAGTCTAAGGTTTAAGTCCTAAGGTTGAGTGTTAAGTTTGAATATTAAAGTTAAGTCTTAAGGTTAAGACTTAGGGTTAAGTCTTACAGTTAAGTCTTTAGGGTTAAGTCTTAGGCTTAAGTCTTAGGGTAAAATCTTAAGGTTAAGTCTTAGTGTTAAGTCTTATATTTAAGTCTTAACGTCAAGTCTTAAGGTTTAGCCTTAAGGTTAAGTTTTAGGGTTAAGTCTTAGGCTTGATTTTTATGGACAAGTCTTAGGTTTAAGTCTCAGGGTTGAGTCCTAAGGTTAGAGTCATAGGGTTAAGTCTTAAAGTTAAGTCTTAAGGTTAATTCTTACGGTTATATCTTCGGTTTAAGTCTTAAGGTTAAATCTTAATCTTAAATATTAAGGTTACATCTTAGGGTTAGGTATTAAGTCTTAGGTTTAAGTCTCAGGGTTAAGTCTTAGGGATAAGTCTTAAGTTTAAGTCTTAGGGTTAAGTCTTCAGGTTGATCCTTAAGGTTAAGCCTTAGCGTTAAGTCTTAGGGTTAAGTCTTACGGTGAAGTCTTAAGGATAAGTCTTATGATTAAGTGTCGGGGTTAAGTCAAAATGGTAAATCTTAAGGTTAAGTCTTATGCCAAAGTCTCAGGTTTATGTGTTAGGGTTATGTCTTAAGGTTAAGTCTTGGGGATAAATCTTAGTGTTAATTCTTAGTGTCAAATCTTAAGTTTAAATCTTTTGGTTATGCTTACGTTTAAATCTTATGGTTGAGTCTTATGGTTATGTCTTAAGGTTAAGTTTTAGTGTTAAGTCTTAGGGTTAAGTCTTAAGGTTAGGTCTTAGATTTAAGTCTCACGGCTAAGTCTTAGGCTTAAGACCCAGGGTTAAGTCGTTAGGTTCTGTCTTAAGGTTAAGTCTTAGGGTTAAGTCTTAAGGTTATGTTTTAAAAGCTGTAGTCTCAGGGTTAAGACTTAGGGATCAGTCCTAAGGGTTAAAGGGTTAAGTCTTAAGGTTAAGACTCAGGGTTATGTCTTAGGGTTAAGTCGTAGGTTTAAGTCTCAGGGTTAAGTCTTAGGGTTAAGACCTAAATTTAAGACTTAGGGTTAAGTCTTAAGGATAAGTCTTAAATTTAAGTCTTAGGGTTAAACCTTAAGGTTAAGTCGTACGGTTAAGTCTTAAATTTAAAGTGTTCTGGTTATGTCTTAAGGTTAAGTCTTTGTGTTAAGTCTTAAGGTTAAATCTTAAGTCCTAGGCTTTGAGTCTTAGGGTTAAGTCTTAAGTTTAAGTCTTTGGGATACGTCTTAGGGTTAAGTGTCAGGGTTAAGAGTTATGTTTAATTCTCAAGTTTAAATCTTAGGGTTAAGTCTTAAAGTTCAGTCTTAAATTTAAGTCTCAGTGTTGTCTTCGGTTAGGTTATAGTGTTAAGTCTTAGGGTTACGTCCTAAGGTTCAGTCTTATATTAAATTCTCAGGGTTAAATCTTAGGGATAAGTCTTAAGGTTAAGCCTCAGTATTATGTCTTAAGATTCAGTCTTAAATTTAAGTCTTAATAATAAGGCTTAAGGTTAAGTCTTGGGGATAAGTCTTAGGGTTAAGTCTTAAAGTTAAATCTTAGGGTTAAGTCTTAAGGTTAAGTCTCAGGGTTAAGTCTTAGTATGAAGTCTTAGGGTTAAGTCTTATGGTTAAGTCCTAAATTTAAGTCTTAGGGGTTATGTCTTAGGGATAAGTCTTAAGGTGAAGTCTTAGGATCAAGTCTTAAGGTGATGTCATTATGGGAACAAGTAGGGTTAAGTTTTAGGATTATTTCTTAGGGTTAAGTCTTAATGTTAAGTGTCAGGTTAAGTCTTAGAGTTATGTCTTATGGTTACCTCTTAATGTTATGTCTTAGGGTTAAGTTATAAGGTTAAGTCTAAGGTTTAAGTCCTAAGGTTGAGTGTTAAGTTTGAATATTAAAGTTAAGTCTTAAGGTTAAGACTTAGGGTTAAGTCTTACAGTTAAGTCTTTAGGGTTAAGTCTTAGGCTTAAGTCTTTAGAGTTAAGTCTTAGACTTAAATCTTAGGGTAAAATATTAAGGTTAAGTCTTAGGGTTATGTCTTAGGGATAAGTCTTAAGGTGAAGTCTTAGGATCAAGTCTTAAGGTGATGTCATTATGGTAACAAGTAGGGTTAAGTTTTAGGATTATTTCTTAGGGTTAAGTCTTAATGTTAAGTGTCAGGTTAAGTCTTAGAGTTATGTCTTATGGTTACCTCTTAATGTTATGTCTTAGGGTTAAGTTATAAGGTTAAGTCTAAGGTTTAAGTCCTAAGGTTGAGTGTTAAGTTTGAATATTAAAGTTAAGTCTTAAGGTTAAGACTTAGGGTTAAGTCTTACAGTTAAGTCTTTAGGGTTAAGTCTTAGGCTTAAGTCTTAGGGTAAAATCTTAAGGTTAAGTCTTAGTGTTAAGTCTTATATTTAAGTCTTAACGTCAAGTCTTAAGGTTTAGCCTTAAGGTTAAGTTTTAGGGTTAAGTCTTAGGCTTGATTTTTATGGATAAGTCTTAGGTTTAAGTCTCAGGGTTGAGTCCTAAGGTTAGAGTCATAGGGCTAAGTCTTAAAGTTAAGTCTTAAGGTTAATTCTTACGGTTATATCTTCGGTTTAAGTCTTAAGGTTAAATCTTAATCTTAAATATTAAGGTTACATCTTAGGGTTAGGTATTAAGTCTTAGGTTTAAGTCTCAGGGTTAAGTCTTAGGGATAAGTCTTAAGTTTAAGTCTTAGGGTTAAGTCTTCAGGTTGATCCTTAAGGTTAAGCCTTAGCGTTAAGTCTTAGGGTTAAGTCTTACGGTGAAGTCTTAAGGATAAGTCTTATGATTAAGTGTTGGGGTTAAGTCAAAATGGTAAATCTTAAGGTTAAGTCTTATGCCAAAGTCTCAGGTTTATGTGTTAGGGTTATGTCTTAAGGTTAAGTCTTGGGGATAAATCTTAGTGTTAATTCTTAGTGTCAAATCTTAAGTTTAAATCTTTTGGTTATGCTTACGTTTAAATCTTATGGTTGAGTCTTATGGTTATGTCTTAAGGTTAAGTTTTAGTGTTAAGTCTTAAGGTTAGGTCTTAGATTTAAGTCTCACGGCTAAGTCTTAGGCTTAAGACCCAGGGTTAAGTCGTTAGGTTCTGTCTTAAGGTTAAGTCTTAGGGTTAAGTCTTAAGGTTATGTTTTAAAAGCTGTAGTCTCAGGGTTAAGACTTAGGGATCAGTCCTAAGGGTTAAAGGGTTAAGTCTTAAGGTTAAGACTCAGGGTTATGTCTTAGGGTTAAGTCGTAGGTTTAAGTCTCAGGGTTAAGTCTTAGGGTTAAGACCTAAATTTAAGACTTAGGGTTAAGTCTTAAGGATAAGTCTTAAATTTAAGTCTTAGGGTTAAACCTTAAGGTTAAGTCGTACGGTTAAGTCTTAAATTTAAAGTGTTCTGGTTATGTCTTAAGGTTAAGTCTTTGTGTTAAGTCTTAAGGTTAAATCTTAAGTCCTAGGCTTTGAGTCTTAGGGTTAAGTCTTAAGTTTAAGTCTTTGGGATACGTCTTAGGGTTAAGTGTCAGGGTTAAGAGTTATGTTTAATTCTCAAGTTTAAATCTTAGGGTTAAGTCTTAAAGTTCAGTCTTAAATTTAAGTCTCAGTGTTGTCTTCGGTTAGGTTATAGTGTTAAGTCTTAGGGTTACGTCCTAAGGTTCAGTCTTATATTAAATTCTCAGGGTTAAATCTTAGGGATAAGTCTTAAGGTTAAGCCTCAGTATTATGTCTTAAGATTCAGTCTTAAATTTAAGTCTTAATAATAAGGCTTAAGGTTAAGTCTTGGGGATAAGTCTTAGGGTTAAGTCTTAAAGTTAAATCTTAGGGTTAAGTCTTAAGGTTAAGTCTCAGGGTTAAGTCTTAGTATGAAGTCTTAGGGTTAAGTCTTATGGTTAAGTCCTAAATTTAAGTCTTAGGGGTTATGTCTTAGGGATAAGTCTTAAGGTGAAGTCTTAGGATCAAGTCTTAAGGTGATGTCATTATGGGAACAAGTAGGGTTAAGTTTTAGGATTATTTCTTAGGGTTAAGTCTTAATGTTAAGTGTCAGGTTAAGTCTTAGAGTTATGTCTTATGGTTACCTCTTAATGTTATGTCTTAGGGTTAAGTTATAAGGTTAAGTCTAAGGTTTAAGTCCTAAGGTTGAGTGTTAAGTTTGAATATTAAAGTTAAGTCTTAAGGTTAAGACTTAGGGTTAAGTCTTACAGTTAAGTCTTTAGGGTTAAGTCTTAGGCTTAAGTCTTAGGGTAAAATCTTAAGGTTAAGTCTTAGTGTTAAGTCTTATATTTAAGTCTTAACGTCAAGTCTTAAGGTTTAGCCTTAAGGTTAAGTTTTAGGGTTAAGTCTTAGGCTTGATTTTTATGGACAAGTCTTAGGTTTAAGTCTCAGGGTTGAGTCCTAAGGTTAGAGTCATAGGGCTAAGTCTTAAAGTTAAGTCTTAAGGTTAATTCTTACGGTTATATCTTCGGTTTAAGTCTTAAGGTTAAATCTTAATCTTAAATATTAAGGTTACATCTTAGGGTTAGGTATTAAGTCTTAGGTTTAAGTCTCAGGGTTAAGTCTTAGGGATAAGTCTTAAGTTTAAGTCTTAGGGTTAAGTCTTCAGGTTGATCCTTAAGGTTAAGCCTTAGCGTTAAGTCTTAGGGTTAAGTCTTACGGTGAAGTCTTAAGGATAAGTCTTATGATTAAGTGTTGGGGTTAAGTCAAAATGGTAAATCTTAAGGTTAAGTCTTATGCCAAAGTCTCAGGTTTATGTGTTAGGGTTATGTCTTAAGGTTAAGTCTTGGGGATAAATCTTAGTGTTAATTCTTAGTGTCAAATCTTAAGTTTAAATCTTTTGGTTATGCTTACGTTTAAATCTTATGGTTGAGTCTTATGGTTATGTCTTAAGGTTAAGTTTTAGTGTTAAGTCTTAAGGTTAGGTCTTAGATTTAAGTCTCACGGCTAAGTCTTAGGCTTAAGACCCAGGGTTAAGTCGTTAGGTTCTGTCTTAAGGTTAAGTCTTAGGGTTAAGTCTTAAGGTTATGTTTTAAAAGCTGTAGTCTCAGGGTTAAGACTTAGGGATCAGTCCTAAGGGTTAAAGGGTTAAGTCTTAAGGTTAAGACTCAGGGTTATGTCTTAGGGTTAAGTCGTAGGTTTAAGTCTCAGGGTTAAGTCTTAGGGTTAAGACCTAAATTTAAGACTTAGGGTTAAGTCTTAAGGATAAGTCTTAAATTTAAGTCTTAGGGTTAAACCTTAAGGTTAAGTCGTACGGTTAAGTCTTAAATTTAAAGTGTTCTGGTTATGTCTTAAGGTTAAGTCTTTGTGTTAAGTCTTAAGGTTAAATCTTAAGTCCTAGGCTTTGAGTCTTAGGGTTAAGTCTTAAGTTTAAGTCTTTGGGATACGTCTTAGGGTTAAGTGTCAGGGTTAAGAGTTATGTTTAATTCTCAAGTTTAAATCTTAGGGTTAAGTCTTAAAGTTCAGTCTTAAATTTAAGTCTCAGTGTTGTCTTCGGTTAGGTTATAGTGTTAAGTCTTAGGGTTACGTCCTAAGGTTCAGTCTTATATTAAATTCTCAGGGTTAAATCTTAGGGATAAGTCTTAAGGTTAAGCCTCAGTATTATGTCTTAAGATTCAGTCTTAAATTTAAGTCTTAATAATAAGGCTTAAGGTTAAGTCTTGGGGATAAGTCTTAGGGTTAAGTCTTAAAGTTAAATCTTAGGGTTAAGTCTTAAGGTTAAGTCTCAGGGTTAAGTCTTAGTATGAAGTCTTAGGGTTAAGTCTTATGGTTAAGTCCTAAATTTAAGTCTTAGGGGTTATGTCTTAGGGATAAGTCTTAAGGTGAAGTCTTAGGATCAAGTCTTAAGGTGATGTCATTATGGGAACAAGTAGGGTTAAGTTTTAGGATTATTTCTTAGGGTTAAGTCTTAATGTTAAGTGTCAGGTTAAGTCTTAGAGTTATGTCTTATGGTTACCTCTTAATGTTATGTCTTAGGGTTAAGTTATAAGGTTAAGTCTAAGGTTTAAGTCCTAAGGTTGAGTGTTAAGTTTGAATATTAAAGTTAAGTCTTAAGGTTAAGACTTAGGGTTAAGTCTTACAGTTAAGTCTTTAGGGTTAAGTCTTAGGCTTAAGTCTTAGGGTAAAATCTTAAGGTTAAGTCTTAGTGTTAAGTCTTATATTTAAGTCTTAACGTCAAGTCTTAAGGTTTAGCCTTAAGGTTAAGTTTTAGGGTTAAGTCTTAGGCTTGATTTTTATGGACAAGTCTTAGGTTTAAGTCTCAGGGTTGAGTCCTAAGGTTAGAGTCATAGGGCTAAGTCTTAAAGTTAAGTCTTAAGGTTAATTCTTACGGTTATATCTTCGGTTTAAGTCTTAAGGTTAAATCTTAATCTTAAATATTAAGGTTATATCTTAGGGTTAGGTATTAAGTCTTAGGTTTAAGTCTCAGGGTTAAGTCTTAGGGATAAGTCTTAAGTTTAAGTCTTAGGGTTAAGTCTTCAGGTTGATCCTTAAGGTTAAGCCTTAGCGTTAAGTCTTAGGGTTAAGTCTTACGGTGAAGTCTTAAGGATAAGTCTTATGATTAAGTGTTGGGGTTAAGTCAAAATGGTAAATCTTAAGGTTAAGTCTTATGCCAAAGTCTCAGGTTTATGTGTTAGGGTTATGACTTAAGGTTAAGTCTTGGGGATAAATCTTAGTGTTAATTCTTAGTGTCAAATCTTAAGTTTAAATCTTTTGGTTATGCTTACGTTTAAATCTTATGGTTGAGTCTTATGGTTATGTCTTAAGGTTAAGTTTTAGTGTTAAGTCTTAGGGTTAAGTCTTAAGGTTAGGTCTTAGATTTAAGTCTCACGGCTAAGTCTTAGGCTTAAGACCCAGGGTTAAGTCGTTAGGTTCTGTCTTAAGGTTAAGTCTTAGGGTTAAGTCTTAAGGTTATGTTTTAAAAGCTGTAGTCTCAGGGTTAAGACTTAGGGATCAGTCCTAAGGGTTAAAGGGTTAAGTCTTAAGGTTAAGACTCAGGGTTATGTCTTAGGGTTAAGTCGTAGGTTTAAGTCTCAGGGTTAAGTCTTAGGGTTAAGACCTAAATTTAAGACTTAGGGTTAAGTCTTAAGGATAAGTCTTAAATTTAAGTCTTAGGGTTAAACCTTAAGGTTAAGTCGTACGGTTAAGTCTTAAATTTAAAGTGTTCTGGTTATGTCTTAAGGTTAAGTCTTTGTGTTAAGTCTTAAGGTTAAATCTTAAGTCCTAGGCTTTGAGTCTTAGGGTTAAGTCTTAAGTTTAAGTCTTTGGGATACGTCTTAGGGTTAAGTGTCAGGGTTAAGAGTTATGTTTAATTCTCAAGTTTAAATCTTAGGGTTAAGTCTTAAAGTTCAGTCTTAAATTTAAGTCTCAGTGTTGTCTTCGGTTAGGTTATAGTGTTAAGTCTTAGGGTTACGTCCTAAGGTTCAGTCTTATATTAAATTCTCAGGGTTAAATCTTAGGGATAAGTCTTAAGGTTAAGCCTCAGTATTATGTCTTAAGATTCAGTCTTAAATTTAAGTCTTAATAATAAGGCTTAAGGTTAAGTCTTGGGGATAAGTCTTAGGGTTAAGTCTTAAAGTTAAATCTTAGGGTTAAGTCTTAAGGTTAAGTCTCAGGGTTAAGTCTTAGTATGAAGTCTTAGGGTTAAGTCTTATGGTTAAGTCCTAAATTTAAGTCTTAGGGGTTATGTCTTAGGGATAAGTCTTAAGGTGAAGTCTTAGGATCAAGTCTTAAGGTGATGTCATTATGGGAACAAGTAGGGTTAAGTTTTAGGATTATTTCTTAGGGTTAAGTCTTAATGTTAAGTGTCAGGTTAAGTCTTAGAGTTATGTCTTATGGTTACCTCTTAATGTTATGTCTTAGGGTTAAGTTATAAGGTTAAGTCTAAGGTTTAAGTCCTAAGGTTGAGTGTTAAGTTTGAATATTAAAGTTAAGTCTTAAGGTTAAGACTTAGGGTTAAGTCTTACAGTTAAGTCTTTAGGGTTAAGTCTTAGGCTTAAGTCTTAGGGTAAAATCTTAAGGTTAAGTCTTAGTGTTAAGTCTTATATTTAAGTCTTAACGTCAAGTCTTAAGGTTTAGCCTTAAGGTTAAGTTTTAGGGTTAAGTCTTAGGCTTGATTTTTATGGACAAGTCTTAGGTTTAAGTCTCAGGGTTGAGTCCTAAGGTTAGAGTCATAGGGCTAAGTCTTAAAGTTAAGTCTTAAGGTTAATTCTTACGGTTATATCTTCGGTTTAAGTCTTAAGGTTAAATCTTAATCTTAAATATTAAGGTTACATCTTAGGGTTAGGTATTAAGTCTTAGGTTTAAGTCTCAGGGTTAAGTCTTAGGGATAAGTCTTAAGTTTAAGTCTTAGGGTTAAGTCTTCAGGTTGATCCTTAAGGTTAAGCCTTAGCGTTAAGTCTTAGGGTTAAGTCTTACGGTGAAGTCTTAAGGATAAGTCTTATGATTAAAGTGTTGGGGTTAAGTCAAAATGGTAAATCTTAAGGTTAAGTCTTATGCCAAAGTCTCAGGTTTATGTGTTAGGGTTATGACTTAAGGTTAAGTCTTGGGGATAAATCTTAGTGTTAATTCTTAGTGTCAAATCTTAAGTTTAAATCTTTTGGTTATGCTTACGTTTAAATCTTATGGTTGAGTCTTATGGTTATGTCTTAAGGTTAAGTTTTAGTGTTAAGTCTTAGGGTTAAGTCTTAAGGTTAGGTCTTAGATTTAAGTCTCACGGCTAAGTCTTAGGCTTAAGACCCAGGGTTAAGTCGTTAGGTTCTGTCTTAAGGTTAAGTCTTAGGGTTAAGTCTTAAGGTTATGTTTTAAAAGCTGTAGTCTCAGGGTTAAGACTTAGGGATCAGTCCTAAGGGTTAAAGGGTTAAGTCTTAAGGTTAAGACTCAGGGTTATGTCTTAGGGTTAAGTCGTAGGTTTAAGTCTCAGGGTTAAGTCTTAGGGTTAAGACCTAAATTTAAGACTTAGGGTTAAGTCTTAAGGATAAGTCTTAAATTTAAGTCTTAGGGTTAAACCTTAAGGTTAAGTCGTAAGGTTAAGTCTTAAATTTAAAGTGTTCTGGTTATGTCTTAAGGTTAAGTCTTTGTGTTAAGTCTTAAGGTTAAATCTTAAGTCCTAGGCTTTGAGTCTTAGGGTTAAGTCTTAAGTTTAAGTCTTTGGGATACGTCTTAGGGTTAAGTGTCAGGGTTAAGAGTTATGTTTAATTCTCAAGTTTAAATCTTAGGGTTAAGTCTTAAAGTTCAGTCTTAAATTTAAGTCTCAGTGTTGTCTTCGGTTAGGTTATAGTGTTAAGTCTTAGGGTTACGTCCTAAGGTTCAGTCTTATATTAAATTCTCAGGGTTAAATCTTAGGGATAAGTCTTAAGGTTAAGCCTCAGTATTATGTCTTAAGATTCAGTCTTAAATTTAAGTCTTAATAATAAGGCTTAAGGTTAAGTCTTGGGGATAAGTCTTAGGGTTAAGTCTTAAAGTTAAATCTTAGGGTTAAGTCTTAAGGTTAAGTCTCAGGGTTAAGTCTTAGTATGAAGTCTTAGGGTTAAGTCTTATGGTTAAGTCCTAAATTTAAGTCTTAGGGGTTATGTCTTAGGGATAAGTCTTAAGGTGAAGTCTTAGGATCAAGTCTTAAGGTGATGTCATTATGGGAACAAGTAGGGTTAAGTTTTAGGATTATTTCTTAGGGTTAAGTCTTAATGTTAAGTGTCAGGTTAAGTCTTAGAGTTATGTCTTATGGTTACCTCTTAATGTTATGTCTTAGGGTTAAGTTATAAGGTTAAGTCTAAGGTTTAAGTCCTAAGGTTGAGTGTTAAGTTTGAATATTAAAGTTAAGTCTTAAGGTTAAGACTTAGGGTTAAGTCTTACAGTTAAGTCTTTAGGGTTAAGTCTTAGGCTTAAGTCTTAGGGTAAAATCTTAAGGTTAAGTCTTAGTGTTAAGTCTTATATTTAAGTCTTAACGTCAAGTCTTAAGGTTTAGCCTTAAGGTTAAGTTTTAGGGTTAAGTCTTAGGCTTGATTTTTATGGACAAGTCTTAGGTTTAAGTCTCAGGGTTGAGTCCTAAGGTTAGAGTCATAGGGCTAAGTCTTAAAGTTAAGTCTTAAGGTTAATTCTTACGGTTATATCTTCGGTTTAAGTCTTAAGGTTAAATCTTAATCTTAAATATTAAGGTTACATCTTAGGGTTAGGTATTAAGTCTTAGGTTTAAGTCTCAGGGTTAAGTCTTAGGGATAAGTCTTAAGTTTAAGTCTTAGGGTTAAGTCTTCAGGTTGATCCTTAAGGTTAAGCCTTAGCGTTAAGTCTTAGGGTTAAGTCTTACGGTGAAGTCTTAAGGATAAGTCTTATGATTAAAGTGTTGGGGTTAAGTCAAAATGGTAAATCTTAAGGTTAAGTCTTATGCCAAAGTCTCAGGTTTATGTGTTAGGGTTATGACTTAAGGTTAAGTCTTGGGGATAAATCTTAGTGTTAATTCTTAGTGTCAAATCTTAAGTTTAAATCTTTTGGTTATGCTTACGTTTAAATCTTATGGTTGAGTCTTATGGTTATGTCTTAAGGTTAAGTTTTAGTGTTAAGTCTTAGGGTTAAGTCTTAAGGTTAGGTCTTAGATTTAAGTCTCACGGCTAAGTCTTAGGCTTAAGACCCAGGGTTAAGTCGTTAGGTTCTGTCTTAAGGTTAAGTCTTAGGGTTAAGTCTTAAGGTTATGTTTTAAAAGCTGTAGTCTCAGGGTTAAGACTTAGGGATCAGTCCTAAGGGTTAAAGGGTTAAGTCTTAAGGTTAAGACTCAGGGTTATGTCTTAGGGTTAAGTCGTAGGTTTAAGTCTCAGGGTTAAGTCTTAGGGTTAAGACCTAAATTTAAGACTTAGGGTTAAGTCTTAAGGATAAGTCTTAAATTTAAGTCTTAGGGTTAAACCTTAAGGTTAAGTCGTACGGTTAAGTCTTAAATTTAAAGTGTTCTGGTTATGTCTTAAGGTTAAGTCTTTGTGTTAAGTCTTAAGGTTAAATCTTAAGTCCTAGGCTTTGAGTCTTAGGGTTAAGTCTTAAGTTTAAGTCTTTGGGATACGTCTTAGGGTTAAGTGTCAGGGTTAAGAGTTATGTTTAATTCTCAAGTTTAAATCTTAGGGTTAAGTCTTAAAGTTCAGTCTTAAATTTAAGTCTCAGTGTTGTCTTCGGTTAGGTTATAGTGTTAAGTCTTAGGGTTACGTCCTAAGGTTCAGTCTTATATTAAATTCTCAGGGTTAAATCTTAGGGATAAGTCTTAAGGTTAAGCCTCAGTATTATGTCTTAAGATTCAGTCTTAAATTTAAGTCTTAATAATAAGGCTTAAGGTTAAGTCTTGGGGATAAGTCTTAGGGTTAAGTCTTAAAGTTAAATCTTAGGGTTAAGTCTTAAGGTTAAGTCTCAGGGTTAAGTCTTAGTATGAAGTCTTAGGGTTAAGTCTTATGGTTAAGTCCTAAATTTAAGTCTTAGGGGTTATGTCTTAGGGATAAGTCTTAAGGTGAAGTCTTAGGATCAAGTCTTAAGGTGATGTCATTATGGGAACAAGTAGGGTTAAGTTTTAGGATTATTTCTTAGGGTTAAGTCTTAATGTTAAGTGTCAGGTTAAGTCTTAGAGTTATGTCTTATGGTTACCTCTTAATGTTATGTCTTAGGGTTAAGTTATAAGGTTAAGTCTAAGGTTTAAGTCCTAAGGTTGAGTGTTAAGTTTGAATATTAAAGTTAAGTCTTAAGGTTAAGACTTAGGGTTAAGTCTTAGAGTTAAGTCTTTAGGGTTAAGTCTTAGGCTTAAGTCTTAGGGTAAAATCTTAAGGTTAAGTCTTAGTGTTAAGTCTTATATTTAAGTCTTAACGTCAAGTCTTAAGGTTTAGCCTTAAGGTTAAGTTTTAGGGTTAAGTCTTAGGCTTGATTTTTATGGACAAGTCTTAGGTTTAAGTCTCAGGGTTGAGTCCTAAGGTTAGAGTCATAGGGCTAAGTCTTAAAGTTAAGTCTTAAGGTTAATTCTTACGGTTATATCTTCGGTTTAAGTCTTAAGGTTAAATCTTAATCTTAAATATTAAGGTTACATCTTAGGGTTAGGTATTAAGTCTTAGGTTTAAGTCTCAGGGTTAAGTCTTAGGGATAAGTCTTAAGTTTAAGTCTTAGGGTTAAGTCTTCAGGTTGATCCTTAAGGTTAAGCCTTAGCGTTAAGTCTTAGGGTTAAGTCTTACGGTGAAGTCTTAAGGATAAGTCTTATGATTAAGTGTTGGGGTTAAGTCAAAATGGTAAATCTTAAGGTTAAGTCTTATGCCAAAGTCTCAGGTTTATGTGTTAGGGTTATGTCTTAAGGTTAAGTCTTGGGGATAAATCTTAGTGTTAATTCTTAGTGTCAAATCTTAAGTTTAAATCTTTTGGTTATGCTTACGTTTAAATCTTATGGTTGAGTCTTATGGTTATGTCTTAAGGTTAAGTTTTAGTGTTAAGTCTTAGGGTTAAGTCTTAAGGTTAGGTCTTAGATTTAAGTCTCACGGCTAAGTCTTAGGCTTAAGACCCAGGGTTAAGTCGTTAGGTTCTGTCTTAAGGTTAAGTCTTAGGGTTAAGTCTTAAGGTTATGTTTTAAAAGCTGTAGTCTCAGGGTTAAGACTTAGGGATCAGTCCTAAGGGTTAAAGGGTTAAGTCTTAAGGTTAAGACTCAGGGTTATGTCTTAGGGTTAAGTCGTAGGTTTAAGTCTCAGGGTTAAGTCTTAGGGTTAAGACCTAAATTTAAGACTTAGGGTTAAGTCTTAAGGATAAGTCTTAAATTTAAGTCTTAGGGTTAAACCTTAAGGTTAAGTCGTACGGTTAAGTCTTAAATTTAAAGTGTTCTGGTTATGTCTTAAGGTTAAGTCTTTGTGTTAAGTCTTAAGGTTAAATCTTAAGTCCTAGGCTTTGAGTCTTAGGGTTAAGTCTTAAGTTTAAGTCTTTGGGATACGTCTTAGGGTTAAGTGTCAGGGTTAAGAGTTATGTTTAATTCTCAAGTTTAAATCTTAGGGTTAAGTCTTAAAGTTCAGTCTTAAATTTAAGTCTCAGTGTTGTCTTCGGTTAGGTTATAGTGTTAAGTCTTAGGGTTACGTCCTAAGGTTCAGTCTTATATTAAATTGTCAGGGTTAAATCTTAGGGATAAGTCTTAAGGTTAAGCCTCAGTATTATGTCTTAAGATTCAGTCTTAAATTTAAGTCTTAATAATAAGGCTTAAGGTTAAGTCTTGGGGATAAGTCTTAGGGTTAAGTCTTAAAGTTAAATCTTAGGGTTAAGTCTTAAGGTTAAGTCTCAGGGTTAAGTCTTAGTATGAAGTCTTAGGGTTAAGTCTTATGGTTAAGTCCTAAATTTAAGTCTTAGGGGTTATGTCTTAAGGTGAAGTCTTAGGATCAAGTCTTAAGGTGATGTCATTATGGGAACAAGTAGGGTTAAGTTTTAGGATTATTTCTTAGGGTTAAGTCTTAATGTTAAGTGTCAGGTTAAGTCTTAGAGTTATGTCTTATGGTTACCTCTTAATGTTATGTCTTAGGGTTAAGTTATAAGGTTAAGTCTAAGGTTTAAGTCCTAAGGTTGAGTGTTAAGTTTGAATATTAAAGTTAAGTCTTAAGGTTAAGACTTAGGGTTAAGTCTTACAGTTAAGTCTTTAGGGTTAAGTCTTAGGCTTAAGTCTTAGGGTAAAATCTTAAGGTTAAGTCTTAGTGTTAAGTCTTATATTTAAGTCTTAACGTCAAGTCTTAAGGTTTAGCCTTAAGGTTAAGTTTTAGGGTTAAGTCTTAGGCTTGATTTTTATGGACAAGTCTTAGGTTTAAGTCTCAGGGTTGAGTCCTAAGGTTAGAGTCATAGGGCTAAGTCTTAAAGTTAAGTCTTAAGGTTAATTCTTACGGTTATATCTTCGGTTTAAGTCTTAAGGTTAAATCTTAATCTTAAATATTAAGGTTACATCTTAGGGTTAGGTATTAAGTCTTAGGTTTAAGTCTCAGGGTTAAGTCTTAGGGATAAGTCTTAAGTTTAAGTCTTAGGGTTAAGTCTTCAGGTTGATCCTTAAGGTTAAGCCTTAGCGTTAAGTCTTAGGGTTAAGTCTTACGGTGAAGTCTTAAGGATAAGTCTTATGATTAAGTGTTGGGGTTAAGTCAAAATGGTAAATCTTAAGGTTAAGTCTTATGCCAAAGTCTCAGGTTTATGTGTTAGGGTTATGTCTTAAGGTTAAGTCTTGGGGATAAATCTTAGTGTTAATTCTTAGTGTCAAATCTTAAGTTTAAATCTTTTGGTTATGCTTACGTTTAAATCTTATGGTTGAGTCTTATGGTTATGTCTTAAGGTTAAGTTTTAGTGTTAAGTCTTAGGGTTAAGTCTTAAGGTTAGGTCTTAGATTTAAGTCTCACGGCTAAGTCTTAGGCTTAAGACCCAGGGTTAAGTCGTTAGGTTCTGTCTTAAGGTTAAGTCTTAGGGTTAAGTCTTAAGGTTATGTTTTAAAAGCTGTAGTCTCAGGGTTAAGACTTAGGGATCAGTCCTAAGGGTTAAAGGGTTAAGTCTTAAGGTTAAGACTCAGGGTTATGTCTTAGGGTTAAGTCGTAGGTTTAAGTCTCAGGGTTAAGTCTTAGGGTTAAGACCTAAATTTAAGACTTAGGGTTAAGTCTTAAGGATAAGTCTTAAATTTAAGTCTTAGGGTTAAACCTTAAGGTTAAGTCGTACGGTTAAGTCTTAAATTTAAAGTGTTCTGGTTATGTCTTAAGGTTAAGTCTTTGTGTTAAGTCTTAAGGTTAAATCTTAAGTCCTAGGCTTTGAGTCTTAGGGTTAAGTCTTAAGTTTAAGTCTTTGGGATACGTCTTAGGGTTAAGTGTCAGGGTTAAGAGTTATGTTTAATTCTCAAGTTTAAATCTTAGGGTTAAGTCTTAAAGTTCAGTCTTAAATTTAAGTCTCAGTGTTGTCTTCGGTTAGGTTATAGTGTTAAGTCTTAGGGTTACGTCCTAAGGTTCAGTCTTATATTAAATTCTCAGGGTTAAATCTTAGGGATAAGTCTTAAGGTTAAGCCTCAGTATTATGTCTTAAGATTCAGTCTTAAATTTAAGTCTTAATAATAAGGCTTAAGGTTAAGTCTTGGGGATAAGTCTTAGGGTTAAGTCTTAAAGTTAAATCTTAGGGTTAAGTCTTAAGGTTAAGTCTCAGGGTTAAGTCTTAGTATGAAGTCTTAGGGTTAAGTCTTATGGTTAAGTCCTAAATTTAAGTCTTAGGGGTTATGTCTTAGGGATAAGTCTTAAGGTGAAGTCTTAGGATCAAGTCTTAAGGTGATGTCATTATGGGAACAAGTAGGGTTAAGTTTTAGGATTATTTCTTAGGGTTAAGTCTTAATGTTAAGTGTCAGGTTAAGTCTTAGAGTTATGTCTTATGGTTACCTCTTAATGTTATGTCTTAGGGTTAAGTTATAAGGTTAAGTCTAAGGTTTAAGTCCTAAGGTTGAGTGTTAAGTTTGAATATTAAAGTTAAGTCTTAAGGTTAAGACTTAGGGCTAAGTCTTACAGTTAAGTCTTTAGGGTTAAGTCTTAGGCTTAAGTCTTAGGGTAAAATCTTAAGGTTAAGTCTTAGTGTTAAGTCTTATATTTAAGTCTTAACGTCAAGTCTTAAGGTTTAGCCTTAAGGTTAAGTTTTAGGGTTAAGTCTTAGGCTTGATTTTTATGGACAAGTCTTAGGTTTAAGTCTCAGGGTTGAGTCCTAAGGTTAGAATCATAGGGCTAAGTCTTAAAGTTAAGTCTTAAGGTTAATTCTTACGGTTATATCTTCGGTTTAAGTCTTAAGGTTAAATCTTAATCTTAAATATTAAGGTTACATCTTAGGGTTAGGTATTAAGTCTTAGGTTTAAGTCTCAGGGTTAAGTCTTAGGGATAAGTCTTAAGTTTAAGTCTTAGGGTTAAGTCTTCAGGTTGATCCTTAAGGTTAAGCCTTAGCGTTAAGTCTTAGGGTTAAGTCTTACGGTGAAGTCTTAAGGATAAGTCTTATGATTAAGTGTTGGGGTTAAGTCAAAATGGTAAATCTTAAGGTTAAGTCTTATGCCAAAGTCTCAGGTTTATGTGTTAGGGTTATGTCTTAAGGTTAAGTCTTGGGGATAAATCTTAGTGTTAATTCTTAGTGTCAAATCTTAAGTTTAAATCTTTTGGTTATGCTTACGTTTAAATCTTATGGTTGAGTCTTATGGTTATGTCTTAAGGTTAAGTTTTAGTGTTAAGTCTTAGGGTTAAGTCTTAAGGTTAGGTCTTAGATTTAAGTCTCACGGCTAAGTCTTAGGCTTAAGACCCAGGGTTAAGTCGTTAGGTTCTGTCTTAAGGTTAAGTCTTAGGGTTAAGTCTTAAGGTTATGTTTTAAAAGCTGTAGTCTCAGGGTTAAGACTTAGGGATCAGTCCTAAGGGTTAAAGGGTTAAGTCTTAAGGTTAAGACTCAGGGTTATGTCTTAGGGTTAAGTCGTAGGTTTAAGTCTCAGGGTTAAGTCTTAGGGTTAAGACCTAAATTTAAGACTTAGGGTTAAGTCTTAAGGATAAGTCTTAAATTTAAGTCTTAGGGTTAAACCTTAAGGTTAAGTCGTACGGTTAAGTCTTAAATTTAAAGTGTTCTGGTTATGTCTTAAGGTTAAGTCTTTGTGTTAAGTCTTAAGGTTAAATCTTAAGTCCTAGGCTTTGAGTCTTAGGGTTAAGTCTTAAGTTTAAGTCTTTGGGATACGTCTTAGGGTTAAGTGTCAGGGTTAAGAGTTATGTTTAATTCTCAAGTTTAAATCTTAGGGTTAAGTCTTAAAGTTCAGTCTTAAATTTAAGTCTCAGTGTTGTCTTCGGTTAGGTTATAGTGTTAAGTCTTAGGGTTACGTCCTAAGGTTCAGTCTTATATTAAATTCTCAGGGTTAAATCTTAGGGATAAGTCTTAAGGTTAAGCCTCAGTATTATGTCTTAAGATTCAGTCTTAAATTTAAGTCTTAATAATAAGGCTTAAGGTTAAGTCTTGGGGATAAGTCTTAGGGTTAAGTCTTAAAGTTAAATCTTAGGGTTAAGTCTTAAGGTTAAGTCTCAGGGTTAAGTCTTAGTATGAAGTCTTAGGGTTAAGTCTTATGGTTAAGTCCTAAATTTAAGTCTTAGGGGTTATGTCTTAGGGATAAGTCTTAAGGTGAAGTCTTAGGATCAAGTCTTAAGGTGATGTCATTATGGGAACAAGTAGGGTTAAGTTTTAGGATTATTTCTTAGGGTTAAGTCTTAATGTTAAGTGTCAGGTTAAGTCTTAGAGTTATGTCTTATGGTTACCTCTTAATGTTATGTCTTAGGGTTAAGTTATAAGGTTAAGTCTAAGGTTTAAGTCCTAAGGTTGAGTGTTAAGTTTGAATATTAAAGTTAAGTCTTAAGGTTAAGACTTAGGGCTAAGTCTTACAGTTAAGTCTTTAGGGTTAAGTCTTAGGCTTAAGTCTTAGGGTAAAATCTTAAGGTTAAGTCTTAGTGTTAAGTCTTATATTTAAGTCTTAACGTCAAGTCTTAAGGTTTAGCCTTAAGGTTAAGTTTTAGGGTTAAGTCTTAGGCTTGATTTTTATGGACAAGTCTTAGGTTTAAGTCTCAGGGTTGAGTCCTAAGGTTAGAGTCATAGGGCTAAGTCTTAAAGTTAAGTCTTAAGGTTAATTCTTACGGTTATATCTTCGGTTTAAGTCTTAAGGTTAAATCTTAATCTTAAATATTAAGGTTACATCTTAGGGTTAGGTATTAAGTCTTAGGTTTAAGTCTCAGGGTTAAGTCTTAGGGATAAGTCTTAAGTTTAAGTCTTAGGGTTAAGTCTTCAGGTTGATCCTTAAGGTTAAGCCTTAGCGTTAAGTCTTAGGGTTAAGTCTTACGGTGAAGTCTTAAGGATAAGTCTTATGATTAAGTGTTGGGGTTAAGTCAAAATGGTAAATCTTAAGGTTAAGTCTTATGCCAAAGTCTCAGGTTTATGTGTTAGGGTTATGTCTTAAGGTTAAGTCTTGGGGATAAATCTTAGTGTTAATTCTTAGTGTCAAATCTTAAGTTTAAATCTTTTGGTTATGCTTACGTTTAAATCTTATGGTTGAGTCTTATGGTTATGTCTTAAGGTTAAGTTTTAGTGTTAAGTCTTAGGGTTAAGTCTTAAGGTTAGGTCTTAGATTTAAGTCTCACGGCTAAGTCTTAGGCTTAAGACCCAGGGTTAAGTCGTTAGGTTCTGTCTTAAGGTTAAGTCTTAGGGTTAAGTCTTAAGGTTATGTTTTAAAAGCTGTAGTCTCAGGGTTAAGACTTAGGGATCAGTCCTAAGGGTTAAAGGGTTAAGTCTTAAGGTTAAGACTCAGGGTTATGTCTTAGGGTTAAGTCGTAGGTTTAAGTCTCAGGGTTAAGTCTTAGGGTTAAGACCTAAATTTAAGACTTAGGGTTAAGTCTTAAGGATAAGTCTTAAATTTAAGTCTTAGGGTTAAACCTTAAGGTTAAGTCGTACGGTTAAGTCTTAAATTTAAAGTGTTCTGGTTATGTCTTAAGGTTAAGTCTTTGTGTTAAGTCTTAAGGTTAAATCTTAAGTCCTAGGCTTTGAGTCTTAGGGTTAAGTCTTAAGTTTAAGTCTTTGGGATACGTCTTAGGGTTAAGTGTCAGGGTTAAGAGTTATGTTTAATTCTCAAGTTTAAATCTTAGGGTTAAGTCTTAAAGTTCAGTCTTAAATTTAAGTCTCAGTGTTGTCTTCGGTTAGGTTATAGTGTTAAGTCTTAGGGTTACGTCCTAAGGTTCAGTCTTATATTAAATTCTCAGGGTTAAATCTTAGGGATAAGTCTTAAGGTTAAGCCTCAGTATTATGTCTTAAGATTCAGTCTTAAATTTAAGTCTTAATAATAAGGCTTAAGGTTAAGTCTTGGGGA
Organism: Falco punctatus; assembly: GCF_963210335.1. Lineage (NCBI taxonomy): Eukaryota > Metazoa > Chordata > Aves > Falconiformes > Falconidae > Falco > Falco punctatus. Next base: position 86,257,124 of record NC_137586.1, read on the forward strand.
TAAGTCTTAGGGTTAAGTCTTAAAGTTAAATCTTAGGGTTAAGTCTTAAGGTTAAGTCTCAGGGTTAAGTCTTAGTATGAAGTCTTAGGGTTAAGTCTTATGGTTAAGTCCTAAATTTAAGTCTTAGGGGTTATGTCTTAGGGATAAGTCTTAAGGTGAAGTCTTAGGATCAAGTCTTAAGGTGATGTCATTATGGGAACAAGTAGGGTTAAGTTTTAGGATTATTTCTTAGGGTTAAGTCTTAATGTTAAGTGTCAGGTTAAGTCTTAGAGTTATGTCTTATGGTTACCTCTTAATGTTATGTCTTAGGGTTAAGTTATAAGGTTAAGTCTAAGGTTTAAGTCCTAAGGTTGAGTGTTAAGTTTGAATATTAAAGTTAAGTCTTAAGGTTAAGACTTAGGGCTAAGTCTTACAGTTAAGTCTTTAGGGTTAAGTCTTAGGCTTAAGTCTTAGGGTAAAATCTTAAGGTTAAGTCTTAGTGTTAAGTCTTATATTTAAGTCTTAACGTCAAGTCTTAAGGTTTAGCCTTAAGGTTAAGTTTTAGGGTTAAGTCTTAGGCTTGATTTTTATGGACAAGTCTTAGGTTTAAGTCTCAGGGTTGAGTCCTAAGGTTAGAGTCATAGGGCTAAGTCTTAAAGTTAAGTCTTAAGGTTAATTCTTACGGTTATATCTTCGGTTTAAGTCTTAAGGTTAAATCTTAATCTTAAATATTAAGGTTACATCTTAGGGTTAGGTATTAAGTCTTAGGTTTAAGTCTCAGGGTTAAGTCTTAGGGATAAGTCTTAAGTTAAAGTCTTAGGGTTAAGTCTTCAGGTTGATCCTTAAGGTTAAGCCTTAGCGTTAAGTCTTAGGGTTAAGTCTTACGGTGAAGTCTTAAGGATAAGTCTTATGATTAAGTGTTGGGGTTAAGTCAAAATGGTAAATCTTAAGGTTAAGTCTTATGCCAAAGTCTCAGGTTTATGTGTTAGGGTTATGTCTTAAGGTTAAGTCTTGGGGATAAATCTTAGTGTTAATTCTTAGTGTCAAATCTTAAGTTTAAATCTTTTGGTTATGCTTACGTTTAAATCTTATGGTTGAGTCTTATGGTTATGTCTTAAGGTTAAGTTTTAGTGTTAAGTCTTAAGGTTAGGTCTTAGATTTAAGTCTCACGGCTAAGTCTTAGGCTTAAGACCCAGGGTTAAGTCGTTAGGTTCTGTCTTAAGGTTAAGTCTTAGGGTTAAGTCTTAAGGTTATGTTTTAAAAGCTGTAGTCTCAGGGTTAAGACTTAGGGATCAGTCCTAAGGGTTAAAGGGTTAAGTCTTAAGGTTAAGACTCAGGGTTATGTCTTAGGGTTAAGTCGTAGGTTTAAGTCTCAGGGTTAAGTCTTAGGGTTAAGACCTAAATTTAAGACTTAGGGTTAAGTCTTAAGGATAAGTCTTAAATTTAAGTCTTAGGGTTAAACCTTAAGGTTAAGTCGTACGGTTAAGTCTTAAATTTAAAGTGTTCTGGTTATGTCTTAAGGTTAAGTCTTTGTGTTAAGTCTTAAGGTTAAATCTTAAGTCCTAGGCTTTGAGTCTTAGGGTTAAGTCTTAAGTTTAAGTCTTTGGGATACGTCTTAGGGTTAAGTGTCAGGGTTAAGAGTTATGTTTAATTCTCAAGTTTAAATCTTAGGGTTAAGTCTTAAAGTTCAGTCTTAAATTTAAGTCTCAGTGTTGTCTTCGGTTAGGTTATAGTGTTAAGTCTTAGGGTTACGTCCTAAGGTTCAGTCTTATATTAAATTCTCAGGGTTAAATCTTAGGGATAAGTCTTAAGGTTAAGCCTCAGTATTATGTCTTAAGATTCAGTCTTAAATTTAAGTCTTAATAATAAGGCTTAAGGTTAAGTCTTGGGGATAAGTCTTAGGGTTAAGTCTTAAAGTTAAATCTTAGGGTTAAGTCTTAAGGTTAAGTCTCAGGGTTAAGTCTTAGTATGAAGTCTTAGGGTTAAGTCTTATGGTTAAGTCCTAAATTTAAGTCTTAGGGGTTATGTCTTAGGGATAAGTCTTAAGGTGAAGTCTTAGGATCAAGTCTTAAGGTGATGTCATTATGGTAACAAGTAGGGTTAAGTTTTAGGATTATTTCTTAGGGTTAAGTCTTAATGTTAAGTGTCAGGTTAAGTCTTAGAGTTATGTCTTATGGTTACCTCTTAATGTTATGTCTTAGGGTTAAGTTATAAGGTTAAGTCTAAGGTTTAAGTCCTAGGGTTGAGTGTTAAGTTTGAATATTAAAGTTAAGTCTTAAGGTTAAGACTTAGGGTTAAGTCTTAGAGTTAAGTCTTTAGGGTTAAGTCTTAGGCTTAAGTCTTAGGGTAAAATCTTAAGGTTAAGTCTTAGTGTTAAGTCTTATATTTAAGTCTTAACGTCAAGTCTTAAGGTTTAGCCTTAAGGTTAAGTTTTAGGGTTAAGTCTTAGGCTTGATTTTTATGGACAAGTCTTAGGTTTAAGTCTCAGGGTTGAGTCCTAAGGTTAGAGTCATAGGGCTAAGTCTTAAAGTTAAGTCTTAAGGTTAATTCTTACGGTTATATCTTCGGTTTAAGTCTTAAGGTTAAATCTTAATCTTAAATATTAAGGTTACATCTTAGGGTTAGGTATTAAGTCTTAGGTTTAAGTCTCAGGGTTAAGTCTTAGGGATAAGTCTTAAGTTTAAGTCTTAGGGTTAAGTCTTCAGGTTGATCCTTAAGGTTAAGCCTTAGCGTTAAGTCTTAGGGTTAAGTCTTACGGTGAAGTCTTAAGGATAAGTCTTATGATTAAGTGTTGGGGTTAAGTCAAAATGGTAAATCTTAAGGTTAAGTCTTATGCCAAAGTCTCAGGTTTATGTGTTAGGGTTATGTCTTAAGGTTAAGTCTTGGGGATAAATCTTAGTGTTAATTCTTAGTGTCAAATCTTAAGTTTAAATCTTTTGGTTATGCTTACGTTTAAATCTTATGGTTGAGTCTTATGGTTATGTCTTAAGGTTAAGTTTTAGTGTTAAGTCTTAGGGTTAAGTCTTAAGGTTAGGTCTTAGATTTAAGTCTCACGGCTAAGTCTTAGGCTTAAGACCCAGGGTTAAGTCGTTAGGTTCTGTCTTAAGGTTAAGTCTTAGGGTTAAGTCTTAAGGTTATGTTTTAAAAGCTGTAGTCTCAGGGTTAAGACTTAGGGATCAGTCCTAAGGGTTAAAGGGTTAAGTCTTAAGGTTAAGACTCAGGGTTATGTCTTAGGGTTAAGTCGTAGGTTTAAGTCTCAGGGTTAAGTCTTAGGGTTAAGACCTAAATTTAAGACTTAGGGTTAAGTCTTAAGGATAAGTCTTAAATTTAAGTCTTAGGGTTAAACCTTAAGGTTAAGTCGTACGGTTAAGTCTTAAATTTAAAGTGTTCTGGTTATGTCTTAAGGTTAAGTCTTTGTGTTAAGTCTTAAGGTTAAATCTTAAGTCCTAGGCTTTGAGTCTTAGGGTTAAGTCTTAAGTTTAAGTCTTTGGGATACGTCTTAGGGTTAAGTGTCAGGGTTAAGAGTTATGTTTAATTCTCAAGTTTAAATCTTAGGGTTAAGTCTTAAAGTTCAGTCTTAAATTTAAGTCTCAGTGTTGTCTTCGGTTAGGTTATAGTGTTAAGTCTTAGGGTTACGTCCTAAGGTTCAGTCTTATATTAAATTCTCAGGGTTAAATCTTAGGGATAAGTCTTAAGGTTAAGCCTCAGTATTATGTCTTAAGATTCAGTCTTAAATTTAAGTCTTAATAATAAGGCTTAAGGTTAAGTCTTGGGGATAAGTCTTAGGGTTAAGTCTTAAAGTTAAATCTTAGGGTTAAGTCTTAAGGTTAAGTCTCAGGGTTAAGTCTTAGTATGAAGTCTTAGGGTTAAGTCTTATGGTTAAGTCCTAAATTTAAGTCTTAGGGGTTATGTCTTAGGGATAAGTCTTAAGGTGAAGTCTTAGGATCAAGTCTTAAGGTGATGTCATTATGGTAACAAGTAGGGTTAAGTTTTAGGATTATTTCTTAGGGTTAAGTCTTAATGTTAAGTGTCAGGTTAAGTCTTAGAGTTATGTCTTATGGTTACCTCTTAATGTTATGTCTTAGGGTTAAGTTATAGGTTAAGTCTAAGGTTTAAGTCCTAGGGTTGAGTGTTAAGTTTGAATATTAAAGTTAAGTCTTAAGGTTAAGACTTAGGGTTAAGTCTTACAGTTAAGTCTTTAGGGTTAAGTCTTAGGCTTAAGTCTTAGGGTAAAATCTTAAGGTTAAGTCTTAGTGTTAAGTCTTATATTTAAGTCTTAACGTCAAGTCTTAAGGTTTAGCCTTAAGGTTAAGTTTTAGGGTTAAGTCTTAGGCTTGATTTTTATGGACAAGTCTTAGGTTTAAGTCTCAGGGTTGAGTCCTAAGGTTAGAGTCATAGGGCTAAGTCTTAAAGTTAAGTCTTAAGGTTAATTCTTACGGTTATATCTTCGGTTTAAGTCTTAAGGTTAAATCTTAATCTTAAATATTAAGGTTACATCTTAGGGTTAGGTATTAAGTCTTAGGTTTAAGTCTCAGGGTTAAGTCTTAGGGATAAGTCTTAAGTTTAAGTCTTAGGGTTAAGTCTTCAGGTTGATCCTTAAGGTTAAGCCTTAGCGTTAAGTCTTAGGGTTAAGTCTTACGGTGAAGTCTTAAGGATAAGTCTTATGATTAAGTGTTGGGGTTAAGTCAAAATGGTAAATCTTAAGGTTAAGTCTTATGCCAAAGTCTCAGGTTTATGTGTTAGGGTTATGTCTTAAGGTTAAGTCTTGGGGATAAATCTTAGTGTTAATTCTTAGTGTCAAATCTTAAGTTTAAATCTTTTGGTTATGCTTACGTTTAAATCTTATGGTTGAGTCTTATGGTTATGTCTTAAGGTTAAGTTTTAGTGTTAAGTCTTAGGGTTAAGTCTTAAGGTTAGGTCTTAGATTTAAGTCTCACGGCTAAGTCTTAGGCTTAAGACCCAGGGTTAAGTCGTTAGGTTCTGTCTTAAGGTTAAGTCTTAGGGTTAAGTCTTAAGGTTATGTTTTAAAAGCTGTAGTCTCAGGGTTAAGACTTAGGGATCAGTCCTAAGGGTTAAAGGGTTAAGTCTTAAGGTTAAGACTCAGGGTTATGTCTTAGGGTTAAGTCGTAGGTTTAAGTCTCAGGGTTAAGTCTTAGGGTTAAGACCTAAATTTAAGACTTAGGGTTAAGTCTTAAGGATAAGTCTTAAATTTAAGTCTTAGGGTTAAACCTTAAGGTTAAGTCGTACGGTTAAGTCTTAAATTTAAAGTGTTCTGGTTATGTCTTAAGGTTAAGTCTTTGTGTTAAGTCTTAAGGTTAAATCTTAAGTCCTAGGCTTTGAGTCTTAGGGTTAAGTCTTAAGTTTAAGTCTTTGGGATACGTCTTAGGGTTAAGTGTCAGGGTTAAGAGTTATGTTTAATTCTCAAGTTTAAATCTTAGGGTTAAGTCTTAAAGTTCAGTCTTAAATTTAAGTCTCAGTGTTGTCTTCGGTTAGGTTATAGTGTTAAGTCTTAGGGTTACGTCCTAAGGTTCAGTCTTATATTAAATTCTCAGGGTTAAATCTTAGGGATAAGTCTTAAGGTTAAGCCTCAGTATTATGTCTTAAGATTCAGTCTTAAATTTAAGTCTTAATAATAAGGCTTAAGGTTAAGTCTTGGGGATAAGTCTTAGGGTTAAGTCTTAAAGTTAAATCTTAGGGTTAAGTCTTAAGGTTAAGTCTCAGGGTTAAGTCTTAGTATGAAGTCTTAGGGTTAAGTCTTATGGTTAAGTCCTAAATTTAAGTCTTAGGGGTTATGTCTTAGGGATAAGTCTTAAGGTGAAGTCTTAGGATCAAGTCTTAAGGTGATGTCATTATGGTAACAAGTAGGGTTAAGTTTTAGGATTATTTCTTAGGGTTAAGTCTTAATGTTAAGTGTCAGGTTAAGTCTTAGAGTTATGTCTTATGGTTACCTCTTAATGTTATGTCTTAGGGTTAAGTTATAAGGTTAAGTCTAAGGTTTAAGTCCTAGGGTTGAGTGTTAAGTTTGAATATTAAAGTTAAGTCTTAAGGTTAAGACTTAGGGTTAAGTCTTACAGTTAAGTCTTTAGGGTTAAGTCTTAGGCTTAAGTCTTAGGGTAAAATCTTAAGGTTAAGTCTTAGTGTTAAGTCTTATATTTAAGTCTTAACGTCAAGTCTTAAGGTTTAGCCTTAAGGTTAAGTTTTAGGGTTAAGTCTTAGGCTTGATTTTTATGGACAAGTCTTAGGTTTAAGTCTCAGGGTTGAGTCCTAAGGTTAGAGTCATAGGGCTAAGTCTTAAAGTTAAGTCTTAAGGTTAATTCTTACGGTTATATCTTCGGTTTAAGTCTTAAGGTTAAATCTTAATCTTAAATATTAAAGGTTACATCTTAGGGTTAGGTATTAAGTCTTAGGTTTAAGTCTCAGGGTTAAGTCTTAGGGATAAGTCTTAAGTTTAAGTCTTAGGGTTAAGTCTTCAGGTTGATCCTTAAGGTTAAGCCTTAGCGTTAAGTCTTAGGGTTAAGTCTTACGGTGAAGTCTTAAGGATAAGTCTTATGATTAAGTGTCGGGGTTAAGTCAAAATGGTAAATCTTAAGGTTAAGTCTTATGCCAAAGTCTCAGGTTTATGTGTTAGGGTTATGTCTTAAGGTTAAGTCTTGGGGATAAATCTTAGTGTTAATTCTTAGTGTCAAATCTTAAGTTTAAATCTTTTGGTTATGCTTACGTTTAAATCTTATGGTTGAGTCTTATGGTTATGTCTTAAGGTTAAGTTTTAGTGTTAAGTCTTAGGGTTAAGTCTTAAGGTTAGGTCTTAGATTTAAGTCTCACGGCTAAGTCTTAGGCTTAAGACCCAGGGTTAAGTCGTTAGGTTCTGTCTTAAGGTTAAGTCTTAGGGTTAAGTCTTAAGGTTATGTTTTAAAAGCTGTAGTCTCAGGGTTAAGACTTAGGGATCAGTCCTAAGGGTTAAAGGGTTAAGTCTTAAGGTTAAGACTCAGGGTTATGTCTTAGGGTTAAGTCGTAGGTTTAAGTCTCAGGGTTAAGTCTTAGGGTTACCTCTTAAGGTTAAGACCTAAATTTAAGACTTAGGGTTAAGTCTTAAGGATAAGTCTTAAATTTAAGTCTTAGGGTTAAACCTTAAGGTTAAGTCGTACGGTTAAGTCTTAAATTTAAAGTGTTCTGGTTATGTCTTAAGGTTAAGTCTTTGTGTTAAGTCTTAAGGTTAAATCTTAAGTCCTAGGCTTTGAGTCTTAGGGTTAAGTCTTAAGTTTAAGTCTTTGGGATACGTCTTAGGGTTAAGTGTCAGGGTTAAGAGTTATGTTTAATTCTCAAGTTTAAATCTTAGGGTTAAGTCTTAAAGTTCAGTCTTAAATTTAAGTCTCAGTGTTGTCTTCGGTTAGGTTATAGTGTTAAGTCTTAGGGTTACGTCCTAAGGTTCAGTCTTATATTAAATTCTCAGGGTTAAATCTTAGGGATAAGTCTTAAGGTTAAGCCTCAGTATTATGTCTTAAGATTCAGTCTTAAATTTAAGTCTTAATAATAAGGCTTAAGGTTAAGTCTTGGGGATAAGTCTTAGGGTTAAGTCTTAAAGTTAAATCTTAGGGTTAAGTCTTAAGGTTAAGTCTCAGGGTTAAGTCTTAGTATGAAGTCTTAGGGTTAAGTCTTATGGTTAAGTCCTAAATTTAAGTCTTAGGGGTTATGTCTTAGGGATAAGTCTTAAGGTGAAGTCTTAGGATCAAGTCTTAAGGTGATGTCATTATGGTAACAAGTAGGGTTAAGTTTTAGGATTATTTCTTAGGGTTAAGTCTTAATGTTAAGTGTCAGGTTAAGTCTTAGAGTTATGTCTTATGGTTACCTCTTAATGTTATGTCTTAGGGTTAAGTTATAAGGTTAAGTCTAAGGCTTAAGTCCTAAGGTTGAGTGTTAAGTTTGAATATTAAAGTTAAGTCTTAAGGTTAAGACTTAGGGTTAAGTCTTAGAGTTAAGTCTTTAGGGTTAAGTCTTAGGCTTAAGTCTTTAGAGTTAAGTCTTAGACTTAAGTCTTAGGGTAAAATATTAATGTTAAGTCTTAGGGTTATGTCTTAGGGATAAGTCTTAAGGTGAAGTCTTAGGATCAAGTCTTAAGGTGATGTCATTATGGTAACCCGTAGGGTTAAGTTTTAGGATTATTTCTTAGGGTTAAGTCTTAATGTTAAGTGTCAGGTTAAGTCTTAGAGTTATGTCTTATGGTTACCTCTTAATGTTATGTCTTAGGGTTAAGTTATAAGGTTAAGTCTAAGGTTTAAGTCCTAAGGTTGAGTGTTAAGTTTGAATATTAAAGTTAAGTCTTAAGGTTAAGACTTAGGGTTAAATCTTACAGTTAAGTCTTTAGGGTTAAGTCTTAGGGTTAAGCTGTTGCGTTAAATCTTAGGGTAAAATATTAAGGTTAAGTTTTAGGGTTAAGTCTTAGGCTTAATTTTTATGGATAAGTCTTAGGTTTAAGTCTCAGGGTTGAGTCCTAAGGTTAGAGTCATAGGGCTAAGTCTTAAAGTTAAGTCTTAAGGTTAATTCTTACAGTTATATCTTCGGTTTAAGACTTAAGGTTAAATCTTAATCTTAAATATTAAGGTTACATCTTAGGGTTAGGTATTAATTCTTAGGTTTAAGTCTCAGGGTTAAGTCTTAGGGAGAAGTCTTAAGGTGAAGTCTTAGGGTCAAGTCTTAAGGTGATGTCATTATGTTAACCCTTAGGGTTAAAGTTTTAGGATTATTTCTTAGGGTTAAGTCTTAATGTTAAGTGTCAGGTTAAGTCTTAGAGTTATGTCTTATGGTTACCTCTTAATGTTATGTCTTAGGGTTAAGTTATAAGGTGAAGTCTAAGGGTTAAGTCCTAAGGTTGAGTGTTAAGTTTGAATATTAAAGGTAAGTCTTCAGGTTAAGACTTAGGTTTAAGTCTTATAGTTAAGTCTTTAGGGTTAAGTCTTAGGCTTAAGTCTTAGGGTAAAATCTTAAGGTTAAGTCTTAGTGTTAAGTCTTATATTTAAGTCTTAACGTCAAGTCTTAAGGTTTAGCCTTAAGGTTAAGTTTTAGGGTTAAGTCTTAGGCTTGATTTTTATGGATAAGTCTTAGGTTTAAGTCTCAGGGTTGAGTCCTAAGGTTAGAGTCACCGGGTTAAGTCTTAAAGTTAAGTCTTAAAGGTTAATTCTTACGGTTATATCTTCGGTTTAAGTCTTAAGGTTAAATCTTAATCTTAAATATTAAGGTTACATCTTAGGGTTAGGTATTAAGTCTTAGGTTTAAGTCTCAGGGTTAAGTCTTAGGGATAAGTCTTAAGTTTAAGTCTTAGGGTTAAGTCTTCAGGTTGATCCTTAAGGTTAAGCCTTAGCGTTAAGTCTTAGGGTTAAGTCTTACGGTGAAGTCTTAAGGATAAGTCTTATGATTAAGTGTTGGGGTTAAGTCAAAATGGTAAATCTTAAGGTTAAGTCTTATGCCAAAGTCTCAGGTTTATGTGTTAGGGTTATGTCTTAAGGTTAAGTCTTGGGGATAAATCTTAGTGTTAATTCTTAGTGTCAAATCTTAAGTTTAAATCTTTTGGTTATGCTTACGTTTAAATCTTATGGTTGAGTCTTATGGTTATGTCTTAAGGTTAAGTTTTAGTGTTAAGTCTTAGGGTTAAGTCTTAAGGTTAAGTCTTAGATTTAAGTCTCACGGCTAAGTCTTAGGCTTAAGACCCAGGGTTAAGTCGTTAGGTTCTGTCTTAAGGTTAAGTCTTAGGGTTAAGTCTTAAGGTTATGTTTTAAAAGCTGTAGTCTCAGGGTTAAGACTTAGGGATCAGTCCTAAGGGTTAAAGGGTTAAGTCTTAAGGTTAAGTCTCAGGTTTATGTCTTAGGGTTATGTCTTAAGGTTAAGTCTGGGGTTTAAGTCTCAGGGTTAAATCTTGGGGATAAATCTTAGTGTCAAATCTTAAGTTTAAATCTTATGGTTATGCTTACGTTTAAATCTTACGGTTGAGTCTTATGGTTATGTCTTAAGGTTAAGTTTTAGTGTTAAGTCTTAAGGTTAAGTCTTAAGGTTAAGTCTTAGATTTAAGTCTCACGGCTAAGTCTTAGGCTTAAGTCCCAGGGTTAAGTCTTAGGGTTAAGTCTTAAGTTTAAGTCTTAGGGTTAAGTCTTATGGTTAATTCTGAGATTTAAGTCTCAGGGTTAAGTCTTAGAGACAAGTCTTAAATTTGAGTCTTAAGATTAAGTCTCAGTGTTAAGTTTAAGGTTAAGCCTCAGGTTTACGTCTTAAGGTTAATTTTTAAGTTTTATCTTATGGATTGAGTCTTAGGCTTAAGTCTTAGAGTTAAGTCTTGGGTATATGTTTTACGGTTAAGTCTCAGCATTAAGTGTTATGGTTATGTCTTGGGGGTACGTCTTAACGGTAAATCTTAAGGTTAAGTCTTAAGGTTATGTCCCAGGGTTAAGTGGTAAGGTTCTGTCTTAAGGCTGAGTCTTAGGGTTACGTCTTAAAGTTAAGTCTTAGGGTTAAGTCTTATGGTTAAGTCTTAAGGTGAAGTCTTAGGGTTAGAATCTTAGGCTTCAGTCTTAAGGTTACATCTCAGAGTTTTGTCTTAATGTAAGTCTTAAGGTTAAGTCTTAGGGTTAAGTCTTAAGGTTAAGTCTTAGAATTAAGTCTCAGGGTTAAGTTTAAGTTTAAGCATCAGGGTTAAGTCTTACGGATTGAGTGTTAGGTTTAAGTCTTAAGTTTAAGTCTTAGGGTTAAGTCTTAGGCTTAAGTCGTAGGGTTAAGATTCAAGGCTAAGTCTTACGTTTAGGTCTTAGGGTTAAGTCTTAGCGTTAAGTCTTATGGTTAAGTCTCAATGTTAAGTCTTAGGGTTCAGTCTTCTGGTTAGGTCATTATTTTAGGTCTTAGGGTTAGGTCTTAGTGTTAAGTCTTAATGTTGAGTCTTAGGGTTAAGTCTTAGGGTCAAGTTTTAGGGTTAAGTCTTAAGGTTATATGTAGGATTAAGTTATAGGGCTAAGTCTTACAGTTTAGTCTTAGTGTTAAGTTTTAAGGTTAAGTTTTATGGTTAAGTCTTTAGGTTAAGTCTTAGGGTTCAGTCTTACGGTTATGTCATTAGGCTAGGTATTAGGGTTAGGTCTTAGGGATAGATTCAAAGGGTTAAGTCTTAAGGTTGAGTCTTAGGGTTAAGAATTTGAGTTCAGTCTCTAGGGTTAGGTCTTTAGGTTAGCTCTTAGGGTTAGGTATTAGCATTAAGTCTTAGGGTTAAGTCTTAGCTTAAGTCTTAAGTTTAGGTGTTAGGGTTAAGTCTTAAGATTTAGTCTTAGGGTTAAGTCTTTGGCATAAGTTTATAGAGTTCAGTCTTAGAGTTAAGTCTTAGGCTTTAGTCTTAGAGTTAGGCCTTATGGTTAGGTATTAGGATTATGTCTTCTGGCTGTTTTAAGATTAAATCTTAAGGTTAAGTCCTAGCATTAAGTCTTAAGGATAAATCTTAGAGTTAATTCTTATGGTTAGGTCTTAGGATTTGTTCTTAGTTTTAAATCTTAGGGATAGGTCTAATGGTTAAGTTTTAGGTTAATTCTTAAGGTTAAGTCTTATGGTTAAGTCTTAGGACTGAGTCAGGATAAAGTCTTAGGGTTAAGTCTTAGATTTAAGGCTTAAGGTTAAGTCTGAGGGCTAAGTCTTAGGGTTAGTTCTTAGGGTTAAATCTTGGTGTTAAGTCTATAGGGTTAAGTCTTAGGGTTACGTCTTAAGGTTGTGTCTTTAGGGTTCAGTCTTATGGTTAATTCTTAAGGTTATGTATTAAGGTTACGTCTTCGGGTTAAGTCTAGGTTCGGTCTTAGGGTTAAGTCTAAGGTTAAGTGTTAAGGTTAAGTGTTAAGGTTAAGTCTTATGGTTGAGTCTTAGGGTTAAGTCTTAGAGTTCAGTCTCTAGGGTTAGGTCTTTAGGTTAGGTGTTAGGGTTAGGTATTAGGATTATGTCTTAGGGTTAAGTCTTAGCTTAAGTCTTAAATTTAGGTCTCAGGGTTAGGTCTTAAGGTCGAGTTTTAATATTGAGTCTTAAGGTTGAGTCTTACGGCTAAGTATTATTACCAGGAACAGAGGTATATTACTGTAGGGTCTTGCAACTTGGTCTTCTGCAAGATCGATTGATCAATCGATATATAGTCAGACAGACATAAAAATTATGCAATAGCTGCCCTAAATGTTTCAGAGATTTATTTCCAGTAGTTTAGTCCATAGAACTTCCTACAGTAGTTATCTATTTCCTCACGCTGCCAAGAACTCCATCGTGTTTGCCATCACTAGTACCAGTTGCTCTTCTCCTTGTTTCTTTGGGTAACTTTGGAGTCTATGCTGTGGAAACAGGCTAGTGTGATGAAATTTAGCACATAGGAATACTTCATGGTTTGCTGACTCTTCAGCAGGGGTTTCCTTCCTCCACTCCCTGCCCAGATCCACCCCTGTTCTCTTCATTCCTCTGTCCCTCTCCTGTCCCTCTCCTGTCACCACACCGCCCCATCTCACCCCCCTCTGCTGCTCAAAATATTAAGGGAACTAGATCTGTATTGAAAAAATTGGGGTTTCTCTTTCCTCTCCTGAGGATTTACCACCCAGAGCAGGCTCAGGTTCTGATCCTGCAAACTGCTCTCCAGCACTTGGATGCTTGCTCTGGGAAACAAGGACAGCTGCTCAAAATCTTTTGCAGCCAAAATCTTTGTTTAAATTCTAGTTGAAATTAAATGAAAAGCTGTCATCAGTCCCACCTGTGGCACAGAGAGACACCTGTGTTTCACGCACATGTCTGCACAGAAACACACGCAGAGGGAAAAAAGCCCGGTACTGCTTTGTGCAAGGAAGTACGTAAACTCTCCCTATCAGCATTGCTCCTTTGAGCAATTGAATTGTTCTACAGTTATCTGACAAGCCGACACACTGCCCATCAAATGAGAACCAGAATGTATGCCATTTGCAAGACGGGGCAGCAATAAGCTTTCAACCACTTTCCAGTAAGATCAATTCAAGCAAGGCTGTGTATTCATGGATTTTCTCCTCTGCAAAACCATGAAGAAAACATGAACAGCACTCCCCAAAGGCAAAGGAGCAAACTGAGGGAGAGCAGCTCATTGGCACCTTTCAGAGCTTCAACAGTCAGGAGAAAAGGGAAAAAACCCATACAAAGATAAAGAGCAGCCAAGATGCACTTTTATAAAATGTATATTGTGACCTGTTCCACATCTCAGAATGACTTTCAATATTGCTTTGCATGGCTTTTAGACCAAGGCCTAATGTGGAGCTTCTGCTTGCCAGGGCATGGTAAGATCACTCAAATGAGCAACACAGTAACAAGTAAACACCAAAGGCGATAGCAGAGCTTACCGCTTCCCTCCACTGGCCACCAGCTGTGCAGTAAACCAGCTTAACACAGCCTCCCTAAGGATGGCTCTGAAGTCGCTGAAAAGGAAAAAAAGAAGGTAAGTTCTTAGCCTGGAATGTAAAGGCACCCTCTTGGCTTCCAGGCAGGTGGCACAGATTGCCCAGCGGGGTCATGTCCCCACATTCCAGGAAAGATAAAAGAAATGCAGGACGTCTTTGTGGGGTGGGTTTGATGCATCCTTTCCATTTGGTGAAAGCCTGAGGAAGGATGTATTCCCCGGTAGGACCGGTGGCACTTTAGACCTGAGGTTAAAAAAGTGCTGCACTTCAGTGACGCTCCCCAAGCTGCTTTCACCACCAAACAAAAAAAGATTTGCTCTCTCCAGTATGGTGGGAATGATACCATAAAGTCGGTCATGGAGAAAAACCCTCTAAGACTTGCTTGCAAGTTTCAGAAGGCCGGCATTCTTTATGGCAGTGCTGGGAGCACGGGGGAATGTTTCCTCTGAGCGTGCTCACCCAGTTCCTCGAGGGTACGCACTATGGACAGCAGAGCACTTGCACACTCATAGCGCATTACACATGCATTTTCAGTCAGGCACGGGATGGGTTACAAGTTGTTTGTTTCTAATGCAAACGAGCACACACCCTCAGACAGCACCGCTGAGGTTTTTTACTAGCTCCCCGTGCTCCCCAAGCGGGGCCTTGCCCTCTCTCGGGGGGCTACCTGAGTCAGAGGTCACGATCTCCCCCCACAACAATTACCTTTGTCCAAATTCCAACCAACATTCTGCGGATCGCAGCACTCTATCGGCTTGTCTCCTCCTGCGGCCACAACGCCCTCACCCGGAGGCTCTTTCTGCATCACTGAAGAGAACGCAGATCTTTTCCCCATCCATTCTTTGTTCCCCATCCTTCCCAAGGCTGACTCCCTGGATGAGAGGTCCCTTAATTCGTCACTTCTAACAGCTTTAGAGAGTCAGCTTGGCCTAACCTTTGTGCGCAGGTGTGTTTAACGTAGAGCTACACACCAAATCAGAGCGTGGTAACCGGGGAGCTCAGACATCTTGTCCCTTTGCCGAGCCAGCAGCCTTCCCTTAACAGAATCCCTGGACATAAACGTATATACAGTGGAATCTATACAGTGGCATCAAACGTCCCCCCAGACACCACATCCGTCCCTAAAACCCTTCCCCCCAGACAACCCTGAAAGACTTCCCTTGACCCCCTCCTCCACCCCAGGCTGTTCCTGAAATCATCCCCCACCTCCACCTCCCCGCCCTGTCCCTAAAACTTTTCCCCCAGACCCTGGTCCGGCCCTAAAGTCCTTCCCCCAACCCCCACACCTCCCCTCTCCCCCCTCCCGTCCTTCCCTAAAGGCCTTCATCAATCCCCCCCTGTCCGTCCCGAAAACCCTTCCCCCAGACTCCCCACTCTGTTCTCTAAATAATACACACAGCCTCAACACCTCCCCCCCCGTGTATCAATACACACACCCCCACATACCCCCACCTCCCCCACTCCCCCACCCCACCTCCCCCCACCCCCCACCCCCCATACACCCACTCCCACAAACACACATCCTTGCCCCACCCCCCACCCCCACACACCCCGCTCCATCCCTAAACACCTTCATCGATTCCCACCCGTCCCTCCCTAAACCCCTTCCCCCCACCCCCTCCCCTGCCCCCGTCCCTCTGTCGCTGGCATCGCCCAACTGCCCAGCACCACCAGACCACTCTGGCCCAAACACCGTAAGGCAATGGTTCCCACCTGCCGATAGCACGTCGAGGAACTTTTTTTTTTTTTCCTAAATAGAGAGCATTTTACTTTGTACGCTGCTGACTACGGCAAATTATGTTTTGCTGGCTGACTGGATACACAGCAAAGATGAACTCCACATCAAATATAATAAAATCTACCAATTATATCAAATAATGGAATATATCAAATGCAGTTTCTTATATTGCAATAAAAGAAAATAGCATGCAATATGATATAAGGCACCAGCAGCAGTAACTGTGAGCGATATGATAAAAGAGCAATAGGAGCGAAGCATCCATTTGTTATCCCAAAGTGTTAACGTGACTAAGGAAAGGAGACATCACCAATTCCCACCCCAACAACACCCAGGCCCACCCTTCGGCTGGGAGCCCCCTTGCAGCCAGTGCCAGGAGTCTCTTGGGAACTGGGAAATTCCCCTGGAGAAGGTACCAGGAAGGAATTCTCTTGCTGTTTCCCACCGTGCGTGGTAGCCATGTGAGGCACAGCACAAAAGTTCTGCTCCCTGCTTTCTCTGGTGAGAAAATTGACACAGCACTTTTGAACTCATATAGAACCAAAAAGCATGGCTTGGGAAAGTGCAGGGCTGCTCCCCTGGAGAGGGTTCGAGGAAGGAATTCTCTTGCTGCTTCTCACCCTGCCCTGGCAGCCATGTCAGGCACAGCAGAAAAGTTCTGCTCCCTGCTTTCTGTGGTCAGAAAACTGACCTCTTTTCCTTGGCAATAACGCACAGCCCAAAAAACTCACCTTGACAAACTGCAGCACTGCTCCCCTGGAGAAGGTGCCAGGAGGGAATTCTCTTGTTGCTTTTCACCCTGCCCTGGTAGCCATGTGAGGCACAGCACAAAAGTTCTGCTCCCTGCTTTCTGTGGTGAGCAAAATTGACCCTTAAGTGTTGCAGTCGTTAAGAGCCCAAAAAAGTAACTTTGGGAAAGTGCAGCACTCCTCCCATAAAAAAGGTTCCAGGAAGGAATTCTCTTGCTGTTCTTACCCTGCCCTGGCAGCCATGTGAGGCACAGCACTGAAGTTCTGCTCCCTGCTTTCTGTGGTGAGAAAATTGACCCATCATGGTTGCACTCATAGAAAGACAAAAAAACACACCTTGGGAAAGTGCAGCACTGCTCCCCTGGAGAAGGTGCCAGGAAGGAATTCTCTTGGTGTTCCTCACCATGTCCTGGCCGCCATGTGAGGCACAGCAGAAAAGTGCTACTCCCTGCTTTCTAAAGTTAGCAAAATCGACCGTTCACAGTTGCAGTCATGTAGAGACAAGACTTTCTTACTCAAAAGCAAACCCCAAAAAGCCACGTAGCCTTGGGAAACCCCTTGTCCTTCTGTGTGGCTGGTGACTTCCCATGGCTCTTCCACAAGGCAAGACAAATAACCATGAATTTGGAAGCCCATGTAAATTCAAGTACACTTAGTCCTCTGACAGTCACTACTTATGGGCCAGCAGTCCTCTCACCCCTGCACAGAACTGCCTGTTAGCCCTCTAGCAGTCATTCTCCATGGAGGGACCACAAGTCCTCCATACCTACCCGCCAGCTCACCAGAAATGAGTCAGACCACACCAGAAGTGACACTGCCTGACCTGCAGGAGATATATTAGACCAGTAATGATGGTTTCAAGACAGAAAAAACACCACCATCCAACAGCACAGCAGAAAAACAACCAGAAGAAACAACGTACACAAACCAAAGGCACCCATCCAAACCCCACAAAGGCAATAGAGCTGAAAAAAGGCACTCTCCACAAAAAAACCCACCACACAGTTCACAAGATAAGACAAAAATGCCATAACCCCAGGAACGCAGGGCCAACAAACCCAGATTCTGTCCATAACAATAACACACTTTGACACTAACTCGCCTGACCTCTAGCATACCATAACCTTGTTGCCCCCAAAACCCAGCACGTTGTAGCCCTAAGGCAACATGAAATGGAACACAAAGTCCCTGGAGATCTCTGTCAGGGCCTTCAGGTGGACACTGACCTCAGGCATCACTACCTTGAAGTGGGAGCCAGGTGGAGGCACCAGAACATCACCGGCACCCATCTTCACACCCTGAAATAGTGCCTGGGATAAACGCTCCTGGGGACAGAGGCTGAGGCACTTGGAGGCTTTGAACCATCACAGGGCTTCAGCTCATCATTTCTGTGTCAGAGCCACCAGGCAGGTGGCCCTATCCTCCCAGAGAGACCCCTCAGGGCACCTGTACCCAGTTCCAGGGGGCTGGACACACAGCCTCGGATCCATGGGGGGGAGGGGTGCTTTAATCCTGGGAGCAGGATTTCTAACAGTGCCCCTGGGGAGGAAAGCCTCCTCAGGCCTGGAAGCCTGAGAGACGTCCCTGCGCTGCTCCACGTCACCAAAAGCAGGGGCTGAGGAAGGCTGCTTTGGGGCCTGTCGAGGGAACCAGCTCCCCTGGGCTGCTCTGCGGCCACCGGCTGCCGTTGCTGTCGCGCGGGTCTCAGTGCTGCTCTGCAGTCGGCCGTCACCTCCCCGGGGACACTCCCCAGCACAGCACACGTCTGCACTGGCTCTCCCTGGGGACAAAGATCACAAGCGAGGGATGGGCTTGGCTTTGCCCCCAGTCCCAGGCTGCCACCAGAGAGACCTGCCACCCCCGCCCCAGCTGTGCGATGTGGGCACCACGTACAGCTGCAGATGTGGGTCAGGGCAGCTGTGGGCAGGGGGCAAGCCCCGTGGCGGTGCCCCCGGCGCTGGCAGCAGGCAGAGCTGGGGAGAGCGAGGGGCAGCCCAGGGCAGCCGGCAGCCGGCGGCGGGGCCCGTCAGGGTGCAGCACCCTCAGCAATGCCCGGCTCCGTGCGCCTCGGCCCCAGGGCTGCAGCGCAGGGCTGGCCCCAGCTGGGGCTGGGCTGGGAACAGGCAGGCAGGGCCCCTGGCAGCCCCGGCACGCACCTGCTCCCTGCATGGGGCCTGAGCCATCTCTGCAGGCAGGAGGCCTTCCTTGGCGTCTGTCCCTCAAATCCCTCCCTCCGGCCCCCACGGTCCGTCCCTAAAACACTTCCCCTCGCCCCCAGTCCCTGCGAGCGGGGAATCCGCCTCCCCAGCTGCGGGCCCAGGTGGCGCAAGCCCCCCCAGGGCTCACCCTGCCATCCATGTGGTTCCTGGAATAATAATTCTAATGAGCAACACTCAGAGAGGCCAAAAACTGGAGTGCAGGGTTGATGCCGGCATTACAGCCGGCTGCAAGCGAAAGGCACTCAATGGGCATGGGCGCTGCTGGGAGGGAAAGCGCCACGTCAGGACGGTCGGGAATCTCGGCTGGCTGGGAGGGAGCTCCATCGAGCGCTCAGAGTCGAGGCTTGAGATCCTTGCAGCCATGGAGGTTTTTGCACGGAGAGCTGCGCTAAGCAGGGCCCGTTTATCACTTTGGCTGCAACACGAGGGTGCTGCACCCCTGCATGGTGCTTCCCCTGAGCCGACAGAGAACTTTCTCTCCTGGGCTTTGTTCCCTCTGGGACAGTGGCTGTGAGCGAGGCAGGGCTGTCAGATATGCACAGCAGGGGTCGAGGGGCTCAGAACGGATAAACCCCCTGGCCTGCGCCCGGCCCTGCCCCTCTCTTACAGCCGCCATGGCAGTTCCCCTGCAGCTGAATAGAACCATCAACGCTCTGTCTTCAGTGGAGTTTCTTGTACATAGAAAAAGGAGACAGCACATACCGTGAAGCACAGCCAAGAAGGTGACACCTGATTTTAAAAAAAGAATACATTTAGTCCATCACAAAAAATGTGGTGGAACTCACTCTTCCAATTGTATTAGGCAGGAGGAAAATGGATTTGGAAAGCAAGAAAAATCGTTCACTTCAAGCTATAAGGTGTCTACGGAACACACTCTCCCGTGCATGTCCTGCTCATTGGTTCCGTGCTTTGGACGTGCCTGCAGTTTCGCTGAAGCACCCTCTCTGGGTTACTCTTCCAAAGGGTTCTTGGGACATCTGCATAGGGAAGCTGTCTGAAGAAATCACCGTTTGTTATCCTGTCGGGTTTCAGTCAGGGCAGATAGCCTGTGCATGCAGGGACTACAAACTGCAGGCATCACAACTTGTGGATAATAAGAAAAAGGAGGTACACGATATGAATTTACAGTACAAGGCTGTCACTGATACAAGCCACGTGAAGTGGAATATAGTACTTTTAGCACCAGTGAAATAGTGTACATTAAAAAAGTAATCATCTATATACAAAAAAGTAATGAAAACTTATTTTCAGGACATCAGCGCTTTGCTACTGTTTGCCTGGAGTTTACATGGGAACTAAGAGATCCGTTTCTCTAGAGCAGCTCTGATGAGAGTCATGTATCAAATTCTGGAGAAGTGAATGATCTGATCTGGTAACCTAAAGCCTATTTCTGTTACATACCCTAATCAAAAGTGATTGCTAGTCTGTTAGAATAGACCTTACGCCCTGCTGTTCCTTGCCTTTTTAATAATGTTAGTGCGTTCCATCCTAGGCATTTTAAAAGAATGGCTTTTAAAGCAGCTTTTCCCAGCAAGCCAGATGTTGCATGAGTCACACTGGAATAAGGGGAGGGGAGTCTGCGGTGTATCGCTGTGGCACATCACTTTAAAATAGTGCAGTGCACTCTAGGACAAATAAAAAGAATAGTAAATCAGAAGAGTTCAGCTGTTGTGGCGATTTATTCTACAACGGGCAACCTGGCCATCTGCGTGGGGCCAAACCTCCTCAGCCCACCCGAGGGGCACACGCTCCCCCTGGATGTCCTGGGGCAGGTGATGGGGAAGCTACGCTCTGTTTACCAGCCAGCTACAGCCTTCCGTCCCCACCGGAGCGTTGCTGCCCAGAGGTACCTGGCTGCCGCCTATCCTGAGCAAACGTTCGTGGGGGAGCTGCTGGGCAGAGCAGCCCCACAGCTGCAGCTTTCTGCCCAGAAGCGAGGGTCAGGAGCGCGAAAGACTGTGCTCAAGCCACTTTTCAGCCACCTAGGTGGAAACCAGCAGTGGTTGCTTGTGTGCAGGTGACACAGCTGGTGGAGTTCTTCATTGAGCACCACGAGGAACTCTTTGGAGAGGACGTGGCTGATCTGGCCAACACATCAGCTGAGGAGTTGCCAGCCCTGGGGCAGAAGCAGAAACTGCAGAGCTATGTGAGGTCCATAAACAGTGTGCTGACAAAGGCCTCCACCGCTGAAGGTGGCCCTGCTGCCGCAGGGACGAGCAAGGTCATCCACCTTGCCCAAGTGCAGAGTAACGCTGATGCGGGTTGGCCGTGGCACTTTGTGCGGTGATCCAGCCAGAACTGGCTCAGCTGACTGAGCAAACCCATCCAAGGGACCTGCCTTTCAGAGCTAAGGTAGCCATTGGGCAGGTCGGTCCTTGCCACCTGTTCACTTCCACATTTCCACTGCAGGTGCCTCCAGTCACTCCAGAGTGCAAACACCTGAAGAGCTCCTCTTAGGAGAGAAGGGAAGATGAGCTAGCTTTGATTAAGTGCAGAGCTGGTTCAAGTTCGTTGTGGCTTTACCTGTCTAACAGTACTCTTGAATGGAAAGGTTGCCAGGCTCTTCACGAGAAAACAGAAAGCAAAAACGCGGCTGAGAAGAGGGGAGGGGCGGGCAGCCAGGCAGGAAGAGGATAAAGTTGGAGAGAGAGCTCTCAGGGGTGGGCAACTGAGGAAATCCAAGTAGGCAAGAAGAACGAGGAGCCCAGGTGTGTAGCGCAGCCTGCTGTCCATCTTTCAAATGTTCAAATGTTTCAAATCACCAGGATGCTGGGCAATAAACTGCCTCCTGTGGAGCAGTGGGTACCGTTAAACTCCCTTTTCCTTGTTGGACTGATTATGACTACTGTTAAGTGGGAATATTGTTTAGTGAGGAAGTTAACAGAGGCTTTTGATTAAAGTTGTGATTAGGAATATATCTCAAAGTAAGGGGCGCAGGTCCTCCAGCGTTCAAATAATGCACCCTTGTGTAGGGCTGTAGCATCTCATCCAGGTGTGACCTGAGGAGAACTGTATCCTCTAGACAGTGCCAGAATCCAGGCAGAACAGGTGGGATTGCTCTGGTGAGACATCCCAGGGTTGACGTGATTCATCGGGGTGTAACTCTGTTGTACCTAACTCTGACACAGCTGAGACCCACCAGTTCCCAAGGCCAAAGTCACTGGAAGGATGGGGTAGGCATTTTTCCACTGTGGCTGAGGAGAACTCACCAGGATGTCAGAGCTCCTGCAAGGATTTTGCACATCTGTTTATTTTACAAACTCATCCATGTATATAAACAACTGGTGTCTTACTCTTAAGACAAGCAGACCTGAAAGGACAGGTTACTGAAGGAGGAGATGGTTAACATGAATAAACTTTTAGACAGTGTTTTAAAGCATTGCCAGCCCTAGAAAGCAAGCTAAGATCCGTACGATGGGTGGGACAGGGAGAGTTTCATGTTCTATTTTCTACACACGTTACATCAGGAAAAGGGTTTTTCCCACCTTTCAGTCATCATGTAACGCCTTCTAATTGGGACTGCTGTGGCCTTCTGCAGGGTCTCATAGGTGAATGAAGACCCAGGCAGTGTTGGGTCTCCTTCTTGAACGCCTTCCAGAGAGCACCTTGTAATTGCTAATGGACCATCTGTGCCTCACGGCCAGGGGGAGATTACAGCAAAGCAGGAGTTAAGTCACAGTGCAACTTGAGGGTATCACATGAATTTATCAGGACATTTAAGCTTTTGAAAATACTTCAAGGACAAAATGCTTAAGAGTTTTTATGATGGCTGGATGAAAAGTGGGGTGATGGAAAAAACAAGGGTTCCTTTTGTCACTTTTCACTAAGCTTGTAGAATGTAACTTATACAGAGATATTATAAAATGGTGCATAGCCATAGCATGTTAACCGTAACTGAGGATGTGTGTCAGAGGCAAAGCCATTGATTTGGTAACACATCTGCAGTGAGAATGCTGTTTCTGTCTGCTGGGAGAGAGGGGAGAGGGAGTAAGACATTCTGTCCCTCTACCCCTTGCCCTTAACATATTCTTATCATGCCTGGGACAAATTTATTTATTTATTTATTTTTAATCTAGGAAGAAGGAGATTGAGTTCAAATCTCTATTCTGTGTGCTGCTTTTTAAATCCCCAGGGCATCTGTCCTTTTTTGAGTAAAATGGTGAGTCTAGCCTACAGCAGGTCAGGGAAAGGCTGCTGAGTACTTCCTTCCCTTCAGTTTCTCCTGCCCTTTTCGACTGGCACTGAAGGGCACTGCTGCTTGGCAGCCCCCATCCCTAATACAACAGCCCAACATTCTTGTTGAAGCTGAGTAAGCTTGGTTTTGGTTAGCTAACGAATACGAAGTCGTTCTCCTGAAGCGAGTGGTGGAGTCATAGTATACTACCGTGTGTGGGTTAGTGTCCCACAGTCCAAGTGGGAAAAGTGTCTGAGCTGCAGCAACTAGCAAACTAGTTGTCCGATACAACAGCTGAAGGGAAAGTCTGGCGCTTCCCCTCTTCCAGCCTTGTAGTCCTGCTACTTCTTGTTGTGGGTGGTTGAGCATAAGGACCACTGAGCTGACTGGAATTGACTGAAATAAGGACTGGTTGAGCTGACCAAATGGTGAGTCTCCCCTAGAAAAAGACCATTACTATAGTCATAGAGCAAAACCCCTAAAAATCATTCTTCTTGTTTAAGTTTTGTAAGAAATATATATATATATATATAAACATAAATATTTCTAGAACTGTATGGATCTGTGCTAGGAAACCTAGGACATCTACTTACAGGTAGTACAGTAGAACTCCTTCTTACTGATTCAAAACAATCCATCCAAGACACAAGCTGAGGAAAAGCTTCTGCTGTTTTTGAGTCGGTTACTGTACTCTTTCAGCAGCACATTGCTGGAGACAGAAGAGAAGAATTAATGTCTTTGGGAAGAATACAGTGTCCAAAAGAAATGCAAACCCAGCACCACTAAATTTGCACCCCAATCTAGAATGTTAACTGCGTCCTCAGCAGCATCAAAACAGGTTTGCAAATGCATGAAATGTATAACTATTGCATGTATTGTTGTGATGATGTAATGAAAATAAAAGGCATACCCAGTGACTAATGTTCACTCTGATTGAATACTTATTTCCGTTGAATTTTAAACTCATTGGGCAAAAAAACTTGCTCAACAATTTTTTTTTTTTTTTCTGGAAATGATCCCTTTAGACAGGGTTATGACCACTCCTTAAATGGTTTTCAGTTCATCGGTCCCCCTAAAGAATTCTTCACTTCAGCTCATTCTATTATGCACGTGTGAAATATATTTTTTCTTCCTAGCCTGAAGTTTTCTTTTAACCTAAACGTAGATAACTTAAATTGATATAACCTAGGCTCTTTTATCTTTATGCTACTCTTTTCCAATAGCCATGATGTTTTGTTTGCCTCTCAGATGGGAAAAGTGTGTGCTTGTAGAATGGTAGTGCATTTTTGTCTGTGGGGCAAAAAACCAAGGGCGTATTGGAACCCCACTGTTACAGGTCTGAATGTTAAAGCTTGCTCTAAAAAAAAAGGGTTAACAGAACAGTGATTTGAATTTAAAAAAACCCCGGGGTGGTGGTGGTGGGGAGACACGGACACACCAGAATACAGTAATATTATGCAGAAATCCTGTGTCTTTGCATCTCACATACATTCTCATTGTTTCTTCACTCCTTTCCTGTTTGCATAGGTGAAATGGACCAGCACTTCATCTGGCAAGTTGTTTTTCTTCCCTTCCTCCTGAAGGGGAGGCAACTCCCTGGTACTCTTGGACTTCTTTGTTTCAGCAACACCTTGATGGAGCAGATAGAGATAAGGAGCATTAGATGCAGGAGCTGGAGCAGTATCAGAAGACTGAAGCCTATAAAGTCTTTAGCAGGAAAGCACAGGACAGACAAAAGGCAAATCACACAGACAAGGTATTGAATGGGACAAAAAGATGTGCCTGGAACAACACAAGATTCCCAGCTGGTAGTGCAGACTGACACTCCTTTACAGCCTTCGATGTAAAGGCTTGTTAAAACATGGATGCCTATCTCAGGGAGCTCATCTGTGGGTGTGAAATAGAACATTTTTCTTCCGGCAAATCCTAGTTTCATAAATACGACATACAGCAACCTACACCAGAAATAATAATTGTCATTATTTTGTCACAGCAGTGACCAAACCATTGTTAATTGTTCTCCATTGTTCTGGTATTGCTTGTTAAAGAAAATGTGTGTTGAATTCAGAAATTTGAAGTGCTAAAGCAGCTAAAGTGGCAGAACCAGGCCCTGTCCCTACTGCAGCCCTAATCCAAGGCTGGTTTAACACCCAGTCCAGTTAATCAGTGGGAGAGCAGAGAAACAACAGATGATCAACTTGTGCACACAGGTGCTCGCAGACATGCAGATGTTTTGAGAAAAAAAATCAGTATATGTGAATAGGAATTGCTTGTTCAAAGACTAAGTGTGCTTGAAGGAGTGTGTGAGTTAAAGCAGGCAGAAAGATCACGATCCGAGGGGGAGCTTGGAACTGAGGCAGAGACTGGAAGCAAATAGATGAATCAACAGGGACAGGGTCAGGTGATGGATTTGCAGAACGGACAAGGCCAAAGGAAACTTCTAAAACCTCGGGCATTGACTAATGATTTGATAAGTGTGTATAAGCTGTGCTGTATCCCTTTGCTCTCTGCCACTCACTGGGGCGGTGGCCCAGCTCTGAGTGGCGATTAAAGCAAACCTAGTGGTACCCACGTCTGTGTAAATTTCTCCTGTAACACTATATGTGAAGCATATGACGGAAGTGCTGGTAATCCACCAGTGTTGTGACAGTTGACTGATGTCCCATGTTAGAATAAATACACGTACAATGGCTAACAGGCCTCAAAGGCATGAAGAACATGAGAACGGTGGTGCTGGGTCAATGGGTCTGTGCTTTTCTCTAGTGCTCTCCTTGCTACCACCTAGCACTCAGCTGGCAAGTTCATGGGCACAGCCAGGACCAGCCCAGCCTCATTGTTTTCCAGGGAGCTGATCACCACACATATGGGAAACAGACAGTAGACAAGACGTAGTTCTTCATAACCTTTCTGTTGTTTTGCTAGAGAATCTAAAGTTTGATAGACCTTATTTTGTTTATATTTATATTGGCGCTTCAGTGGGTCCAGACTAAATGGCCACTCTCTACCTGACTGCTCCAGAAATTGGTTTGAGCTCTCAGTTAGTAACCAGCCGTTGGTTAACTTTGTCTTTGAAATACAGCAACCTATGATGGAATAGGAAACTGAGACAGTTAGGGACATCGATTGTATTTACTCGAAGGAGGTGGAAAAATTTCTAGGGAAATTTTTTAATAGTGTTAGCATAAATATCCTATATGTGGCACATGAGCGACTGCTCTAGGCAAATGGCTTTTTAGAGTAAGAAGCCATCCCTTCCTTAAGTGACACATTTAGAAAAATGTGTCACTATGTGAATAATAAGCTCACACAGCAAAGCTGCAGCTACTTGATAACACAGTATTTTTCCTGGTTTGGAGGATTTTTTTATTCATCTAAAATTTTCCAACGGTTGTCACCACTAGTTTATTCCCTGTATGACGAATAAGTAGTAAATGAAGGTGTTTTCACACAATGGAACAATCTGCATGTTGACATTTTTTAACAGCTGTTGCAAAGATGTACTTGAAACCCTGAAGAGCTTTTGCTTTGTATACTACTGAAAACCACGCTACACAGCTTTTTGCAAATTTCCAGTTTGGAGAATCGCACAGGAATTGTTGGTTTTGTTTCCGTGAAAGAAAAAACACCACCACATCTTCCTTTAGAGGCAATATTTTGCTGCAGAATTTAGTTCTATCATTTCTATTTCATCTACCTCTTCTCCAGCTCAGAGAGGTCTACTTCTTTAGAAATTCTTCTAGTTTGATACGTTAGAACATCTCTGTGTAGCAGTCAAAAAGGAACTGGACCTGTGCTTTGTCTCACTAAATTCTCATTTCCATAATACATGCAGTTTTCCTTTACTTATTAAAGAAAATTACCAAATCCCACACAGCTGCCTGGGATCATGGATCAATCTGAATATGTGTGGCCCAGCATTACTTTTTGCAACTGATCTAAAATTCTGTGCCAAATTCTATCATAACCCAGGAATGGAAATAATAGGGATGACGCACTTTGCATATCTTCTCTGCAGGTTGTTATGACCCACTACAAGTAAATAAGAAAAAATACAGGTAGTGGACATTTCTAAATAAACCTCTAACATCTGAAGAAGTCATTTTGATATCAGATTTATTCTCATACTTTCTGCATGGAAGACCAGAAGAATCTATGCTTTTAATACAATTTGTGCAGGAAAGCATTGGCAAAAATACTAGAGTACTTGTTATGTTTGTTCCTACATCAGACATGCCGAGGTGAGGCTTAAAAGCCCACCTGTGAATTCACATTTGCCGCAGTGCTGTTAGTAAAAGCTGTAATTATCTGTATTTTTTGAGAATGCTTGAAATGAAACACAACCTAACTCTCAGTTATACAACAGTGTAGCACAGCAAAGGCATTATTATCTAATTTTTTCATTATAAGATGCGGGTGCATAACCAGGAAGAACACGAACAATTATTTCTTAGTAAACTTTTACAGCATAAAACCATTTAGTGGGGCAGTGCAAATCAGAACATGCTCTGACTTTAACATGAAAGAACACTTCTGCTATATAGGTAGACAAAAAAATTGACTTAGTGGGGTATTTTCATTCTCACAGTGCTGTTTCCTCTCCTTTCATTGTCAGTAACCTAGCTACCCAGTGATTTTTGTGGGACATTAGGGTTAGCATAGATGTTAGGTCAGCTTTAGATGCTTTAGATGTTAGAGATATATTCCTCATCATTCTGCTCCACGCACAAGAAAAAGCCTGGTTTGCCTTTGCCTGGAGCGGGACTCAGTATGTTTTCAAACAGTTTTCTGCAAGGATACAAACACTGCCCCACTATCGCTCACAATGCTCCGGCCACAGTCCTAGCACAGATCACCATTCCACCTGGCCTCACAGTGTATCGATACATTGATGGCATCCTCAGCGGGGCAGAAGGGCCAGAAAGCATTACAGATGCAATGAAAAACATTTGGGCAACACTAATCAAGTTGGGACTGGAAGTCCCAGAGTCAAAGTGCCAAGGGCCAGCACAAGAAGTTAAATTCCAAGGAGTCTGGTGGGTTGCAGAAGCTGCCGCTCTTCCACCAGACACACTGGAAAAGAAAGAATCTGGGCACAATCCATCCAGTACGCTGGAACTACAACAAGTTCAAGGGACTGTGAAGTACTGGCGTAACCATAGTCCTGCCTTTTCTGTCATTGCTCGTCCCTGGTCGAATTTGTTATAAAAGGGAAAATCATGGCAGTGGACATCTCATCAGCTCTGTGGTACCGTCAAGTTCCCCTTCCTGCAGGAGCATAACAGAGCCTGGCCGCGGGGTCTCCACTCCGCTCCAGCCCCCGTTACTCCTGTCAGCACGTGCTGAGGTTGCAGGCTGCGCTGCTTAGGGAGCCGTGGCAACACACATTTAGGATGGTGAATGCCAGCCATCCTGAAAGCGACAGCTGTCTCTTACCCTAAAAAGCTTCCTGTAATACTACGCTTCTCTGAGGTCCCAGTTTTCTCAAATTGCCCCCACCCCAAAGCAATTTCCCCACAGGGTCCCTAAGCAAGGCAGTGGAGGAGTGGCTCTCTCAAACTCCCTCCCAGCCCTGCCCTGGCTGAAAGAAGGCAGAAAGAAGCCTTCAAATGAGGGACGTTCTGGCTGCAAGAGAATACAAGCTGACCAGGTCTTGGGATCCACTGACATCAACAGAAATTTAGGTGAAAACTCCCCTTTCACATGGAACTCAACTCCCCAGACAAAAAACAGTTGTGACGGGAAACTATGGTGGGGGTGGGAAATAAGCGCTGAGGGCAGGAAAGCATCAGCAGGATGGGAAACCACTGAGATGGGAAGTTGTTCTGTCATTAAAAGTCAAACCGTCACAACGCTGGCTGACCCAGGTGCTGGCATAATGATCGCCATGGAGATGGAACCCCAGAACACTGTTTGCCCCACCAAACGCCACACTGGCCAACTGCCACGGCATAGAGCAGCACGCTCCTCGTGGTGCTCCTGCCCTCCGGGTAACCCCCAACCAGCTCTGCCGGCCAGCATCTCACCCCATCACCCCCCTTCGCTTCTGCCAACAGAGAGGTTCCCCCTCCAGCTGCCGACGGCATCAGAGGTGCCCGGCATGAGCTTCACCACCCTGACCATGCCACCACCGGTCACTGCTGGTGTGCTGCCCTCTGTCCCGGGGCTGCTGATCACCATTCGGCCTTCCCAGCTCCACACCATCACCCACCAGCCCACCCAGGCAACCTGGCAGGGGGTGCAGGGGCCCCTGGGGGACTCGGGGCAGGTTGTGCAGCTGCCACACGTGCTGCAGCTCCCCAGCAGTGTGCAGCTGCCCCCTCTGCCTGCTCCTTGTCCCCCTGCCTATGGCCAGGGACAGCAAGTGGTGATGGGACACTTGTGCCCTACCAGCCAGTGGGGCTGGGCCCATGGGATGTGGGCCAGGGGCAGCCCCTCTACCCTATGGGCTGCACTGTGCTGAACGTCCCTGCCCATGCTGGGCCCCTGCCACCCCAACACCCTGCAGCTCAGCATTGCGTGCAGGTCCCCCCTGTGCTCCGCACCCATCCTGGCAGCGCCCAGAAGCTGTTGGAGGCCTTTAACAACGACGTGGTGGCCAGTGAGGATGGCATCCCTGCTGCCACCCCCTGCCAGCCTGCCCTGGATATGCTCTCTGGCAGAAGCAGGACCAAGCACCAAGGTCTGCAGGGTGGCAGAGCCCATAGGGGGTGACCTGCACCAAGGAAGTCTTGCATCACCCTGGGGGTGGCTTGGCTTCGTTTACTTTTTCAGAAGTGGTGACCACCCTGGCAAGCCCAGAGAATCTCCTGGACCTGCCCGAGCTGGGGCCAGATGCCTTCAACAAGGCCTTTCCTGAGCTGGCAGAGGACAATCTGCAGTTTCAGGATGAGCATTCAGCCACCATGGACAGCAGTGACCCGCTTGCCTGGCTCTACAGCATCCTGGAGCTCCCTGAAGTTCTCAGCGGCTCCTGCTTGACCACCCTCCTCAACAAGCTCCCAGATCTCTCACAGTACGTGGCAAAGGGTGGCTGCTCTAAGGAGCAATCGCCGGCGGCAGGGCTGGGGGACAGCGAGGACACCATGGTTGGTGTCCCTGATGTCCCTGTCTTGACCACCACCCTCAACAGGATCCCTGACCTCTTAGAGTGCATGATGGAGGGCGACTGTCCCAAGGACCAAGTGGTGGCCGCAATGCAGGAGGACACCAACCCCTCCTGGCAGAGGGTGGCAGCATCCCCCTTGCTGGACACCACGGGCAGGCAGGGTGGGCTGGCAGCGGTCTTCCCCACCCAGCTGCCAGAGGGTCCCATGGAGCCCTCTCAGGAGGGTCCTATGGACACTTCAGAGGAGAGCCCCTTGAAGGGATGCCCAGAGGGTCCCCACAAGGGTCTCCCAGAGAGTCCTCAGTGGATCCTGCTGAAGAGTCCCCTGGCCAGCCCCCCGACTGCACCCCAGCATCATCCACCCTGCATGGCCCAACTGGTGGAGGAGGTGCTGTGGAGGCAGCCCCGGGTCATTTTGACCTGCTTGCCACCACCACCGGGCATCTCCTCCTGCCGGGTGGTGCCCAGATCAGGCAAGGCTGCTGGCAAACAGGCCAAGTGCCCCACATTGGCTGACACCCTCAGGATGCCAGAGACGTCCCCACGGGGCAGCATGCCACCCAAGAAGAGGAAGAAGATGGTGGTGTACCCGGTGGCAAAAAGCTCCAAAACCCTCTGGGAGGGGAAGCCGGACAGGGATGCCACGGCGGTGGGCTGTAGTGGGGAGCAGGGGGGCAGCAGCAAGCAGAGGGCATCCAATAGCAACTACGTGCCCACCAAGTGAGCCAGAACCCTGAGGAACACCAGGAGACAAAGTGCTCCACACTGCCCCAGTCACCGTCGATATATTGATAGAGAAGGTGTGGAGCACAGATCCCTCTGATGTGTGACCTGCACCCACCCACTGCAGCCCCAGCCCTCTACCAGATCTGTCTTTCTTAATTCATTAAACGTTTGATGTTCCTTGCACAGTGCCTCTGCCTGCGGTCATTCACGCAGCGGGAGATGAGGGTTAATGCAGCCCCTGCCACATGCAGAGATCGGACCCTCCACCTTCCCCTCTGTCGAGGTGACACCTCCACCGAGCTGACCCACTCTCGAAAGTATTTACAAATGAAGGGACTTCTCATCAAGGGAGGCAGCCTTGGCAGGGGTGAGAAACAAAGAGCAGGTAGTGAAAAGAGCACCATTATCTAAGTTGTGCAGGAAGAAGACTTCCAATGAGGAAAGTTCTGGCTGCAGGAGAACACAAGCTGATCAGGTCTTGGGATCCACTGACATCAACAGAAGATGAGTTTAAAATAGGACAAAGATAATTGGGGTAGTGGGAGATGGTGACCTCTAACTGAAATAGTTCTGCCCCAGAGAGGCCAAAATCCCGCTTGGGGAGCATGCGTGTTTCGTAAAACACTTCAGCGGTGCTACTGAGGATGCGTACGCATTTGCATTAGAAGCCAGAAACCAGTCACCAAACCTGTGTATGACACATGACTATGCAACATGTGGCGCTCTGAGAAAGGCCCTGAACCCCTTCTCAGTGTTCCAATTGGACCGAAAAACTTTGCATGCACTTTTTAATCGCTGCCCCCAAAGTGATTTCCCCACAGGGTCAGTAAGCAAGGGGGTGGCGGAGTGGCTCTCTCAGACCCCCTGCCAGCCCTGCCCTGGGTGCCGGTGCCTCCGGCCCTGCCCCAGCAGACGTTGCTGCGCTGATGGAGGGGCTCCCTCCCTCTCCACTGCATTTGCAAAGGGAATGGCTGGCTCACCCTTTGCTGCCCACGCAGCCAGCCCTCACCTTTAGCTGCTGTCATTCCCAGGGGTGCCGGCTCTATCCCAGCACCCTCACACCTTCTCCCTGCAGCACCGCGAGAGAAGCGTTCGCCAGGCACACGGGTGCCGTCACTGCCCTGCGCAGCTGGGCACCCCAGAGTGGCACTGCCTGACTGCCTCCTTCACTAAGCACCTCCACCTCCACAGTCTCAAGCTCCATCCCTTTAGATGGAAAGGGGGTCACTTTATTGAGAAGTAACCGTTCCTCATGAGGAACACAGTCTCTTCAGGAGGCAAAATACTTTAACAGCATTTAGAAACAAAGCTGGGGCATTTGGGGGCCACCTCATCACTACTCCAAACAATGTGACCTCCGTGGAGAAAAACTGAAGAGCTAGACAGTTTCCAGAGGACAGCAAAACCTGACCTGCTGAGAGCTTAGGACAGTGCACGTCATGTTCTTCTTCACACTTAGTGCACGTTTGACAAGCTGCGAGATGATGGTAAATTACTTCCTTCAGAGAGGACAGCAAGACACTGTTGCCAACTCAGCTTAGTTTTTTTTTTGTTTTTTTTTCTGGTTGGCCAAGCAAAGAAACGGAGGCAGTTTCGAAGTGCGCAGAAGCACAGCCGCAGACATAATTCCTGCTGTCACGCAGGCAGCAGGAGTGAACTTCATCCCTTTGGGTCCTTTTGAGAACACCAAGCACCCAGATGGTGCTGAAGGATGTTTTTTTTTTTAAATAGGGGACCCTCGGAGAGAATCATACATGTCCAGTTTTATTCCCTGGGAAAACACCCTGACGCTGTCCTGCCCCTCAGGTGGCGTAGGACAATTAA
Organism: Falco punctatus; assembly: GCF_963210335.1. Classification (NCBI taxonomy): domain Eukaryota; kingdom Metazoa; phylum Chordata; class Aves; order Falconiformes; family Falconidae; genus Falco; species Falco punctatus. The sequence continues at coordinate 86,289,047 of NC_137586.1, forward strand.
ACGTATTAGTAAGCATGGGCTGATTCCTGGCCCACCATGATTCGAACAGCAGCCCACAAATCCCTCAACTAGTTTTGTTCTGCCTGTACTTATGACAGTTACATTGTTCTGTGTCGTGGGGGAAAGCAGATGACACAGCTTGCCCCTTTGATGTGCAGGGCTGTGTTTCAAAGGACTACGACAAGCCCAGAAGAGCACAGCACAGTACGGCTTACGAATCAAGTCAGTATTGCATCACAAACCATAATGCATGTGTCTATCTGAGAAAACAGGGTTTATGTAGGCACGTGAAAAGTGGGTCTCTTGCTCAAAACCCAGCAAATCCTGTTTAGAAAAGTTCATATACTGAAACGATAAGGCAACATACTTCTGGATTTGTCTCTAAATCCCCACGGAGATGTAATTCCCTCACTGCCATCTGAAATCGTACAGCTTGAGGCACTTTTCATGTAAAGCCAAGAAAGCTCAACTCAGAAGGCAAAGATCCTTCTTAAGGGAACGGATCATCTGTAATTACAAGACACCTTCCCGCCCACTGAAACATAGCAGCAGAGTTAAAAGCAGTTTTTAAATTCCAAGTGGAGACATTCAAAGTTTGAAAACTACAGGACATTCCTGTGCTTCCTAGCACAAAATAATCAACTTTTTCCCACTTCTCTGCAAACCTTGACCCCAGTGCTTCGTATTTTTCACGCTACAGCACAGAAAGCCAGTACCCACAGTTGCACAAGGACTTCCACTGCCAGTGTGCAAAGCATTGAGGAGTCTGGGCTCAGTCTTGGCACTACAGGAGTGATCCACCTCAAATGCACTGCACAGCCTGCATCTGGGGGTATCACAGGTCAAATAGTTAATCACTGCTTTTCCTCCCAGTAACAATAAAGAGAGAGAAAAAAAAAATCTCCTTACTTCCACGGCTCTTCTTTACAGGCTAGAGGTTTATGGAAGTGATGACCCATTTCACACAACATACAAGACACCTTTTGAACCATTTTCAGAGCTGTCCAAAAACTCCCAGATCTTATACAACAATCAGTCCAAAGAAAGTACAGAGGTCTCTGTGCTACCGGACACATGCAGGAACACTTGTGTTTGCTGGACACCTTTGTAAAGGGAAAAGGCATTACACCAGCGTACCAGACCCTTGCCCAAAAGACTTTTCAAACCACCTGTTTGTTGACGCAGTCACCGCACTTCAACCCTTCCACCCATGACAACATCCTCTCAGGGGGCAGACTTGCCTGCTCTTGATCACAGAATCAGTCAGCAGAGTTCATATTGAACCAAGCTAAAAACCGGGCCCAGTCTCTACGTTCACGGTTGGGATACACGGCTCCTATCACAGGGCACACACGGCGGTCCCACCTGAGTTACGTATCTGAAGTTGCATTTCCCATGGGTCAAATACTCGTTTTCAGATCTGCCTTGAAACTGAGGGCGCATGGTCAGTGAGAAGAAGAGAGTTCCTTGCCTCCTGTGCAGTCAGGTCACGTTCCCCTGCTAAAAGCAGCCTACTCAGGCTACTACATTTGTGTACAATCTGTTAAAAGAATAAAACCAAGTCTGAAGGTTATTCATTTGCTTCCTTAAACATCCTACCATTTGCAGCATCCAGCCCGCAGACTACTTCTGACACAGCAACTTCTCCAAGCAACCTGCTATAAAAGGCAGGTCAACAGAATCACCAACAGCCAGGTCTGTACCCTCGGGGAGAGACTTTCAAAGCGCTTTGGAGGATTGCACTGGATCTGCGTGCTTTAGACCCCACTGCGTGGATTTACTATTTTACTGGCAAAGGTTTTATATACCACATGTGAACATCTTCAAAACACCTACTGTAATGATCTCATGCATAAACAGACACAATGATCCTCTAATATCACACATGAAGAACTCAATGGATGCTCCTACCAAGGCAGTGGCTCCCTTCTGTAGCCACTGAACAAGCAAAAGGATGGATCAGAACGACATTATCAAGCTCTGAAGCAAAACTTCTGTCTTCCTTTAGCTGTAATTTAGAGCTTCATTGAGTGCTGAAGAGTGTCAGCCTGACAGCTCTGAAGCATGAAGCACTTGATCCTCTGTGCCAGAACCACACCGGCACTGGCCACACAAGCTGCCTGCGTACTCATAGGGTCAGGGTCAGGGTCCGCGTCCGGGTCTTTACTGCCCTGCCACCACAACACAGAAGTGAGGACAGTAAAATGGAGATAGAAGTGTTCTTTCTCCACATAGTTGATGCTGGCAGCTTCTTGCCTCCAGCATTCCTGCACCTCAGGAGCTTGGGAAATGACAACAAATGTGAAACCTCCTGAAAATAATTTGCCTGACACACCACAGCGTAGCACTTCCGTATGCCCACACCACACTTCTGGCTCCCAGCTGCCCTCCTGCGCTTCCCTTTAGCTACCTGGGAGGCACCTTTTCCATCTCCTCAGATCTGGCCAGATGAAGAACACCCAACTCATGGCTCTAACATTCTTCCCCTTCCTCTCAACATCTTCCTGGTGGTCTCAGCTTTCTGCCCTCCAGATTAGGGGTCTATCATAACAGGTCAAGGATAGCACTGTTTTGTTGTTTTTTTTTTTTTCTGTAAGGAAGCCAAATACTTAAAACTCCTTATTAAAATATAAAAATTAAGAGGAAGGGAAAAGCCAAGATGAGAGCCAAGTGGAAGTTTCATTTGGTGCTCAAACTACCTGAATACTTATGCTGCAGCTGCAGCCGAGAGCTGGCCCTTAGATGGCTGATCAGGATAAAGCCCCAAATCCTGCCACTAAGGTTTCAAATTACAAAATAACATCATCTAAGGGAAGGCAAAATGGATAAACACAAACATCGCCGTATGTTTACAGGGCCTTCACAGCACAATGGTTCTCTTATGGCACCGAGAACTTAGCAGTAGGAAGAATTACAAAGGTCAAGTGCTATTTATAAGCAGTGTACCCTTAAATCAACACTAGTGACAAAAGAGCCAAGCACTTGACTTGCAGAACGGCAGATGATTCGTGACTTTCTCCACAGCTTCTACTACTGATGAAGCTTACAACCACCTCACCATTTGGGAAGGACATCCGTTGCTAGTGTTGCTCTGGGTGGAAACTCAGCAGGCTGGCACGTTCATTCCTTCAGAGCCAGAAGGAATTTGTCATTACAGGAATTCTCATGCCACTGAACTGGCAGCAAGGTACACAAGCCTCTTAATCCCTTTTTATACTTTCACACTTGTGCCATAAAACCATTCTCCACTCTCCATCTCACCACCTCTCCAAGCAGAAAAGTCCCATCTGCCACACATGTGTCACAAACTACACAGGATATGACACAGGTTTCAAATACATCAGAAAGTATCAAATCAGAAACTTTAAAACATAAAAGAAAATTAAAAAAAGGTGGCAGTGGGAAATTATTTTCTACCTTGACTGTTAGGTTCACAAGCTGCTAGTAGTTAACATTAATGGCTCACTATTTTACGGTCATGATGGCAACAGTTCTGCAATGTGTGGATACCAGCGAGACAATTCCTGCCTTGCACCAGTTCAGGTGCCCCACCTATACCTCTTCACAGTCTTGAACTTTTTTTAATTATTTTTTTTAAAATGCTTATCAGGGTAGGATCTGCCTACCAAGACCATACTTTAAGTGAAATTACATTATGCTCCTCTTGATTTAAATACAGCAAGATAGCTCCACTGCTACATTCAGCCACCAGAACGTAAACACCTCCAGCTTCATAGACACCCATACATTATTTTTGTAAGGAACAAATGACTAAGCATGGAACACCACTATGAAAAAGCAAAAGAATGCACACAATCAGCATTTCCCTATTTGGACCAAAAAAAGAAAATCTCTAACAGCAGATAAGTCTAAATTAAAAATCAGCCGCATCCAGATCCCAAATAGGGGAGGGGTTATTGTATGCCACAGACCTGGACTTGACTGTTGAAGGAAATCATGCACTAAGGAAAATTTGAGGTGGTTCTGCAGAAGTTTAACTAGAGCCTTGGCAACTTCACTTGGGACATGAAAGGTACGTGCGCTATAGTATCACCCACAATAAAGGAAACTAGTCTCGCAGTTTGAGTTCAACACCACATCCGCAAACAAAATGAGGCTGCTACATTTGAGGAACACTGATGGAAACCTCACCTGCCATCCCAAAGTTATGCTACGGCATTTCTTCCCTTTTTGCCACTTTCCTCAGCCTTGGTACATCTTTTGCAGAATCTGAAGCAAGGGCTTCTTCCTGTTTCTAACAGTGAATGTCTGGGTTTCACACGTTGGTTTCTTGTGTGCCACCAATAAGACCCAACACTTGCCTTCATAAATGCATCCGTACACTAGGGAAGAAAAGGAAAATTACCAGTCTCGACATTGTACTGCCCACAGGGCAACAGAGTGCCCCACTCGTAAGCGGATTTAAGACAGTAAATAACCCTCAAATATCTTGATAAACAAGCACAGTTTAATCATGTCCTTTTAAACTGACCACTGACACAATCTAACAAGAAGACACATTAAGGGAAGCAGAGTTGTAGTTAAAAAAGTGGGGCTTCTCTTTCGTCTCCTGAGGGTTTACCACGCAGAGCAGGCTCAAGTTCTGAACCTGCAAACTGCTCCCCCACGCTTCTATGCTCGCTCTGGGAAAGACAGACGGCTGTTTGAATTCTTTTGCAGGTACAGTCTTTCTTTACTTTTGAGTTGGAATGAAATGAAAAGCTGCCATCAGTCCCACTTATGGCACAGGGACACACCCATGTTCCATGCACATACCTGCACAGAAACACACGCAGAGGGAAACCATCCCTTGGGTCTCAAATACAGAAACAGCACTGAAAACCTTGACTTCTGAGAGTCCCTGCAGCGTTCTCCCATGTCAATACACAGCATGTTTGTGGCAGGATCACCACTGCAAGTGCGTCACTTGCTTTCATTTCCATCTTCGTCTCTCACCTGGCACTTGCCACCTCCAGACTGCAGCATGCATAAAAGCAATTCTGTTTACTAGAAGCACAGCACCGTGCGAACCTTCTGCATGAAGTCCGGTATTTAAAGAAATCGCTATAAAGAATAAAAATCTGCCGGCACCACTGACCCACATATACACTGTGTTTTCTGAACAGGGACAGCATATGAAACCTGCAAACTAAGGACTGCAACACCTTGCTCCTTGCCCCTCTTCTTTTGCCCTCAGGCTGGTGCAGGAGCTCCTTTCACCAGAGCAGGCACACCACAGACACAGCCTCACCGAGGGGAAGGGTGGAGAGGGGAAAAGAGCAGAGGGAGAAAGGAAAGACCCACAGAAGCAGCTTTGCCGCCCACTGCCAAAGTCACAGCCTGCTCATCCTGGTCCCTCACCCTGTCTGTGCTGGTCTGTGCCTCTGCCCCCCTTCCTGCCCCTCTGCTCCTCTCCCTGTCCCTCTCTCCTGCTGCTGACCCTGCATTCCCTCCGGCACACCCCTGCCCCTCTACCTGCTCCTCACCAGTCCCTGTCCTTTCTCCACCCCTGCCCAGCCCCTCCCGCTCCCCCTGCCCCTCTGGATGCCTCCTGTCCCTCTCTGACCACCCCTCTGCCTTGACCCACCTCTCCCTGTTGCTCAGTGCCTCTCTCCCCCTCGTCCCTGCTCCACGGGGGCTCCAGGGCCTGGGCCTGTGCTCAAGCAGCCCTGGGCTGTGGCTGTGGGACCTGCAGGGCCAGGGCTGGGGGCTGGTGTCCCCACAGGGCCCGACTTCAGGGCAGGGGCACCCTGGGGCCTGCTGGGAGAAGCTGTGCCCCGGGGCATGCTGGGAGCTGTAGGCCTGGGGCCATCCCACAGCCAGGTTGTTCCCAGGGCATGCTGGGAGCTGTAGGCCTGGGGCCATCCCACAGCCAGGTTGTTCCCAGGGCATGCTGGGAGCTGTAGGCCCTGGGCTTCTGGCATCCATGTTGTTCCCAGGGCATGCTGGGAGCTGTAGGCCTGGGGCCATCCCACAGCCAGGTTGTTCCCAGGGCATGCTGGGAGCTGTAGGCCCGGGGCCGCCCCATGGCCAGGTTGTTCCCGGGGCATGCTGGGAGCTGTAGGCCTGGGGCCATCCCACAGCCAGGTTGTTCTCAGGGCATGCTGGGAGCTGTAGTCCCGGGGCCGCCCCATGGCCAGGTTGTTCCCGGGGCATGCTGGGAGCTGCTGTTGCCCACCCTCAGCCTCCTGCAGCCATGTTGGTCTGGGCAGGCACAGCCTGTGCTGGGGCTGTGTCCCAGCTGAGGGGGGCCTGTGGCCGGCCGTGGGGCAAGGGAGGCCCTTAGGCCAGCGCAGGGATGTCTGCTGCCTGCTGGCTGCCTGGGGGTGCGGTGAGGAGGCTCCAACCCCCCGGTGTGCCGGGCCCCCGGGGCAGCTGGAGTCAGGCCCAGCCGGGGCAGCCCTGGGGGTGAGCCGAGAGCTAAGGAGGGAAAGAGGTGCCGGCAGGTGCCCTGGGCACAGGCACCAGGCACCCCGACTCGCAGAGCCCCCCGCAGCCGCCCTGGCATTTGTAGTTCCTGCAGGAATAGGGCTAGCGTGTTTTGCTGCTGACTCTGACAGGGCTCTGGCTACACCTGTCCTGCTGAGGGACTGGCAATATGCAGCTGCCTGGGAGAGTCACCAGCCGGAGTATGAGCGCTCAAGCCTTGTTTTCCCTTGCTGGAAAACACTTAATTTTTAAATACAGCCTCTCAGTGGTGAGATCCAGGCAGTCGGGATTGCTTCGTGTAGGGAGCAGCCTGGTGACTCGAGGCTGCTGCCTTCAGTGGGAGAGCTGGATGCTTCTCCTCACTGATGGGATGAAGTTATAAAGAATCACTAGGAGAGGCTGCAACTAAAGCAATGATTAACTCGACCTATTGAATAAGCTCAGTAAGGGGTGGCAAGCTTACAGAGGCACCTGGGCTATACCAATAGATGAGGGAAGTGGGGTAACGGTGTGTTGCCATCAAAACCATATAGCACAGAGAATAAATGACGTTCTAGAACAACAAGTAGAGTGCAGGTGCCCCAGGAAAGTTCAGCTGAAGTTCACCAAGTTGTGACCACCAACAATCTCTAAAGACCCCAAGAAAGGCCCCCAGGATCAAAGTGACTTACCCAAGTGCCTTAGGCATATGTAAATAATTTTGTAGTACAAAGTACATCTTCCCATCTGAACATGCTCAGAAAGGACCCTGAGGAGCTGGATATCAAACAGGGGAGCGTGTTGATGGGTCGTAGTTTGTTTTTTTTCCTTCCCACACAAAATTCCATTTTGTTTTGTGGGTAAGCAAAACTGCATATTGCAATGTGTTTCCTTGACTGGTAGTTTTTCCATAACAGGTGGGATCTGCAGGTTTAAACCCTGGTGCCTGAAAACCCCAACAAGGACACATGCTTGGAATAAGGGTTCACAAGTCTAGGGTATGCCATGCTCCATTGTTCTATTCCATGATTCACAACAAATGGTTCACAAACAATTCCTGAGGGGAGTGTTTTGATGGGGTGGGGGATTTATTCCCATGTTTCAACTCTATTATCTAGATTGGACAAAAATGTTTAAGGCACCAAGGCCATACCCCATTTGTTAGCCGTTTGAATATGCCAACCTGGGGATAACATGCCTTTCTGTTTGTGGTGTATGGATTCACCGTGGGCTCTCAATACATACTGGATCCCCCCTTTGCAAGGGGCACAGATCCCCTGCCCAGCAGGCAGCTCATTGAGGAGCCCAGCAGGACCTTCCTTGCCAAGCTGCTTTCCAGCAAGGTGGCCCCTGCCTGTGCAAGGGCCAGGGCTTGTTCATCCCCAGGGGCCAGAGTCGGCACTTGTTGGACCTGATGAGGTTCATGCTGGCCCCTTTCTCTAGCCCAGCCTGGTCTGCACATTCTAGCACACCCACTGTGGTACCAGACACCCCCACCTCCCATTTTGTGGGTGCCAGCAGTGCCCACATCCCCACTGGGTTCAGGCATTGAGGGTGACACAGCCCCAGCTGTGAGATGGATGGATGAGCCCCAGCACCAGGACAGAGGAAAGATTTAACATTTCAGATGGGGGTGCACCCCGGAGGGTTCCCAGCCCTGCACCCCGCAAGCTGCTCACTGGCAGGGGAACCCACTGCTCTTCTGGGAGCAGCGCTGCCACCATGGGGGCTTGCAGAAACGGACACAGTGGTGCTGGCAGTCGCATCTCCACCAAGCCTTTGGGCAGCCCCACAGGTGGGAGCAGCCCTCCTGCAGGCACAATCCTGCCCAGCACGGTCCTGAGGCTGCCTGCCCACGTGCCCTGCCCATGGGGACATGGTGCTGGGGCCTGGGGTCTGCTGGGGTGCTGCTGCCTGGCCCCACGTGGATGGTGCTGCCCAGGCCCATGGAGCTGATTCTGTCTGGTGTCATGGGGCTCCTCTTCCTCATCCCCATTGGGGTCCTTCTGCCCACCTGCACAGGGCTACTTCTGCTTGGCCCCGTGTCCTCCCCTTGGTCTTTGTCCCCATCTGCCATCTTCTCCATGTGCGCATCTGCCCCAGCAGCTCTACTCGAAGGCCCTGGAAAAACCCTCTGGGTTCCAGCAGCCCTGGATAGACCTGATCCTCTTTCCTGCTGCTCGTCTTACCTGGCAGCGGGGGAGGGAGAGAACTGTGGGGTGGTGGTGAGCGTGGTGTGCGTCCCACTACAGACTGCCTCTTGCCACTTGGCCATCATTACTTGCAGAAAATTTTGGTACTGCCTGGTCATTATGAGGGTGTCCTGGACGGTATGGATGAGCTCCTCGGTAGAGGTTCTGTGTGACCGTGGCCATGCTGAGGGGCTGCTGGGGGTGGCTAAAAATCAATGGGGCTCTACACACTGTCCCTGCCATCCAATGGGGAATTCCTCATGCTTTGGCATCCCTGCCACCCACAAGGAATTCCTCCTCTAGCAGCTCCAGGGAGAGGCCCTGGCCAAGGGCAATTCCCAGCTTCCCCACTGGCACCCAGGTTGCCCTGATGGACCAGGAAGGTGCAGAGCCGGGCAATGCCACTGGCTCTGCCATCACACCAGGCCAGTGGTGTGGGACACAGTAGAGGGAGCCCGGGGTAGAAGAGCCGCTGCATGACAGCGACAGGAGCGGGGCCTGTGCAGACTGGTGCTCCCTTGGCAGAACGTCTGCGCTCGCCCTGTGGTAGAGGACGGGGAAGAGAGAGAGAAGGCTGTTGCCCTGCAGTGCTCATGCACATGTGCAAGCCCACGTGTGCAGGCCCAACTTCCGTTAGTGAGGACTGGCAGGTTTCTTGGACAGGCACTGGGAAGGCAGTCAGGTGTCGGGTGGGCTGAGGGTCCTGACCTCTTCTTCCTCAGCCAAAGTGCCGCGAGTCCCAGAATCACACAATGGTCGTTGTTGGAGGGAACCTCTGGAGATTATGCAGTCCAGCGCCCTGCAAAAGCAGGCTGTGCTAGAGCAGGTTGCGCAACATCCTGTGCAGGTGGTGCTGGAATGTTTCCAGAGGCCTCTCTGGGCAGCCGGTGCCAGTGATCTTAAGCTGGAGTGCTGTGCAAGGGTCCCTGTGCTGGTGGGGGGCAGTGCCTGGACTAGCTGCAAGATCAAGGCACTGCAAAGGGGCAAGGAGATGATGAGCACAACAAGCCCATGCCACGCTCCCTGCCTCCCCACGTGACAGTGCCTGTGCCCAGGTCCCTGGTGGCTGTGGAGGCCACCTGGCACTGGGCACCCTTTCCCCTGCCTACCCGGAGGCTGCCTTAGGCTCTCTCTAGTCCACTCAGGCCCCCTTCTGAGGCCTTCCTTGCACCCCAGACCCCTCTGCAGAGCCTCAAGCCCTCAAAAAAAGCCCACCGGACTGGGGGCCCGGTCCCCTAGGCTTGACCATTCCACTCGAGTCCCCGCCGCACCCCTCCATAGGTGTCTGGTATGCCCCAGGCCTCCGGTTGCTCCTCTAGCGTGGCCGATAGATACTACAGCCAGGAGGCAGCCGGGGAGCAGCAGCAGCCTCTTTGCTCCCACTCAAAGCTCATGGCGCTCCCTGCAGCCACTGCAGCCGTAGGCTTGGGCTTGGAAACATGGTGCAGCTGTGAAAGCAGAGCAGGCTGGGGAAGCCCAGGAACTCCGTGGCATGAGCAAAGGCCCCAGCTCGTGGATTTCCCCTGAAGCCCAGCTGGCCCTGAGAGGCCACTTTCAAGCTGGCTTGCGCCTCGTACAGAAGCCCACAGGGATGCCAGCAGGAGCCAGCCCAAGGCATTCTCTGCTTCCAACTGCCACCCCCAAGGCCCTGAGCCCTCCTATGACGTGCCTGCCTTCCTTCCACTGTTCCCTCATGCTTCTCTCGGAGCAGGCAGAGCTTCAGCCCTTTGCGGTGACCCTTTGTGCCCGACTTGGCAGCCTGCCTCCTTCGGCAGGTGCCGGCTCTGGAAGCCCTTGCCTCACACAGGAGACTGCAGTGCACTGGCGCATGGTTAGCCATGCCAAGGGAAACACTTTATTGCAAGAAGGCAGCCTGCTGAGTTCTGCCGTTGTGAGCAGCGCGGGCAGGACAGAGCAGGCCTTTGTCACTGAGGCTGCCTTTCATCAGCAGGAATTGCCCCAGCAGGAAACGGTCGTCGTGCGCTGCAGCCTGCCCTGGATGCTCCTCATGGTGCTGCTCCAAGCTATTTCGCCCTTAGGTACTGCAGGAGCTCCTGCAGCCGAGTAAAGAAGTCCAGCAGCTTCTGGACTGGAAACGGGCAGGGTGGAAACCGGCTCGTTTCTGTTGGCCTTGGCCTTGGCCTCTGAACGGGGGTGTAGGTGAAGGCTGGCTGTGGCCTTGCAGTAGTGGTTACTGCTGGGCGCAGGCCCATCTGCACCAGGATCCAGTCGTAGAAGTGCTGGGTGGAGGTGTAGACTCCGGGCTTCCTTGCTCTCGCACAGCCCGTCCCCCAGCTGGTCACGCCAACAAGCCAGAAGTAGTCGGCGCTCTTGTCTTGGCACACGAGAGGCCCACCGCTGTCCCCCTGCAGCACAGGAGAGAGGATGAAGGGGTTGTTGGGTGGCCACCGTCAGCCCGGTGGCTGGCTCCTTCTCTCTCACGGCACCTGCCAGAGCTGCATTCAGTGGCCAGCCAAGCTCTGCAGAAGCTTGCCTGGCAGGGGGCGGTGGGCCTGTAAGGCAGGGCTCGCTGTCACCGCTCTTCACGGTGGTGGTGAAGGTGTGTCAGAGGGCTGGGATGGTGGAGCTGTGGGCTGCCAAGGGCACCGGGTGGGCCTTCTGGGCCGCGTGCCAGGCCTGTGGGACAAGGCGGGCAGGCCCTGGGCAAGGGCCTGCCCATGGGGAAGGGCGGGTAAGGCCCCCAGTGGTGGGGACCCAGCCATGGGAGTGTGAGTGGCCAGCAAAAGGCCGTGATGGCGCACGTTTGGGCGGTTGTGGCGGGGCTGCCTGTGCTGCCGGGGCTTGGCTTGTAGCACGCTCCTACCTGGCAGGTGTCGGTGCCGCCCTGCGGATAGCCGGCACAGATGTTGTGGGTGTGGATGGCCCCCCTGTACCAGCCGCTGCTGTTACAGACCCTGGCATCAATGAGGTGGACCTGGGCCTCCTGCAGCGCGTATGCCGATCCTCCAGCTGTGAAGAGCACAGAAAGGAATGAACACCCAGCAGCTCATTGCCAGTTCTCCTCCCCCGTCTGGCTGAAGCCCTCCCCCGGGGCTCGGCTTTGCATGCCGACAGGCGCTGGACCGCTCTTGCCTTTCTGCCTTGCTCTGGGTCAATGGCTCGGGCCCCTCTCTGGAAGAGAGAGGCATACGCCCCCCCAGCCTGACTCTGGCTTTCGCCTCTGCCATCAGGAAGCGCATCCTGCTTCCCCAAGCTGGCCAAGCTTGCACTGGCACCGCCGCTGCGTTTGGGCCACTCACCTCTTGCTTTCCTGGCACCCCAGCCACTGATGTAGCAGGCTGTCAGCTCTGAGACTCTCAGCGAGGCGTCGGGCACACAGGCAAGCTGTACGTAGCTGTTGCACTGGACAGGCTGGTCCAGCTCCAGCAAGGCAATGTCATTCCGCTGCGTGACGTTCCAGTAGTGCTGGTGAACCAGCAGCCGCCTGACGGCGCGCACCTGAGCCTCAGGGCCCAGCTGAGTCAGCTGGGTGACACCGAGCACCACGCGCAAGACGGTGATGTCCCTGGAAGGCAGATGGAGAGAGGGCTCAGAGGGAGCGCAGCCACGTGCCGCAGCAGCCCGGCACTTGCCCTGCCTTCTGCTCGACGAGGGAGAGAGGCAAGCAGCGCTAGGGAGGCTGCGACTGCCCTCGCGTGCCTTGGGCTCAAGCAGTGTCGAGCGGGAGGCTGCTGGGAAGCAGTGGCACGAGCCCAGCCTTCTCCTGAGCAGCCTCTCGGCGGGGCTCCGGAGTGCCCAGGCACTGGGCGTGCTGCAGGGCAACGGGACGGCAGGAGCACGTGCCGCTGCGCTCAGGGCACCTGCTAGTGTTGTGGGGCTAGCCCCGACCCCTGGTCCTCCTTACCTGACCTCGATGAAGCAGTGGGCTGCGGTGAGGACCCACTGTGGGCTGATGAGGGAGCCCCCGCAGATGTGCACCGTGCCTCCTTCCACGAGAGCCTGGATGCTGACGATCCAGGGCCAGGCCCCTGGCAGGGCATCTGTGCCACCCACGATGCGTGACATGCCGTAGTGAAAAGCCATGGGACGAAGCCCGCAGCTCCCTCTGTAACCAGAAACTCCTTACTGTGCTGCTGGATGGCTTGCGCCGTTGCGGCTGAAGGCCAGCCGTCTTCCCTCCCCACAAGGCATGGCCAGAAGGGCCGAGGAAACCCGTGGGGCCAAAACCCGCTCCCCTCGCCCCGCTTTCTGCTTCAGCCCGCAGACGAGTTGTGCCGGCGGCCTGGCTGCTGCCAAGGCACTGAGCCTCCCACATGGCTTTCAGGAACCTGGGGGGTGGCCACGGGGGACAAGCAGGCCCCCTCCAGTGAAGCCCACAAGGCTTGCCCAAGCTCCCGCCCAGAGCCTCGGGCCACTTACCCACAGCTGTCCCATGTGCCGTGCACAGGACAGCACACGGCCAGCAGGACAAGGAGGAGACGCAGAAAATCCATCGCTGCCAGCGACATGTGGCAGCTGCAAGGACGAGGGCTTGTCGCCACCAGTACGGCTGCCGACGGACTGCCCGCAGGATTCCCGTTGCCCGGGGTTCCCTTGGACGTGGGACTGATGTCACAGAGTGCCTGGTTCTGGGTGCTGGGCGTGGTGGTGTCGGGGGGTGGGGTGGGGTGGGGTGGGGCAGGGGGGGTGGGGCGGGGGGGTGAGGGTAGGGAGGGGAGGCAATAGGAGGGGTTCCAAGCAGGATTGGAGGCAGAAGCTGGGATCACTTTGCCTTTGCAGTCTATGAAATCTGCTGGTTTGATGGTACGAACTTGTTACCGAATTGATGATAAAAATCCCCCAAAGATATTTAGAGTGGACTGGAGGTGTTCCACATGTTGTGATAGCCCCTGTACAACAATTTGGCGCTGAATGGGCGCTGTCAGACTCTACTGCCCTTCAAGTGGCTCTTGGCAATTTTCAAGGGCAAGTTCAGTACCATCATCCACCTCATCCACTTTGGACAATGACTGTAGATCTAACTTTGCAGCCACGGCAACTGAGTTGGAGACGACCAATCAAAGGTGATACGGTATTTACAGATGGGTCTGGAAAAGTGGGAAAAGCCGCAGTGGCTTGGAAAAAAATGGGCAATGGCCTTCCCAAATTGTGCATCAGGAAGGATCATCGCAAGTCATGGCATTGCGGGCTGCGGCCTTGGCATTTCTTTATTTCCCAGGCCCTGTTAATCTCATGACTGATTCAGCCTGTGTGGCAGCCCTCCTTTCCCAGTTGGAGATGGCTGTCCATGGCCATATCAACCATGCTAAGCTTTTTGGCAATTTTGACTGTAGTTCGGGAAGGGACTTGGAAACGCCGTTCTCCATTCTACGTTATGCATGTTACGGCCACACTTCCCTACGCGGTTCTGCAATCGATGGCAACGCTGGAGCTGATGCTCCAGTTTCTGTGGCTCTGTCGGTGCCTGTTCCTGAGGCCCACCTGCAGGTCGTGTTAGCCCACCAATTTTATCATCAGATTTGGCGATTCTTGTATCAACAGTTTGGCCAAAAGAGTCTCTCTCAGGCTGCTGCACGCAGCATTGTGGCAGCCTGTCCAGCCTGTCCAAAGGGTATCCCCGTGCCCAGTTTTGGAGTTAATGGCAGAGGCCTTCAAGCTTTCCAACGCTGGTGTTACAACAGATGTAACTCATTACAATGCCGGTGGGGGATCCCCAGCAATTTGGTATTCCCCATTCCCCTGCGGGCCAAGCCATCGTTGAATGCATGAATGATACTCTTAAACGCCTGCTTGAAAAACAGAGAAGGGGAATGAGGGGAATGACCCAGAGGCACGTTCCGAGAAAGCATGCTATATTTTGAAGTTTTTGAAAATCTCTGTCGACCATGCGGTGCCTCCCATTGTACGATATTTTGTGTCAACTGGTGACAAGCAGCAAAAGCACCAAGGTGTCTTAGTACGCGGGAAAGACCCTCATACCAGGCATTGGTCAGGACCGCATGGATTGTTAACTTGGGGGAGAGGTGATGCTTGTGTTTCTACTGAGGAAGGTCCGCGATGGGATACCTGCTGGCTGTGTGCGGCCTGAGCTTAGCGTGCCGGACCGTGGGAGCGCTGCTGCCGCCAGTCAACCCAACAACTGATGTGTGGGTCTCCTTAGCACAGCAACTGAGCCCATCCTGGCGTGGTGTGCCCTTCCTGACTTGCCAACTTTGTTGCAAACAAGTGAATGTATGTGGGGAATGAAGAATCTTACTGAAAGCCTTGATATCGGGGATAAGCGATTACCTCTGTATGATGTTAATCCAAAAGGAGCTGATATTGTTTGCACTTTGAATGTCGATAGTTGTCTTTACGTAGATGCTCTTGTAGTAGGAGGCTATGATGGGACCATGACACCCACATAAATCAACACGTGAACCTGCTGATAAGCATAATGCCCTTAAAGGCAATATAGCTTTGGATGAAGCAGGTAATGATGTAGTTGATTTATGGAACTGACGGGAACATATTGCAGTGGTTCTTCTCTTATGCGGAGTAACAGCAGGGAAAGCATTCAAGAGTTAAGTCACCTTGTTTGTTAGGCAGTTAAGAACGTGAGTCAAATTGGCCACTATTACATACAAAACAGAGCAAGTATTGGCTTTTTGTTGTTGGCTCAAGGACATGGCTGTGAGGATTTGGATGGTACATGCTGCGTGGATTTTAGGCGCCCCATTGCAGCAACATGTTATCAAAACCTGAGAACATGTCAGCCTTTTTGGCATCCATTCACTCAATTGGCGGTATCGTTTGTTTGCTATTGCCTTGGTTGCCGTCATGTTTGCAAGGGCCCTGCAGAACATGGAAAACCTGGTACTAGCTGTTCAAAAAAAAAAAAAAAAAGGGGGGGGGAGGGGGAGGGGGCCCCCGGTAATTGGAGAATCGTACAGAACAGAGACAGTGGGATAATGTGCAGTTGTGGCCTTGCTTTGGCGATGTGCAGCTGAGATCCTGCAGCAAAGAGTTCATAACTTTGAGGGAGTATGAGAAGAAACTAGGGTGCAACAGAAAGAAAGGAGGAATGTGATCTCACCTCTAGAAGATAAGGAAACAGCACGAACAGTAGAGAGTAGCCTATAGTGAAGAGCGCTAAGGAACGTGTTGTATGAATTTGACTGATCGCTCAAACTCCATTCATAAGCAGCTCACAGAGTTGAGAAAAAACGTACAGGCCATAAAGGTTGAGAACGGGTTAACGGACTGGCTACAGGGTTTAGGAATTCCCGGAGGGTTAAAAGACTTGTTTCTGCAGGGGATAACGATGTTATTTGCCATTGTAATCTCTTTACAATGATAATGGGCTGCGTGTGGAATTGCTTTATGAGAATGACGAACAGATTGATAAAAGGGGTCTGGATCACTCAAAAACAAAAAGGGGGATTTGTGGAGTGGCCTGAAGACAACGGACATATTATGAGCAATGCAGACCACGTAAGTTTGTTGTACTAGCAGGCCGAGCAGGCCGCAGCTGTAACAAGCTGCAGGTGTTGTGAAGGACATATGCAAGGCCAAGAGAGACAAAGAGACTGTGTACTCGCAGAGAGATAAGAGAGCTGGACAGAAAGGTGAGGAAAAACCGGATGCCTGCACAAGGGGGGAGCAGCGTGTGGGCACCACACTGGGACCAATCCTAGGGGAGGTGGAAGCGTGTGAACGAGTCGTTTTAACCTATCACCTTTTCCATACCAAAGCCTGCGTAGAGTGTGTATTTTTAGCCGGGGGGATAAATGGCTGTGCGTCTGTTAATAGCATCTGTAGAGTATAAATTGCTGTGTATCCCTTAATAAGGTGGCACCAACTTGATCACACTGGTCGTATCAGTTGTGTGCGAGCCTTCTGCGTCAACAGGGGAGTGCCACTGGCTCTGCCATCACACCAGGCCAGTGGTGTGGGACACAGTAGAGGGAGCCCGGGGTAGAAGAGCCGCTGCATGACAGCGACAGCAGCGGGGCCTGTGCAGACTGGTGCTCCCTTGGCAGAACGTCTGCGCTCGCCCTGCGGTAGAGGACGGGGAAGAGAGAGAGAAGGCTGTTGCCCTGCAGTGCTCATGCACATGTGCAAGCCCACGTGTGCAGGCCCAACTTCCGTTAGTGAGGACTGGCAGGTTTCTTGGACAGGCACTGGGAAGGCAGTCAGGTGTCGGGTGGCCTGAGGGTCCTGACCTCTTCTTCCTCAGCCAAAGTGCCGCGAGTCCCAGAATCACACAATGGTCGTTGTTGGAGGGAACCTCTGGAGATTATGCAGTCCAGCGCCCTGCAAAAGCAGGCTGTGCTAGAGCAGGTTGCGCAACATCCTGTGCAGGTGGTGCTGGAATGTTTCCAGAGGCCTCTCTGGGCAGCCGGTGCCAGTGATCTTAAGCTGGAGTGCTGTGCAAGGGTCCCTGTGCTGGTGGGGGGCAGTGCCTGGACTAGCTGCAAGATCAAGGCACTGCAAAGGGGCAAGGAGATGATGAGCACAACAAGCCCATGCCACGCTCCCTGCCTCCCCACGTGACAGTGCCTGTGCCCAGGTCCCTGGTGGCTGTGGAGGCCACCTGGCACTGGGCACCCTTTCCTCTGCCTACCCGGAGGCTGCCTTAGGCTCTCTCTAGTCCACTCAGGCCCCCTTCTGAGGCCTTCCGTGCACCCCAGACCCCTCTGCAGAGCCTCAAGCCCTCAAAAAAAGCCCACCGGACTGGGGGCCCGGTCCCCTAGGCTCGACCATTCCACTCGAGTCCCCGCCGCACCCCTCCATAGGTGTCTGGTATGCCCCAGGCCTCCGGTTGCTCCTCTAGCGTGGCCGATAGATACTACAGCCAGGAGGCAGCCGGGGAGCAGCAGCAGCAGCAGCCTCTTTGCTCCCACTCAAAGCTCATGGCGCTCCCTGCAGCCACTGCAGCCGTAGGCTTGGGCTTGGAAACATGGTGCAGCTGTGAAAGCAGAGCAGGCTGGGGAAGCCCAGGAACTCCGTGGCATGAGCAAAGGCCCCAGCTCGTGGATTTCCCCTGAAGCCCAGCTGGCCCTGAGAGGCCACTTTCAAGCTGGCTTGCGCCTCGTACAGAAGCCCACAGGGATGCCAGCAGGAGCCAGCCCAAGGCATTCTCTGCTTCCAACTGCCACCCCCAAGGCCCTGAGCCCTCCTATGACGTGCCTGCCTTCCTTCCACTGTTCCCTCATGCTTCTCTCGGAGCAGGCAGAGCTTCAGCCCTTTGCGGTGACCCTTTGTGCCCGACTTGGCAGCCTGCCTCCTTCGGCAGGTGCCGGCTCTGGAAGCCCTTGCCTCACACAGGAGACTGCAGTGCACTGGCGCATGGTTAGCCATGCCAAGGGAAACACTTTATTGCAAGAAGGCAGCCTGCTGAGTTCTGCCGTTGTGAGCAGCGCGGGCAGGACAGAGCAGGCCTTTGTCACTGAGGCTGCCTTTCATCAGCAGGAATTGCCCCAGCAGGAAACGGTCGTCGTGCGCTGCAGCCTGCCCTGGATGCTCCTCATGGTGCTGCTCCAAGCTATTTCGCCCTTAGGTACTGCAGGAGCTCCTGCAGCCGAGTAAAGAAGTCCAGCAGCTTCTGGACTGGAAACGGGCAGGGTGGAAACCGGCTCGTTTCTGTTGGCCTTGGCCTTGGCCTCTGAACGGGGGTGTAGGTGAAGGCTGGCTGTGGCCTTGCAGTAGTGGTTACTGCTGGGCGCAGGCCCATCTGCACCAGGATCCAGTCGTAGAAGTGCTGGGTGGAGGTGTAGACTCCGGGCTTCCTTGCTCTCGCACAGCCCGTCCCCCAGCTGGTCACGCCAACAAGCCAGAAGTAGTCGGCGCTCTTGTCTTGGCACACGAGAGGCCCACCGCTGTCCCCCTGCAGCACAGGAGAGAGGATGAAGGGGTTGTTGGGTGGCCACCGTCAGCCCGGTGGCTGGCTCCTTCTCTCTCACGGCACCTGCCAGAGCTGCATTCAGTGGCCAGCCAAGCTCTGCAGAAGCTTGCCTGGCAGGGGGCGGTGGGCCTGTAAGGCAGGGCTCGCTCTCACCGCTCTTCACGGTGGTGGTGAAGGTGTGTCAGAGGTCTGGGATGGTGGAGCTGTGGGCTGCCAAGGGCACCGGGTGGGCCTTCTGGGCCGCGTGCCAGGCCTGTGGGACAAGGCGGGCAGGCCCTGGGCAAGGGCCTGCCCATGGGGAAGGGCGGGTAAGGCCCCCAGTGGTGGGGACCCAGCCATGGGAGTGTGAGTGGCCAGCAAAAGGCCGTGATGGCGCACGTTTGGGCGGTTGTGGCGGGGCTGCCTGTGCTGCCGGGGCTTGGCTTGTAGCACGCTCCTACCTGGCAGGTGTCGATGCCGCCCTGCGGATAGCCGGCACAGATGTTGTGGGTGTGGATGGCCCCCCTGTACCAGCCGCTGCTGTTACAGACCCTGGCATCAATGAGGTGGACCTGGGCCTCCTGCAGCGCGTATGCCGATCCTCCAGCTGTGAAGAGCACAGAAAGGAATGAACACCCAGCAGCTCATTGCCACTTCTCCTCCCCCGTCTGGCTGAAGCCCTCCCCCGGGGCTCGGCTTTGCATGCCGACAGGCGCTGGACCGCTCTTGCCTTTCTGCCTTGCTCTGGGTCAATGGCTCGGGCCCCTCTCTGGAAGAGAGAGGCATACGCCCCCCCAGCCTGACTCTGGCTTTCGCCTCTGCCATCAGGAAGCGCATCCTGCTTCCCCAAGCTGGCCAAGCTTGCACTGGCACCGCCGCTGCGTTTGGGCCACTCACCTCTTGCTTTCCTGGCACCCCAGCCACTGATGTAGCAGGCTGTCAGCTCTGAGACTCTCAGCGAGGCGTCGGGCACACAGGCAAGCTGTACGTAGCTGTTGCACTGGACAGGCTGGTCCAGCTCCAGCAAGGCAATGTCATTCCGCTGCGTGACGTTCCAGTAGTGCTGGTGAACCAGCAGCCGCCTGACGGCGCGCACCTGAGCCTCAGGGCCCAGCTGAGTCAGCTGGGTGACACCGAGCACCACGCGCAAGACGGTGATGTCCCTGGAAGGCAGATGGAGAGAGGGCTCAGAGGGAGCGCAGCCACGTGCCGCAGCAGCCCGGCACTTGCCCTGCCTTCTGCTCGACGAAGGAGAGAGGCAAGCAGCGCTAGGGAGGCTGCGACTGCCCTCGCGTGCCTTGGGCTCAAGCAGTGTCGAGCGGGAGGCTGCTGGGAAGCAGTGGCACGAGCCCAGCCTTCTCCTGAGCAGCCTCTCGGCGGGGCTCCGGAGTGCCCAGGCACTGGGCGTGCTGCAGGGCAACGGGACGGCAGGAGCACGTGCCGCTGCGCTCAGGGCACCTGCTAGTGTTGTGGGGCTAGCCCCGACCCCTGGTCCTCCTTACCTGACCTCGATGAAGCAGTGGGCTGCGGTGAGGACCCACTGTGGGCTGATGAGGGAGCCCCCGCAGATGTGCACCGTGCCTCCTTCCACGAGAGCCTGGATGCTGACGATCCAGGGCCAGGCCCCTGGCAGGGCATCTGTGCCACCCACGACGCGTGACATGCCGTAGTGAAAAGCCATGGGACGAAGCCCGCAGCTCCCTCTGTAACCAGAAACTCCTTACTGTGCTGCTGGATGGCTTGCGCCGTTGCGGCTGAAGGCCAGCCGTCTTCCCTCCCCACAAGGCATGGCCAGAAGGGCCGAGGAAACCCGTGGGGCCAAAACCCGCTCCCCTCGCCCCGCTTTCTGCTTCAGCCCGCAGACGAGTTGTGCCGGCGGCCTGGCTGCTGCCAAGGCACTGAGCCTCCCACATGGCTTTCAGGAACCTGGGGGGTGGCCACGGGGGACAAGCAGGCCCCCTCCAGTGAAGCCCACAAGGCTTGCCCAAGCTCCCTCCCAGAGCCTCGGGCCACTTACCCACAGCTGTCCCATGTGCCGTGCACAGGACAGCACACGGCCAGCAGGACAAGGAGGAGACGCAGAAAATCCATCGCTGCCAGCGACATGTGGCAGCTGCAAGGACGAGGGCTTGTCGCCACCAGTACGGCTGCCGACGGACTGCCCGCAGGATTCCCGTTGCCCGGGGTTCCCTTGGACGTGGGACTGATGTCACAGAGTGCCTGGTTCCGGGTGCTGGGCGTGGTGGTGTCGGGGGGTGGGGTGGGGTGGGGTGAGGGTAGGGAGGAGAGGCAATAGGAGGGGTTCCAAGCAGGATTGGAGGCAGAAGCTGGGATCACTTTGCCTTTGCAGTCTATGAAGTCTGCTGGTTTGATGGTACGAACTTGTTACCGAATTGATGATAAAAATCCCCCAAAGATATTTAGAGTGGACTGGAGGTGTTCCACATGTTGTGATAGCCCCTGTACAACAATTTGGCGCTGAATGGGCGCTGTCAGACTCTACTGCCCTTCAAGTGGCTCTTGGCAATTTTCAAGGGCAAGTTCAGTACCATCATCCACCTCATCCACTTTGGACAATGACTGTAGATCTAACTTTGCAGCCACGGCAACTGAGTTGGAGACGACCAATCAAAGGTGATACGGTATTTACAGATGGGTCTGGAAAAGTGGGAAAAGCCGCAGTGGCTTGGAAAAAAAATGGGCAATGGCCTTCCCAAATTGTGCATCAGGAAGGATCATCGCAAGTCATGGCGTTGCGGGCTGCGGCCTTGGCATTTCTTTATTTCCCAGGCCCTGTTAATCTCATGACTGATTCAGCCTGTGTGGCAGCCCTCCTTTCCCAGTTGGAGATGGCTGTCCATGGCCATATCAACCATGCTAAGCTTTTTGGCAATTTTGACTGTAGTTCGGGAAGGGACTTGGAAACGCCGTTCTCCATTCTACGTTATGCATGTTACGGCCACACTTCCCTACGCGGTTCTGCAATCGATGGCAACGCTGGAGCTGATGCTCCAGTTTCTGTGGCTCTGTCGGTGCCTGTTCCTGAGGCCCACCTGCAGGTCGTGTTAGCCCACCAATTTTATCATCAGATTTGGCGATTCTTGTATCAACAGTTTGGCCAAAAGAGTCTCTCTCAGGCTGCTGCACGCAGCATTGTTGCAGCCTGTCCAGCCTGTCCAAAGGGTATCCCCGTGCCCAGTTTTGGAGTTAATGGCAGAGGCCTTCAAGCTTTCCAACGCTGGTGTTACAACAGATGTAACTCATTACAATGCCGGTGGGGGATCCCCAGCAATTTGGTATTCCCCATTCCCCTGCGGGCCAAGCCATCGTTGAATGCGTGAATGATACTCTTAAACGCCTGCTTGAAAAACAGAGAAGGGGAATGAGGGGAATGACCCAGAGGCACGTTCCGAGAAAGCATGCTATATTTTGAAGTTTTTGAAAATCTCTGTTGACCATGCGGTGCCTCCCATTGTACGATATTTTGTGTCAACTGGTGACAAGCAGCAAAAGCACCAAGGTGTCTTAGTACGCGGGAAAGACCCTCATACCAGGCATTGGTCAGGACCGCATGGATTGTTAACTTGGGGGAGAGGTGATGCTTGTGTTTCTACAGAGGAAGGTCCGCGATGGGATACCTGCTGGCTGTGTGTGCGGCCTGAGCTTAGCGTGCCGGACCGTGGGAGCGCTGCTGCCGCCAGTCAACCCAACAACTGATGTGTGGGTCTCCTTAGCACAGCAACTGAGCACATCCTGGCTTGGTGTGCCCTTCCTGACTTGCCAACATTGTTGCAAACAAGTGAATGTATGTGGGGAATGAAGAATCTTACTGAAAGCCTTGATATCGGGGATAAGCGATTACCTCTGTATGATGTTAATCCAAAAGGAGCTGATATTGTTTGCACTTTGAATGTCGATAGTTGTCTTTACGTAGATGCTCTTGTAGTAGGAGGCTATGATGGGACCATGACACCCACATAAATCAACACGTGAACCTGCTGATAAGCATAATGCCCTTAAAGGCAATATAGCTTTGGATGAAGCAGGTAATGATGTAGTTGATTTATGGAACTGACGGGAACATATTGCAGTGGTTCTTCTCTTATGCGGAGTAACAGCAGGGAAAGCATTCAAGAGTTAAGTCACCTTGTTTGTTAGGCAGTTAAGAACGTGAGTCAAATTGGCCACTATTACATACAAAACAGAGCAAGTATTGGCTTTTTGTTGTTGGCTCAAGGACATGGCTGTGAGGATTTGGATGGTACATGCTGCGTGGATTTTAGGCGCCCCATTGCAGCAACATGTTATCAAAACCTGAGAACATGTCAGCCTTTTTGGCATCCATTCACTCAATTGGCGGTATCGTTTGTTTGCTATTGCCTTGGTTGCCGTCATGTTTGCAAGGGCCCTGCAGAACATGGAAAACCTGGTACTAGCTGTTCCAAAAAAAATAAAGGGGGGGGGGGGGGGAGGGGGAGGGGGGCCCCGGTAATTGTAGAATCGTACGGAACAGAGACAGTGGGATAATGTGCAGTTGTGGCCTTGCTTTGGCGATGTGCAGCTGAGATCCTGCAGCAAAGAGTTCATAACTTTGAGGGAGTATGAGAAGAAACTAGGGTGCAACAGAAAGAAAGGAGGAATGTGATCTCACCTCTAGAAGATAAGGAAACAGCACGAACAGTAGAGAGTAGCCTATAGTGAAGAGCGCTAAGGAACGTGTTGTATGAATTTGACTGATCGCTCAAACTCCATTCATAAGCAGCTCACAGAGTTGAGAAAAAACGTACAGGCCATAAAGGTTGAGAACGGGTTAACGGACTGGCTACAGGGTTTAGGAATTCCCGGAGGGTTAAAAGACTTGTTTCTGCAGGGGATAACGATGTTATTTGCCATTGTAATCTCTTTACAATGATAATGGGCTGCGTGTGGAATTGCTTTATGAGAATGACGAACAGATTGATAAAAGGGGTCTGGATCACTCAAAAACAAAAAGGGGGATTTGTGGAGTGGCCTGAAGACAACGGACATATTATGAGCAATGCAGACCACGTAAGTTTGTTGTACTAGCAGGCCGAGCAGGCCGCAGCTGTAACAAGCTGCAGGTGTTGTGAAGGACATATGCAAGGCCAAGAGAGACAAAGAGACTGTGTACTCGCAGAGAGATAAGAGAGCTGGACAGAAAGGTGAGGAAAAACCGGATGCCTGCACAAGGGGGGAGCAGCGTGTGGGCACCACACTGGGACCAATCCTAGGGGAGGTGGAAGCGTGTGAACGAGTCGTTTTAACCTATCACCTTTTCCATACCAAAGCCTGCGTAGAGTGTGTATTTTTAGCTGGCGGGATAAATGGCTGTGCGTCTGTTAATAGCATCTGTAGAGTATAAATTGCTGTGTATCCCTTAATAAAGTGGCACCAACTTGATCACACTGGTCGTATCAGTTGTGTGCGAGCCTTCTGCGTCAACAGGGGAGTGCCACTGGCTCTGCCATCACACCAGGCCAGTGGTGTGGGACACAGTAGAGGGAGCGCGGGGTAGAAGAGCCGCTGCATGACAGCGACAGCAGCGGGGCCTGTGCAGACTGGTGCTCCCTTGGCAGAACGTCTGCGCTCGCCCTGCGGTAGAGGACGGGGAAGAGAGAGAGAAGGCTGTTGCCCTGCAGTGCTCATGCACATGTGCAAGCCCACGTGTGCAGGCCCAACTTCCGTTAGTGAGGACTGGCAGGTTTCTTGGACAGGCACTGGGAAGGCAGTCAGGTGTCGGGTGGGCTGAGGGTCCTGACCTCTTCTTCCTCAGCCAAAGTGCCGCGAGTCCCAGAATCACACAATGGTCGTTGTTGGAGGGAACCTCTGGAGATTATGCAGTCCAGCGCCCTGCAAAAGCAGGCTGTGCTAGAGCAGGTTGCGCAACATCCTGTGCAGGTGGTGCTGGAATGTTTCCAGAGGCCTCTCTGGGCAGCCGGTGCCAGTGATCTTAAGCTGGAGTGCTGTGCAAGGGTCCCTGTGCTGGTGGGGGGCAGTGCCTGGACTAGCTGCAAGATCAAGGCACTGCAAAGGGGCAAGGAGATGATGAGCACAACAAGCCCATGCCACGCTCCCTGCCTCCCCACGTGACAGTGCCTGTGCCCAGGTCCCTGGTGGCTGTGGAGGCCACCTGGCACTGGGCACCCTTTCCCCTGCCTACCCGGAGGCTGCCTTAGGCTCTCTCTAGTCCACTCAGGCCCCCTTCTGAGGCCTTCCTTGCACCCCAGACCCCTCTGCAGAGCCTCAAGCCCTCAAAAAAAGCCCACCGGACTGGGGGCCCGGTCCCCTAGGCTCGACCATTCCACTTGAGTCCCCGCCGCACCCCTCCATAGGTGTCTGGTATGCCCCAGGCCTCCGGTTGCTCCTCTAGCGTGGCCGATAGATACTACAGCCAGGAGGCAGCCGGGGAGCAGCAGCAGCAGCAGCCTCTTTGCTCCCACTCAAAGCTCATGGCGCTCCCTGCAGCCACTGCAGCCGTAGGCTTGGGCTTGGAAACATGGTGCAGCTGTGAAAGCAGAGCAGGCTGGGGAAGCCCAGGAACTCCGTGGCATGAGCAAAGGCCCCAGCTCGTGGATTTCCCCTGAAGCCCAGCTGGCCCTGAGAGGCCACTTTCAAGCTGGCTTGCGCCTCGTACAGAAGCCCACAGGGATGCCAGCAGGAGCCAGCCCAAGGCATTCTCTGCTTCCAACTGCCACCCCCAAGGCCCTGAGCCCTCCTATGACGTGCCTGCCTTCCTTCCACTGTTCCCTCATGCTTCTCTCGGAGCAGGCAGAGCTTCAGCCCTTTGCGGTGACCCTTTGTGCCCGACTTGGCAGCCTGCCTCCTTCGGCAGGTGCCGGCTCTGGAAGCCCTTGCCTCACACAGGAGACTGCAGTGCACTGGCGCATGGTTAGCCATGCCAAGGGAAACACTTTATTGCAAGAAGGCAGCCTGCTGAGTTCTGCCGTTGTGAGCAGCGCGGGCAGGACAGAGCAGGCCTTTGTCACTGAGGCTGCCTTTCATCAGCAGGAATTGCCCCAGCAGGAAACGGTCGTCGTGCGCTGCAGCCTGCCCTGGATGCTCCTCATGGTGCTGCTCCAAGCTATTTCGCCCTTAGGTACTGCAGGAGCTCCTGCAGCCGAGTAAAGAAGTCCAGCAGCTTCTGGACTGGAAACGGGCAGGGTGGAAACCGGCTCGATTCTGTTGGCCTTGGCCTTGGCCTTGGCCTTGGCCTCTGAACGGGGGTGTAGGTGAAGGCTGGCTGTGGCCTTGCAGTAGTGGTTACTGCTGGGCGCAGGCCCATCTGCACCAGGATCCAGTCGTAGAAGTGCTGGGTGGAGGTGTAGACTCCGGGCTTCCTTGCTCTCGCACAGCCCGTCCCCCAGCTGGTCACGCCAACAAGCCAGAAGTAGTCGGCGCTCTTGTCTTGGCACACGAGAGGCCCACCGCTGTCCCCCTGCAGCACAGGAGAGAGGATGAAGGGGTTGTTGGGTGGCCACCGTCAGCCCGGTGGCTGGCTCCTTCTCTCTCACGGCACCTGCCAGAGCTGCATTCAGTGGCCAGCCAAGCTCTGCAGAAGCTTGCCTGGCAGGGGGCGGTGGGCCTGTAAGGCAGGGCTCGCTCTCACCGCTCTTCACGGTGGTGGTGAAGGTGTGTCAGAGGGCTGGGATGGTGGAGCTGTGGGCTGCCAAGGGCACCGGGTGGGCCTTCTGGGCCGCGTGCCAGGCCTGTGGGACAAGGCGGGCAGGCCCTGGGCAAGGGCCTGCCCATGGGGAAGGGCGGGTAAGGCCCCCAGCGGTGGGGACCCAGCCATGGGAGTGTGAGTGGCCAGCAAAAGGCCGTGATGGCGCACGTTTGGGCGGTTGTGGCGGGGCTGCCTGTGCTGCCGGGGCTTGGCTTGTAGCACGCTCCTACCTGGCAGGTGTCGGTGCCGCCCTGCGGATAGCCGGCACAGATGTTGTGGGTGTGGATGGCCCCCCTGTACCAGCCGCTGCTGTTACAGACCCTGGCATCAATGAGGTGGACCTGGGCCTCCTGCAGCGCGTATGCCGATCCTCCAGCTGTGAAGAGCACAGAAAGGAATGAACACCCAGCAGCTCATTGCCAGTTCTCCTCCCCCGTCTGGCTGAAGCCCTCCCCCGGGGCTC
Organism: Falco punctatus; assembly: GCF_963210335.1. Lineage (NCBI taxonomy): Eukaryota > Metazoa > Chordata > Aves > Falconiformes > Falconidae > Falco > Falco punctatus. The sequence continues at coordinate 86,315,620 of NC_137586.1, forward strand.
GGCTTTGCATGCCGACAGGCGCTGGACCGCTCTTGCCTTTCTGCCTTGCTCTGGGTCAATGGCTCGGGCCCCTCTCTGGAAGAGAGAGGCATACGCCCCCCCAGCCTGACTCTGGCTTTTGCCTCTGCCATCAGGAAGCGCATCCTGCTTCCCCAAGCTGGCCAAGCTTGCACTGGCACCGCCGCTGCGTTTGGGCCACTCACCTCTTGCTTTCCTGGCACCCCAGCCACTGATGTAGCAGGCTGTCAGCTCTGAGACTCTCAGCGAGGCGTCGGGCACACAGGCAAGCTGTACGTAGCTGTTGCACTGGACAGGCTGGTCCAGCTCCAGCAAGGCAATGTCATTCCGCTGCGTGACGTTCCAGTAGTGCTGGTGAACCAGCAGCCGCCTGACGGCGCGCACCTGAGCCTCAGGGCCCAGCTGAGTCAGCTGGGTGACACCGAGCACCACGCGCAAGACGGTGATGTCCCTGGAAGGCAGATGGAGAGAGGGCTCAGAGGGAGCGCAGCCACGTGCCGCAGCAGCCCGGCACTTGCCCTGCCTTCTGCTCGACGAGGGAGAGAGGCAAGCAGCGCTAGGGAGGCTGCGACTGCCCTCGCGTGCCTTGGGCTCAAGCAGTGTCGAGCGGGAGGCTGCTGGGAAGCAGTGGCACGAGCCCAGCCTTCTCCTGAGCAGCCTCTCGGCGGGGCTCCGGAGTGCCCAGGCACTGGGCGTGCTGCAGGGCAACGGGACGGCAGGAGCACGTGCCGCTGCGCTCAGGGCACCTGCTAGTGTTGTGGGGCTAGCCCCGACCCCTGGTCCTCCTTACCTGACCTCGATGAAGCAGTGGGCTGCGGTGAGGACCCACTGTGGGCTGATGAGGGAGCCCCCGCAGATGTGCACCGTGCCTCCTTCCACGAGAGCCTGGATGCTGACGATCCAGGGCCAGGCCCCTGGCAGGGCATCTGTGCCACCCACGATGCGTGACATGCCGTAGTGAAAAGCCATGGGACGAAGCCCGCAGCTCCCTCTGTAACCAGAAACTCCTTACTGTGCTGCTGGATGGCTTGCGCCGTTGCGGCTGAAGGCCAGCCGTCTTCCCTCCCCACAAGGCATGGCCAGAAGGGCCGAGGAAACCCGTGGGGCCAAAACCCGCTCCCCTCGCCCCGCTTTCTGCTTCAGCCCGCAGATGAGTTGTGCCGGCGGCCTGGCTGCTGCCAAGGCACTGAGCCTCCCACATGGCTTTCAGGAACCTGGGGGGTGGCCACGGGGGACAAGCAGGCCCCCTCCAGTGAAGCCCACAAGGCTTGCCCAAGCTCCCGCCCAGAGCCTCGGGCCACTTACCCACAGCTGTCCCATGTGCCGTGCACAGGACAGCACACGGCCAGCAGGACAAGGAGGAGATGCAGAAAATCCATCGCTGCCAGCGACATGTGGCAGCTGCAAGGACGAGGGCTTGTCGCCACCAGTACGGCTGCCGACGGACTGCCCGCAGGATTCCCGTTGCCCGGGGTTCCCTTGGACGTGGGACTGATGTCACAGAGTGCCTGGTTCCGGGTGCTGGGCGTGGTGGTGTCGGGGGGTGGGTGGGGTGGGGTGGGGCAGGGGGGGTGGGGCGGGGGGGTGAGGGTAGGGAGGGGAGGCAATAGGAGGGGTTCCAAGCAGGATTGGAGGCAGAAGCTGGGATCACTTTGCCTTTGCAGTCTATGAAATCTGCTGGTTTGATGGTACAAACTTGTTACTGAATTGATGATAAAAATCCCCCAAAGATATTTAGAGTGGACTGGAGGTGTTCCACATGTTGTGATAGCCCCTGTACAACAATTTGGCGCTGAATGGGCGCTGTCAGACTCTACTGCCCTTCAAGTGGCTCTTGGCAATTTTCAAGGGCAAGTTCAGTACCATCATCTACCTCATCCACTTTGGACAATGACTGTAGATCTAACTTTGCAGCCACGGCAACTGAGTTGGAGACGACCAATCAAAGGTGATACGGTATTTACAGATGGGTCTGGAAAAGTGGGAAAAGCCGCAGTGGCTTGGAAAAAAATGGGCAATGGCCTTCCCAAATTGTGCATCAGGAAGGATCATCGCAAGTCATGGCGTTGCGGGCTGCGGCCTTGGCATTTCTTTATTTCCCAGGCCCTGTTAATCTCATGACTGATTCAGCCTGTGTGGCAGCCCTCCTTTCCCAGTTGGAGATGGCTGTCCATGGCCATATCAACCATGCTAAGCTTTTTGGCAATTTTGACTGTAGTTCGGGAAGGGACTTGGAAACGCCGTTCTCCATTCTACGTTATGCATGTTACGGCCACACTTCCCTACGCGGTTCTGCAATCGATGGCAACGCTGGAGCTGATGCTCCAGTTTCTGTGGCTCTGTCGGTGCCTGTTCCTGAGGCCCACCTGCAGGTCGTGTTAGCCCACCAATTTTATCATCAGATTTGGCGATTCTTGTATCAACAGTTTGGCCAAAAGAGTCTCTCTCAGGCTGCTGCACGCAGCATTGTGGCAGCCTGTCCAGCCTGTCCAAAGGGTATCCCCGTGCCCAGTTTTGGAGTTAATGGCAGAGGCCTTCAAGCTTTCCAACGCTGGTGTTACAACAGATGTAACTCATTACAATGCCGGTGGGGGATCCCCAGCAATTTGGTATTCCCCATTCCCCTGCGGGCCAAGCCATCGTTGAATGCATGAATGATACTCTTAAACGCCTGCTTGAAAAACAGAGAAGGGGAATGAGGGGAATGACCCAGAGGCACGTTCCGAGAAAGCATGCTATATTTTGAAGTTTTTGAAAATCTCTGTCGACCATGCGGTGCCTCCCATTGTACGATATTTTGTGTCAACTGGTGACAAGCAGCAAAAGCACCAAGGTGTCTTAGTACGCGGGAAAGACCCTCATACCAGGCATTGGTCAGGACCGCATGGATTGTTAACTTGGGGGAGAGGTGATGCTTGTGTTTCTACAGAGGAAGGTCTGCGATGGGATACCTGCTGGCTGTGTGTGCGGCCTGAGCTTAGCGTGCCGGACCGTGGGAGCGCTGCTGCCGCCAGTCAACCCAACAACCGATGTGTGGGTCTCCTTAGCACAGCAACTGAGCACATCCTGGCTTGGTGTGCCCTTCCTGACTTGCCAACATTGTTGCAAACAAGTGAATGTATGTGGGGAATGAAGAATCTTACTGAAAGCCTTGATATCGGGGATAAGCGATTACCTCTGTATGATGTTAATCCAAAAGGAGCTGATATTGTTTGCACTTTGAATGTCGATAGTTGTCTTTATGTAGATGCTCTTGTAGTAGGAGGCTATGATGGGACCATGACACCCACATAAATCAACACGTGAACCTGCTGATAAGCATAATGCCCTTAAAGGCAATATAGCTTTGGATGAAGCAGGTAATGATGTAGTTGATTTATGGAACTGACGGGAACATATTGCAGTGGTTCTTCTCTTATGCGGAGTAACAGCAGGGAAAGCATTCAAGAGTTAAGTCACCTTGTTTGTTAGGCAGTTAAGAACGTGAGTCAAATTGGCCACTATTACATACAAAACAGAGCAAGTATTGGCTTTTTGTTGTTGGCTCAAGGACATGGCTGTGAGGATTTGGATGGTACATGCTGCGTGGATTTTAGGCGCCCCATTGCAGCAACATGTTATCAAAACCTGAGAACATGTCAGCCTTTTTGGCATCCATTCACTCAATTGGCGGTATCGTTTGTTTGCTATTGCCTTGGTTGCCGTCATGTTTGCAAGGGCCCTGCAGAACATGGAAAACCTGGTACTAGCTGTTCCAAAAAAAAAAAAAAAAGGGGGGGGGGGAGGGGGAGGGGGCCCCCGGTAATTGTAGAATCGTACAGAACAGAGACAGTGGGATAATGTGCAGTTGTGGCCTTGCTTTGGCGATGTGCAGCTGAGATCCTGCAGCAAAGAGTTCATAACTTTGAGGGAGTATGAGAAGAAACTAGGGTGCAACAGAAAGAAAGGAGGAATGTGATCTCACCTCTAGAAGATAAGGAAACAGCACAAACAGTAGAGAGTAGCCTATTGAGAGAGGGGGGGGGGGTAAGAGATAGGGTAGAGTTTAACAATTGTAATAGTCTGTTTAGCTGTTTAGGGTAAAAATTGCAAAATTTAAGCTGTTTGCCAAATCTTACACGGTTTGCTTGGGTACTGTGATAAGGTGTACGGGAGTAAAGGGCTTCATGACCATATAAGTCCAGCTTTATGACCATATAAGTCCAAAGAAAGATTACAACCTTGCAAGAACAAGCCAAAGCTGGTTCTGCGGTTTGGACAAAGAGCAGGACGTTACTGAGCCTGCGCCAGATGTGGGGGTCACGAGGAAGACTCACCTGCCTTCATCCTCAGGACCCCTGACGACCACCACCAGGGGACACTGCGCAAACTCAGTCGGGAGAGAGATATGGAAATGACTTGCAGAACTAATTTTAATACAAAGCGGGGATAGGTAATGCATATGTATAGGCGTATTACATCATATTATGAATATGTAATGAGTTGTCTTATAAAAACAGAGCAAGTTTTTGTATCAGGCGCACACGGTTTTGGCGGGACTACTCCCCCGTGCTGCCCAGCGCTGAATAAACATACCTACTTTACAATCTTACAGATTGTGGAGTCTGCTTTCCGCACGTCAGTTTTGGCGAGCCAGGCAGGAGGATCTCCACTCGGCTGCGGGACCGACTGCGGAGCGGACGCTCCTAGGCGCGCCCCGAGCATTTTACTCGGAGGAGTCTCCGCTGCCGGCCGATCACCGCGGGAGTGGACAACAGCCTCTTGAAGCTGCGGATTTAACGGTATGTTTAACGAAGGGATTTAAGCGTACGCACATTCGGGGCTGCTGATAAATCGCGCAGAGACGTCTGGCGTGCAGCATAGTGCCCGTGGGTTGGGTACCTGTAGGGTTTGGGACTGCAGTTTGGGACTGCAATTGGGAAACTCGCTGGCTGATAGAGCGGCCGGTAGCGATCTCGGGGATAGATCGACTGAGTTTGAGGTAACCGCTGTATCCCGTTGTTGGGAGCCAGGATGGACCTGCTAATGACCGGTATATGAGAAGCAGGAGAAGGGTAAGCGGGCCTCTTGTAATTTACAAGATATTTGCAGCTGCTAGAAGGTTGTTAACTGGAGCGATGCTATGTTAGCTTTCTTTTGGTATTGATTTTGGTTATGGCAATAAGGCATTTGGAATAGACTACCGATTTGAATTTGTCGAACCATAGTGTTTGTGTGAAGTGATGTGTGTGTGATTTTCTCTGAGTGCATGGACGTCCGTGAGAGTGGAATTGAGTGAGAATAAGTGAGAGTGTGGCAGACAGGCGTGAAAAGAGAATTTAAAAGTCAGTTTAAATCCCTTAAGAGTATATTGAAAATGGGTAACACCCAAGGAGGGATACTGAAAAAAAGTCCTCTGGGTTGTATACTCGCCCATTGGAAGGATATTGTAGGGAAGGGAAGCACAGAAAGTAAAAAGACCCTCATTAAATATTGTAATCAGTGGTGGCCATTGTATAAGTTAGAGGGCGAAGTTAAGTGGCCATTTAATGGAACATTGGATTATAATACTTTGTTACAGCTTATGCTGTTCTTGAGAAGAGAAGGGAAATGGGATGAAGTATCATATGCAGATATGTTTTTCACTCTGCGAAACCATCCGGAGTGGCAAAGGGACTGTGGGATAATACCCCCACAGGACCCTATGGTACTCGCATTGGAGCGAGAAAATAAAGGGGGTAGAAGTAAACTAAAAAGATGCTGTTCTTCCTGCAGCATTGGGCAGAGGTGTACAAAGGCAGACAAAGTTCACCAAGCCCCAGAACAAGACTTAGATGACTTGTTTAAACCTCCCCCCCGGGCACGGGACAAGGATGTGGATTCAGAAGGAGCTTTTAATCCTCCTGATAGCCCTGTATCTTCCCACACTCGGCAGAAGTCTGCCCTGACTACTTTACAAGCACCCCTCCGAGAGGCGGTGGGGCCAGATGGTGGAACAATGCTAATTAAAGTGCCTTTCTCCACTGCTGATTTGGGAGAGTGGAGAAAGATTGCAAAGGATTATAGAAGTGACCCGATAAGTGTAGCCAGGCATTTCCAATTTATCGTAAAACAACACAATCCCGATTGGAATGATATACAATTATTATTGGAATATTTGACTGAAACTGAAAAACAGCTAGTTCTGAAAACAGCAGGAAATTTGGCCGAAGATCATTATAAAATTACAGGAGGGGATGTTAAGGAACATTTCCCCCTCCAAGACCCAAAGTGGGATGCTAATAGATCGGCACATATGCAAAGATTACAGGAATATCAGGAATGGGTTTCGAAGGGAATGGAGAGAGCAATTCCCAAAACTATAAACTGGTCAGCTTTATATGCAGTTAAGCAAACTCCTTCTGAGTCCCCGTCTGAGTTCCTGGATCGGCTGAGGGATGTGATGCGTCGTAACACGCCGCTAGACCCTGGGTCTGAGGTAGGGATCCAGCAATTAGTTTCTTTATTCCTGGGTCAATCTGCAGGGGACATAAGGCGAAAACTTCAAAAGCTGCGTTCTACAGAAGGTAGAAACTTAGAGATATTGTTGGATGAAGCGTGGAGGGTGTTTAGTAATAGAGAAGAAGAATATCGGCGGGGACAAAAGAAATTGATAGCTGCCATTCAAGAAAAAGGGGAACGGAGAGGTGGTAGGCGAGATTCGTCTCGATTGGAAAGGGATCAGTGCGCTATATGCAGGGGCTTTGGTCATTGGAAAAGGGAATGTCCTAGAAACAGGGAAGGGGGTCGGAAAACCTCAGCGAATGTGAAGATAGCCAATGTAATAGAAGACTGACGGGAACCTGGGGAATCTACCCTAGCGGATCCACTGGTTACAATTAAGCTAGGGGAAAAGCAGCAGCAAGTGAAGTTTTTGATAGATACAGGAGCAACATATTCGGTTTTAAATCAAGCCTTAATTCCTTTAGGAGATGATTACGTTGTAGTACAGGGAGCAACTGGCCAAAGTGAAAAGGCGTATTTTTGCAAACCTTTAAAGTATAAATTGGGAAAGCAATGGGGTATCCACAAGTTCTTATATATGCCCAACTCTCCAAAGGCACTTTTGGGGAGAGATTTGTTGGAACAATTAGGAGCAAAGATCACGTTTGAAAAAGGGGAAATTACTTTGGAGGTAAAGGATCAACAATATACACAAGCATTAAGTCTAGTCCTAACTCGTCTCCCCTCAGAAGGGAAAATCGATGAGGAAATTCTGAACCAAGTGTATCCAGGAGTCTGGGCTACTGATGTGCCTGGAAGAGCGAAAAATGCTCCACCTGTTGAAGTTAAGATAAAGGAAGGTCAACGACCGGTAAGAATTAAACAATATCCTCTAAAGAAAGAGGACAGGGAAGGAATCCGGCCGGTGATAGAAAAATTTTTGCAGCTAGGACTATTAAAGGAATGTGAGTCTGAATTCAATACTCCTATATTACCTATTCGGAAGTCCGATGGGTCATATAGGGTGGTTCAAGACTTGCGCGCAGTGAACAGGATTACTGAGGATCTCTACCCAGTCGTGGCAAATCCGTATACCCTACTGACTGCATTGGCATCTGAATTAATCTGGTTTACTGTTCTAGATTTAAAGGATGCTTTCTTTTGCCTCCCTCTCCACGAAGCCAGTCAAAAGTTGTTTGCATTTGAGTGGGAAAATCCTAAAAGTGGTCGAAGGACCCAGCTCACTTGGACGGTGTTGCCGCAAGGGTTTAAGAATAGTCCTACCATTTTCGGCAATCAGCTTGCGAGAGACCTGGAATCCTGGGAAGCCCTGTCCGAGAAAGGAAAATTGTTACAGTATGTGGATGACATTCTGATCGCTACCAACACAGAGGAAGATTGTATGGCATGGACGGTGAGTCTGTTGAATTTCTTAGGGCTTCAAGGATACAGGGTGTCTAGGAAGAAGGCTCAGGTAATGCAGCGTAAAGTGAATTATTTGGGCTATGAAATCAGTGCGGGACAGAGAACTTTGGGGCAGGCCCGCAAAGAGGTGATATGCCAAACTAAAAAACCCCAGATGGTAAAGGAATTGCGAACCTTTCTGGGAATGACAGGGTGGTGTCGATTGTGGATCTACAATTATGGACTGCTTGTTAAACCATTATATGCGCTGACAGCGACTGAGCAGAAACACCTCGAATGGAATAAAGAGGCCGAACAAGCTTTTGAACAACTAAAGAAGGCTCTGATGTCAGCCCCGGCCTTAGGACTCCCGGATGTGGGTAAGCCGTTTCTCCTTTTCTCTCATGAGAAACAGGGCATTGCCCTAGGAATATTGGCACAGGAGCTAGGTCCGTATCGTCGGGCAGTTGGCTACCTCTCTAAACAGTTAGACGCGACTGCAAAGGGCTGGCCTGGATGCCTAAGGGCAGTTGCGGCTGTGATACTAAATATACAGGAAGCCCGAAAATTCACCCTGGGCCAGAAAATGACTGTTTTTGTGTCCCATGCAGTGTCGGCAGTATTGGAAGCAAAGGGTGGACACTGGCTATCTCCACAAAGATTCCTGCGATATCAAGCTGTAATAGTGGAACAGGATGATGTGGAAATCGTGGTTACTAACATTGTCAACCCAGCTTCTTTTCTCAGTGGAAACACAGGAGAGCCAGTGCATCATGACTGCCTAGAAACTATTGAAGCGACATACGCAAGTCGCCCAGACTTAAAGGATAGCCCCATAGAAAATGGAGAAAACTGGTTCACAGACGGGAGCAGCTATGTCCTGAATGGCAATCGACACGCTGGATACGCCATCACCACCAGTCAAGAGGTAATAGAGTCAGGACCTTTGCCCATGAACACCTCCGCACAAAAGGCAGAAATAATTGCCCTAACTCGAGCTCTGAAGTTGGCTCAGGGCAAAACTGTAAACATTTACACAGACTCAAAATATGCTTTTGGAGTTGTACACGCACATGGAGCAATTTGGAAAGAAAGAGGTTTATTGAACTCCCAAGGGAAAAATATCAAACATGCAGAAGAAATTCTGAAGTTACTAGAAGCTGTTCAACTCCCTGAGAAAGTGGCAATTGTGCATATTAAGGCACACCAGAGAGTGAGCTCAGATTTGGAAAAAGGGAATGAACGGGCGGATAGAGAGGCAAAACAAGTGGCCAAAATGAAAATAAGAGTGGCAGGGGCTTTAATTCCCGATAGGCATATTTCCCTACAAGATAAACCAAAATATACTAAGGAAGATCAGAAACTCATTTCAGACTTAGCAGGGTCGTATAATGAAGAGGGATGGGCTTATACCCCACAGGGAAAGTTAATTGTTCCCTCATATTTACTGTGGCATTTAATACGGGAAGAACATAGGAAGAGACATTGGGGAATGGAGGCTCTGTATAAGCATCTGATAAAAGATATTGTAGCTAGAAACTTATATACCACAGTGAGACAGGTGACTCAACAGTGTGAACTTTGCCTCCAAACTAATCCAAAGAATACTCCCAAACTAGAAATGGGCCAGATTGGAAAGGGTAATGGGCCTGGACAACAATGGCAGGTTGATTTCACAGAACTTCCAAGAAAAGGGGGGTACCGATATTTGCTGGTATTAACTGATACCTTTTCAGGTTGGCCAGAAGCGTTCCCAACCAGAACTGCCAAGGCTCGGGAGGTAACTAAAATACTAATACAAGAAATAATACCGCGTTTTGGGGTTCCAGCAACCATATCCTCTGACAGAGGACCACACTTTGTTTCAAAAATAGTGCAACAAACCAGCCACCATTTAGGTATAGATTGGCAACTTCACACCCCATATCGCCCTCAGTCGAGTGGCCAAGTGGAGAAAATGAACCACTTAATCAAACAGCAAATTGTAAAATTGGGACAAGAAGCAAACTTGCCATGGCCTCAGTCTCTCCCTTTAGCCCTTTTGCGTATACGGACAAGACCGAGGGCAAGGGAAGGACTGAGCCCTTTTGAAATTCTGTATGGACGCCCCTATGGAATACAAAAGGGGACATCAATGCAAATTGGGGACGAAATTATGACTTCCTATATGGTGGCATTGAGCAAACAGCTCAATAAAATTGGAAAACATGTAATTGGGACCCGAGGAAGGGGTCTGGATGGGCCTGTACATGATATTCAACCTGGAGATTATGTATATGTAAAGTCTCTTGCAGAAAAAACCTTGAAACCACAGTGGGAAGGACCATACCAAGTACTCCTCACCTCCTTCACAGCAATCAAAATTAAAGAACAGAATTCCTGGATTCATCATACCCGTGTGAAGAAGTCGCCACAAAAGCTTTGGACATCAGAAATTCAAGGGCCATTAAAGCTCAAGCTAAAAAGATAGGATGTGGGTTAAATTTAACATGATTCTGATAATTTTACAGGTGATAGACACAGCGGCCTGGCGAGAGAACTGGTATGTACAGGCGATTCAAAACATCACCAAAATTTTAAATAAAACAGATTGCTGGATCTGTACCCAAATACCAAGACATGCTGGTTATGAGATACCGTTAATAGGCATCCCACTGCCAGTTTCCCTAATGAACCGCCAAGACGGCTCCTTTTGGGGAAATACAATCTGGAGCACAGACCCTCAGGTTAAGTGGAGACAGGGACTAAAAATAACTGTTGAAGAGACCAGCATATTAGGGGATAACTGCCTGGTAAGTTCGGGAAAAGGGCTGTTTATGGGAGAACACCTAAATTGTAACAGAAGTCGTACATTAAATATGACAGGTAGAGATTTGGGATTTTTGAAATTGAACTATACCGGTCTCCCGACCCCACAAGGGACAGGGTGGTATTGGTTGTGTGGCACAACGGCTCATAAAGTCTTGCCCATAGGATGGCGAGGAGCATGCACTCTGGGAGGTCTGGTCCCCAATATTACTATCATTGACAGGTTAATACAACCCCCCATAAGGAAAAAACGAAACGTTGTAAATAACCCCCTCATAAACAGACCAACGAGTTTCCACAGTTTTGCGCGATGGTTCATTCCGTTTTTAGGGGTTAGTGAGTTGGAAAAGGCAATAATAAACATCTCAGCTGTAATAGAAACAGTGGAAAATAGAACAGTTGATGCCCTCCTGGCACTCCAGGAGGAAGTTACTGACTTATCAAAAATAGTATCACAGAATCGTATGGCCTTAGATTTGCTATTAGCCTTTCAAGGAGGGGTATGCACTGTGATCAATGTAGATTGTTGCATGTATGCAGATCAGAGCGGGCGAATCACCGAGGACTTCCAAGAAATAAGGAAACAAGTAAATATTCTACATAAAGTGACACAAGACAACACTTCTTGGAGTTTTTTTGAATTATGGGAGAAATTGACATCCTGGTTGCCCAATCTAACATGGTTAAAACAATTATTTGTAATGATCATTGTAATTGTCTTTCTATTTTTAATTATTAGTATAGCTGTCCGTTGTGGATTTTGGTGTTTTAAGGGAACTGGAAATTCCTATAGCGAATGGAAGAGAAATCAACTGCGACAAAAATTAGAATCTAATCAATACTTCGAGTCTGAGTAAAAGAATTTACTAATTTCTTTGAAAAGGGGGGACTGAGAGAGGGGGGGGGGTAAGAGATAGGGTAGAGTTTAACAATTGTAATAGTCTGTTTAGCTGTTTAGGGTAAAAATTGCAAAATTTAAGCTGTTTGCCAAATCTTACACGGTTTGCTTGGGTACTGTGATAAGGTGTATGGGAGTAAAGGGCTTCATGACCATATAAGTCCAGCTTTATGACCATATAAGTCCAAAGAACGATTACAACCTTGCAAGAACAAGCCAAAGCTGGTTCTGCGGTTTGGACAAAGAGCAGGACGTTACTGAGCCTGCGCCAGATGTGGGGGTCACGAGGAAGACTCACCTGCCTTCATCCTCAGGACCCCTGACGACCACCACCAGGGGACACTGCGCAAACTCAGTCGGGAGAGAGATATGGAAATGACTTGCAGAACTAATTTTAATACAAAGCGGGGATAGGTAATGCATATGTATAGGCGTATTACATCATATTATGAATATGTAATGAGTTGTCTTATAAAAACAGAGCAAGTTTTCGTATCAGGCGCACACGGTTTTGGCGGGACTACTCCCCCGTGCTGCCCAGCGCTGAATAAACATACCTACTTTACAATCTTACAGATTATGGAGTCTGCTTTCCGCACGTCACTATAGTGAAGAGCGCTAAGGAACGTGTTGTATGAATTTGACTGATCGCATAAGCAGCGCACAGAATTGAGAAAAAACGTACAGGCCATAAAGGTTGAGAACGGGTTAACGGACTGGCTACAGGGTTTAGGAATTCCCGGAGGGTTAAAAGACTTGTTTCTGCAGGGGATAACGATGTTATTTGCCATTGTAATCTCTTTACAATGATAATGGGCTGCGTGTGGAATTGCTTTATGAGAATGACGAACAGATTGATAAAAGGGGTCTGGATCACTCAAAAACAAAAAGGGGGATTTGTGGAGTGGCCTGAAGACAACGGACATATTATGAGCAATGCAGACCACGTAAGTTTGTTGTACTAGCAGGCCGAGCAGGCCGCAGCTGTAACAAGCTGCAGGTGTTGTGAAGGACATATGCAAGGCCAAGAGAGACAAAGAGACTGTGTACTCGCAGAGAGATAAGAGAGCTGGACAGAAAGGTGAGGAAAAACCGGATGCCTGCACAAGGGGGGAGCAGCGTGTGGGCACCACACTGGGACCAATCCTAGGGGAGGTGGAAGCGTGTGAACGAGTCGTTTTAACCTATCACCTTTTCCATACCAAAGCCTGCGTAGAGTGTGTATTTTTAGCTGGCGGGATAAATGGCTGTGCGTCTGTTAATAGCATCTGTAGAGTATAAATTGCTGTGTATCCCTTAATAAAGTGGCACCAACTTGATCACACTGGTCGTATCAGTTGTGTGCGAGCCTTCTGCGTCAACAGGGGAGTGCCACTGGCTCTGCCATCACACCAGACCAGTGGTGTGGGACACAGTAGAGGGAGCGCGGGGTAGAAGAGCCGCTGCATGACAGCGACAGGAGCGGGGCCTGTGCAGACTGGTGCTCCCTTGGCAGAACGTCTGCGCTCGCCCTGCGGTAGAGGACGGGGAAGAGAGAGAGAAGGCTATTGCCCTGCAGTGCTCATGCACATGTGCAAGCCCACGTGTGCAGGCCCAACTTCCGTTAGTGAGGACTGGCAGGTTTCTTGGACAGGCACTGGGAAGGCAGTCAGGTGTCGGGTGGGCTGAGGGTCCTGACCTCTTCTTCCTCAGCCAAAGTGCCGCGAGTCCCAGAATCACACAATGGTCGTTGTTGGAGGGAACCTCTGGAGATTATGCAGTCCAGCGCCCTGCAAAAGCAGGCTGTGCTAGAGCAGGTTGCGCAACATCCTGTGCAGGTGGTGCTGGAATGTTTCCAGAGGCCTCTCTGGGCAGCCGGTGCCAGTGATCTTAAGCTGGAGTGCTGTGCAAGGGTCCCTGTGCTGGTGGGGGGCAGTGCCTGGACTAGCTGCAAGATCAAGGCACTGCAAAGGGGCAAGGAGATGATGAGCACAACAAGCCCATGCCACGCTCCCTGCCTCCCCACGTGACAGTGCCTGTGCCCAGGTCCCTGGTGGCTGTGGAGGCCACCTGGCACTGGGCACCCTTTCCCCTGCCTACCCGGAGGCTGCCTTAGGCTCTCTCTAGTCCACTCAGGCCCCCTTCTGAGGCCTTCCTTGCACCCCAGACCCCTCTGCAGAGCCTCAAGCCCTCAAAAAAAGCCCACCGGACTGGGGGCCCGGTCCCCTAGGCTCGACCATTCCACTCGAGTCCCCGCCGCACCCCTCCATAGGTGTCTGGTATGCCCCAGGCCTCCGGTTGCTCCTCTAGCGTGGCCGATAGATACTACAGCCAGGAGGCAGCCGGGGAGCAGCAGCAGCAGCAGCCTCTTTGCTCCCACTCAAAGCTCATGGCGCTCCCTGCAGCCACTGCAGCCGTAGGCTTGGGCTTGGAAACATGGTGCAGCTGTGAAAGCAGAGCAGGCTGGGGAAGCCCAGGAACTCCGTGGCATGAGCAAAGGCCCCAGCTCGTGGATTTCCCCTGAAGCCCAGCTGGCCCTGAGAGGCCACTTTCAAGCTGGCTTGCGCCTCGTACAGAAGCCCACAGGGATGCCAGCAGGAGCCAGCCCAAGGCATTCTCTGCTTCCAACTGCCACCCCCAAGGCCCTGAGCCCTCCTATGACGTGCCTGCCTTCCTTCCACTGTTCCCTCATGCTTCTCTCGGAGCAGGCAGAGCTTCAGCCCTTTGCGGTGACCCTTTGTGCCCGACTTGGCAGCCTGCCTCCTTCGGCAGGTGCCGGCTCTGGAAGCCCTTGCCTCACACAGGAGACTGCAGTGCACTGGCGCATGGTTAGCCATGCCAAGGGAAACACTTTATTGCAAGAAGGCAGCCTGCTGAGTTCTGCCGTTGTGAGCAGCGCGGGCAGGACAGAGCAGGCCTTTGTCACTGAGGCTGCCTTTCATCAGCAGGAATTGCCCCAGCAGGAAACGGTCGTCGTGCGCTGCAGCCTGCCCTGGATGCTCCTCATGGTGCTGCTCCAAGCTATTTCGCCCTTAGGTACTGCAGGAGCTCCTGCAGCCGAGTAAAGAAGTCCAGCAGCTTCTGGACTGGAAACGGGCAGGGTGGAAACCGGCTCGATTCTGTTGGCCTTGGCCTTGGCCTCTGAACGGGGGTGTAGGTGAAGGCTGGCTGTGGCCTTGCAGTAGTGGTTACTGCTGGGCGCAGGCCCATCTGCACCAGGATCCAGTTGTAGAAGTGCTGGGTGGAGGTGTAGACTCCGGGCTTCCTTGCTCTCGCACAGCCCGTCCCCCAGCTGGTCACGCCAACAAGCCAGAAGTAGTCGGCGCTCTTGTCTTGGCACACGAGAGGCCCACCGCTGTCCCCCTGCAGCGCAGGAGAGAGGATGAAGGGGTTGTTGGGTGGCCACCGTCAGCCCGGTGGCTGGCTCCTTCTCTCTCACGGCACCTGCCAGAGCTGCATTCAGTGGCCAGCCAAGCTCTGCAGAAGCTTGCCTGGCAGGGGGCGGTGGGCCTGTAAGGCAGGGCTCGCTCTCACCGCTCTTCACGGTGGTGGTGAAGGTGTGTCAGAGGGCTGGGATGGTGGAGCTGTGGGCTGCCAAGGGCACCGGGTGGGCCTTCTGGGCCGCGTGCCAGGCCTGTGGGACAAGGCGGGCAGGCCCTGGGCAAGGGCCTGCCCATGGGGAAGGGCGGGTAAGGCCCCCAGCGGTGGGGACCCAGCCATGGGAGTGTGAGTGGCCAGCAAAAGGCCGTGATGGCGCACGTTTGGGCGGTTGTGGCGGGGCTGCCTGTGCTGCCGGGGCTTGGCTTGTAGCACGCTCCTACCTGGCAGGTGTCGGTGCCGCCCTGCGGATAGCCGGCACAGATGTTGTGGGTGTGGATGGCCCCCCTGTACCAGCCGCTGCTGTTACAGACCCTGGCATCAATGAGGTGGACCTGGGCCTCCTGCAGCGCGTATGCCGATCCTCCAGCTGTGAAGAGCACAGAAAGGAATGAACACCCAGCAGCTCATTGCCAGTTCTCCTCCCCCGTCTGGCTGAAGCCCTCCCCCGGGGCTCGGCTTTGCATGCCGACAGGCGCTGGACCGCTCTTGCCTTTCTGCCTTGCTCTGGGTCAATGGCTCGGGCCCCTCTCTGGAAGAGAGAGGCATACGCCCCCCCAGCCTGACTCTGGCTTTCGCCTCTGCCATCAGGAAGCGCATCCTGCTTCCCCAAGCTGGCCAAGCTTGCACTGGCACCGCCGCTGCGTTTGGGCCACTCACCTCTTGCTTTCCTGGCACCCCAGCCACTGATGTAGCAGGCTGTCAGCTCTGAGACTCTCAGCGAGGCGTCGGGCACACAGGCAAGCTGTACGTAGCTGTTGCACTGGACAGGCTGGTCCAGCTCCAGCAAGGCAATGTCATTCCGCTGCGTGACGTTCCAGTAGTGCTGGTGAACCAGCAGCCGCCTGACGGCGCGCACCTGAGCCTCAGGGCCCAGCTGAGTCAGCTGGGTGACACCGAGCACCACGCGCAAGACGGTGATGTCCCTGGAAGGCAGATGGAGAGAGGGCTCAGAGGGAGCGCAGCCACGTGCCGCAGCAGCCCGGCACTTGCCCTGCCTTCTGCTCGACGAGGGAGAGAGGCAAGCAGCGCTAGGGAGGCTGCGACTGCCCTCGCGTGCCTTGGGCTCAAGCAGTGTCGAGCAGGAGGCTGCTGGGAAGCAGTGGCACGAGCCCAGCCTTCTCCTGAGCAGCCTCTCGGCGGGGCTCCGGAGTGCCCAGGCACTGGGCGTGCTGCAGGGCAACGGGACGGCAGGAGCACGTGCCGCTGCGCTCAGGGCACCTGCTAGTGTTGTGGGGCTAGCCCCGACCCCTGGTCCTCCTTACCTGACCTCGATGAAGCAGTGGGCTGCGGTGAGGACCCACTGTGGGCTGATGAGGGAGCCCCCGCAGATGTGCACCGTGCCTCCTTCCACGAGAGCCTGGATGCTGACGATCCAGGGCCAGGCCCCTGGCAGGGCATCTGTGCCACCCACGACGCGTGACATGCCGTAGTGAAAAGCCATGGGACGAAGCCCGCAGCTCCCTCTGTAACCAGAAACTCCTTACTGTGCTGCTGGATGGCTTGCGCCGTTGCGGCTGAAGGCCAGCCGTCTTCCCTCCCCACAAGGCATGGCCAGAAGGGCCGAGGAAACCCGTGGGGCCAAAACCCGCTCCCCTCGCCCCGCTTTCTGCTTCAGCCCGCAGACGAGTTGTGCCGGCGGCCTGGCTGCTGCCAAGGCACTGAGCCTCCCACATGGCTTTCAGGAACCTGGGGGGTGGCCACGGGGGACAAGCAGGCCCCCTCCAGTGAAGCCCACAAGGCTTGCCCAAGCTCCCTCCCAGAGCCTCGGGCCACTTACCCACAGCTGTCCCATGTGCCGTGCACAGGACAGCACACGGCCAGCAGGACAAGGAGGAGACGCAGAAAATCCATCGCTGCCAGCGACATGTGGCAGCTGCAAGGACGAGGGCTTGTCGCCACCAGTACGGCTGCCGACGGACTGCCCGCAGGATTCCCGTTGCCCGGGGTTCCCTTGGACGTGGGACTGATGTCACAGAGTGCCTGGTTCTGGGTGCTGGGCGTGGTGGTGTCGGGGGGTGGGGTGGGGTGGGGTGGGGCAGGGGGGGTGGGGCGGGGGGGTGAGGGTAGGGAGGGGAGGCAATAGGAGGGGTTCCAAGCAGGATTGGAGGCAGAAGCTGGGATCACTTTGCCTTTGCAGTCTATGAAATCTGCTGGTTTGATGGTACAAACTTGTTACTGAATTGATGATAAAAATCCCCCAAAGATATTTAGAGTGGACTGGAGGTGTTCCACATGTTGTGATAGCCCCTGTACAACAATTTGGCGCTGAATGGGCGCTGTCAGACTCTACTGCCCTTCAAGTGGCTCTTGGCAATTTTCAAGGGCAAGTTCAGTACCATCATCTACCTCATCCACTTTGGACAATGACTGTAGATCTAACTTTGCAGCCACGGCAACTGAGTTGGAGACGACCAATCAAAGGTGATACGGTATTTACAGATGGGTCTGGAAAAGTGGGAAAAGCCGCAGTGGCTTGGAAAAAAATGGGCAATGGCCTTCCCAAATTGTGCATCAGGAAGGATCATCGCAAGTCATGGCGTTGCGGGCTGCGGCCTTGGCATTTCTTTATTTCCCAGGCCCTGTTAATCTCATTACTGATTCAGCCTGTGTGGCAGCCCTCCTTTCCCAGTTGGAGATGGCTGTCCATGGCCATATCAACCATGCTAAGCTTTTTGGCAATTTTGACTGTAGTTCGGGAAGGGACTTGGAAACGCCGTTCTCCATTCTACGTTATGCATGTTACGGCCACACTTCCCTACGCGGTTCTGCAATCGATGGCAACGCTGGAGCTGATGCTCCAGTTTCTGTGGCTCTGTCGGTGCCTGTTCCTGAGGCCCACCTGCAGGTCGTGTTAGCCCACCAATTTTATCATCAGATTTGGCGATTCTTGTATCAACAGTTTGGCCAAAAGAGTCTCTCTCAGGCTGCTGCACGCAGCATTGTTGCAGCCTGTCCAGCCTGTCCAAAGGGTATCCCCGTGCCCAGTTTTGGAGTTAATGGCAGAGGCCTTCAAGCTTTCCAACGCTGGTGTTACAACAGATGTAACTCATTACAATGCCGGTGGGGGATCCCCAGCAATTTGGTATTCCCCATTCCCCTGCGGGCCAAGCCATCGTTGAATGCATGAATGATACTCTTAAACGCCTGCTTGAAAAACAGAGAAGGGGAATGAGGGGAATGACCCAGAGGCACGTTCCGAGAAAGCATGCTATATTTTGAAGTTTTTGAAAATCTCTGTTGACCATGCGGTGCCTCCCATTGTACGATATTTTGTGTCAACTGGTGACAAGCAGCAAAAGCACCAAGGTGTCTTAGTACGCGGGAAAGACCCTCATACCAGGCATTGGTCAGGACCGCATGGATTGTTAACTTGGGGGAGAGGTGATGCTTGTGTTTCTACAGAGGAAGGTCCGCGATGGGATACCTGCTGGCTGTGTGCGGCCTGAGCTTAGCGTGCCGGACCGTGGGAGCGCTGCTGCCGCCAGTCAACCCAACAACTGATGTGTGGGTCTCCTTAGCACAGCAACTGAGCACATCCTGGCGTGGTGTGCCCTTCCTGACTTGCCAACATTGTTGCAAACAAGTGAATGTATGTGGGGAATGAAGAATCTTACTGAAAGCCTTGATATCGGGGATAAGTGATTACCTCTGTATGATGTTAATCCAAAAGGAGCTGATATTGTTTGCACTTTGAATGTCGATAGTTGTCTTTACGTAGATGCTCTTGTAGTAGGAGGCTATGATGGGACCATGACACCCACATAAATCAACACGTGAACCTGCTGATAAGCATAATGCCCTTAAAGGCAATATAGCTTTGGATGAAGCAGGTAATGATGTAGTTGATTTATGGAACTGACGGGAACGTATTGCAGTGGTTCTTCTCTTATGCGGAGTAACAGCAGGGAAAGCATTCAAGAGTTAAGTCACCTTGTTTGTTAGGCAGTTAAGAACGTGAGTCAAATTGGCCACTATTACATACAAAACAGAGCAAGTATTGGCTTTTTGTTGTTGGCTCAAGGACATGGCTGTGAGGATTTGGATGGTACATGCTGCGTGGATTTTAGGCGCCCCATTGCAGCAACATGTTATCAAAACCTGAGAACATGTCAGCCTTTTTGGCATCCATTCACTCAATTGGCGGTATCGTTTGTTTGCTATTGCCTTGGTTGCCGTCATGTTTGCAAGGGCCCTGCAGAACATGGAAAACCTGGTACTAGCTGTTCAAAAAAAAAGAAAAAAAGGGGGGGGGAGGGGGAGGGGGCCCCCGGTAATTGGAGAATCGTACAGAACAGAGACAGTGGGATAATGTGCAGTTGTGGCCTTGCTTTGGCGATGTGCAGCTGAGATCCTGCAGCAAAGAGTTCATAACTTTGAGGGAGTATGAGAAGAAACTAGGGTGCAACAGAAAGAAAGGAGGAATGTGATCTCACCTCTAGAAGATAAGGAAACAGCACGAACAGTAGAGAGTAGCCTATAGTGAAGAGCGCTAAGGAACGTGTTGTATGAATTTGACTGATCGCTCAAACTCCATTCATAAGCAGCTCACAGAGTTGAGAAAAAACGTACAGGCCATAAAGGTTGAGAACGGGTTAACGGACTGGCTACAGGGTTTAGGAATTCCCGGAGGGTTAAAAGACTTGTTTCTGCAGGGGATAACGATGTTATTTGCCATTGTAATCTCTTTACAATGATAATGGGCTGCGTGTGGAATTGCTTTATGAGAATGACGAACAGATTGATAAAAGGGGTCTGGATCACTCAAAAACAAAAAGGGGGATTTGTGGAGTGGCCTGAAGACAACGGACATATTATGAGCAATGCAGACCACGTAAGTTTGTTGTACTAGCAGGCCGAGCAGGCCGCAGCTGTAACAAGCTGCAGGTGTTGTGAAGGACATATGCAAGGCCAAGAGAGACAAAGAGACTGTGTACTCGCAGAGAGATAAGAGAGCTGGACAGAAAGGTGAGGAAAAACCGGATGCCTGCACAAGGGGGGAGCAGCGTGTGGGCACCACACTGGGACCAATCCTAGGGGAGGTGGAAGCGTGTGAACGAGTCGTTTTAACCTATCACCTTTTCCATACCAAAGCCTGCGTAGAGTGTGTATTTTTAGCCGGGGGTATAAATGGCTGTGCGTCTGTTAATAGCATCTGTAGAGTATAAATTGCTGTGTATCCCTTAATAAAGTGGCACCAACTTGATCACACTGGTCGTATCAGTTGTGTGCGAGCCTTCTGCGTCAACAGGGGAGTGCCACTGGCTCTGCCATCACACCAGGCCAGTGGTGTGGGACACAGTAGAGGGAGCCCGGGGTAGAAGAGCCGCTGCATGACAGCGACAGGAGTGGGGCCTGTGCAGACTGGTGCTCCCTTGGCAGAACGTCTGCGCTCGCCCTGCGGTAGAGGACGGGGAAGAGAGAGAGAAGGCTGTTGCCCTGCAGTGCTCATGCACATGTGCAAGCCCACGTGTGCAGGCCCAACTTCCGTTAGTGAGGACTGGCAGGTTTCTTGGACAGGCACTGGGAAGGCAGTCAGGTGTCGGGTGGCCTGAGGGTCCTGACCTCTTCTTCCTCAGCCAAAGTGCCGCGAGTCCCAGAATCACACAATGGTCGTTGTTGGAGGGAACCTCTGGAGATTATGCAGTCCAGCGCCCTGCAAAAGCAGGCTGTGCTAGAGCAGGTTGCGCAACATCCTGTGCAGGTGGTGCTGGAATGTTTCCAGAGGCCTCTCTGGGCAGCCGGTGCCAGTGATCTTAAGCTGGAGTGCTGTGCAAGGGTCCCTGTGCTGGTGGGGGGCAGTGCCTGGACTAGCTGCAAGATCAAGGCACTGCAAAGGGGCAAGGAGATGATGAGCACAACAAGCCCATGCCACGCTCCCTGCCTCCCCACGTGACAGTGCCTGTGCCCAGGTCCCTGGTGGCTGTGGAGGCCACCTGGCACTGGGCACCCTTTCCCCTGCCTACCCGGAGGCTGCCTTAGGCTCTCTCTAGTCCACTCAGGCCCCCTTCTGAGGCCTTCCTTGCACCCCAGACCCCTCTGCAGAGCCTCAAGCCCTCAAAAAAAGCCCACCGGACTGGGGGCCCGGTCCCCTAGGCTCGACCATTCCACTCGAGTCCCCGCCGCACCCCTCCATAGGTGTCTGGTATGCCCCAGGCCTCCGGTTGCTCCTCTAGCGTGGCCGATAGATACTACAGCCAGGAGGCAGCCGGGGAGCAGCAGCAGCAGCAGCCTCTTTGCTCCCACTCAAAGCTCATGGCGCTCCCTGCAGCCACTGCAGCCGTAGGCTTGGGCTTGGAAACATGGTGCAGCTGTGAAAGCAGAGCAGGCTGGGGAAGCCCAGGAACTCCGTGGCATGAGCAAAGGCCCCAGCTCGTGGATTTCCCCTGAAGCCCAGCTGGCTCTGAGAGGCCACTTTCAAGCTGGCTTGCGCCTCGTACAGAAGCCCACAGGGATGCCAGCAGGAGCCAGCCCAAGGCATTCTCTGCTTCCAACTGCCACCCCCAAGGCCCTGAGCCCTCCTATGACGTGCCTGCCTTCCTTCCACTGTTCCCTCATGCTTCTCTCGGAGCAGGCAGAGCTTCAGCCCTTTGCGGTGACCCTTTGTGCCCGACTTGGCAGCCTGCCTCCTTCGGCAGGTGCCGGCTCTGGAAGCCCTTGCCTCACACAGGAGACTGCAGTGCACTGGCGCATGGTTAGCCATGCCAAGGGAAACACTTTATTGCAAGAAGGCAGCCTGCTGAGTTCTGCCGTTGTGAGCAGCGCGGGCAGGACAGAGCAGGCCTTTGTCACTGAGGCTGCCTTTCATCAGCAGGAATTGCCCCAGCAGGAAACGGTCGTCGTGCGCTGCAGCCTGCCCTGGATGCTCCTCATGGTGCTGCTCCAAGCTATTTCGCCCTTAGGTACTGCAGGAGCTCCTGCAGCCGAGTAAAGAAGTCCAACAGCTTCTGGACTGGAAACGGGCAGGGTGGAAACCGGCTCGATTCTGTTGGCCTTGGCCTTGGCCTCTGAACGGGGGTGTAGGTGAAGACGGGCTGTGGCCTTGCAGTAGTGGTTACTGCTGGGCGCAGGCCCATCTGCACCAGGATCCAGTCGTAGAAGTGCTGGGTGGAGGTGTAGACTCCGGGCTTCCTTGCTCTCGCACAGCCCGTCCCCCAGCTGGTCACGCCAACAAGCCAGAAGTAGTCGGCGCTCTTGTCTTGGCACACGAGAGGCCCACCGCTGTCCCCCTGCAGCGCAGGAGAGAGGATGAAGGGGTTGTTGGGTGGCCACCGTCAGCCCGGTGGCTGGCTCCTTCTCTCTCACGGCACCTGCCAGAGCTGCATTCAGTGGCCAGCCAAGCTCTGCAGAAGCTTGCCTGGCAGGGGGCGGTGGGCCTGTAAGGCAGGGCTCGCTCTCACCGCTCTTCACGGTGGTGGTGAAGGTGTGTCAGAGGGCTGGGATGGTGGAGCTGTGGGCTGCCAAGGGCACCGGGTGGGCCTTCTGGGCCGCGTGCCAGGCCTGTGGGACAAGGCGGGCAGGCCCTGGGCAAGGGCCTGCCCATGGGGAAGGGCGGGTAAGGCCCCCAGCGGTGGGGACCCAGCCATGGGAGTGTGAGTGGCCAGCAAAAGGCCGTGATGGCGCACGTTTGGGCGGTTGTGGCGGGGCTGCCTGTGCTGCCGGGGCTTGGCTTGTAGCACGCTCCTACCTGGCAGGTGTCGGTGCCGCCCTGCGGATAGCCGGCACAGATGTTGTGGGTGTGGATGGCCCCCCTGTACCAGCCGCTGCTGTTACAGACCCTGGCATCAATGAGGTGGACCTGGGCCTCCTGCAGCGCGTATGCCGATCCTCCAGCTGTGAAGAGCACAGAAAGGAATGAACACCCAGCAGCTCATTGCCAGTTCTCCTCCCCCGTCTGGCTGAAGCCCTCCCCCGGGGCTCGGCTTTGCATGCCGACAGGCGCTGGACCGCTCTTGCCTTTCTGCCTTGCTCTGGGTCAATGGCTCGGGCCCCTCTCTGGAAGAGAGAGGCATACGCCCCCCCAGCCTGACTCTGGCTTTCGCCTCTGCCATCAGGAAGCGCATCCTGCTTCCCCAAGCTGGCCAAGCTTGCACTGGCACCGCCGCTGCGTTTGGGCCACTCACCTCTTGCTTTCCTGGCACCCCAGCCACTGATGTAGCAGGCTGTCAGCTCTGAGACTCTCAGCGAGGCGTCGGGCACACAGGCAAGCTGTACGTAGCTGTTGCACTGGACAGGCTGGTCCAGCTCCAGCAAGGCAATGTCATTCCGCTGCGTGACGTTCCAGTAGTGCTGGTGAACCAGCAGCCGCCTGACGGCGCGCACCTGAGCCTCAGGGCCCAGCTGAGTCAGCTGGGTGACACCGAGCACCACGCGCAAGACGGTGATGTCCCTGGAAGGCAGATGGAGAGAGGGCTCAGAGGGAGCGCAGCCACGTGCCGCAGCAGCCCGGCACTTGCCCTGCCTTCTGCTCGACGAGGGAGAGAGGCAAGCAGCGCTAGGGAGGCTGCGACTGCCCTCGCGTGCCTTGGGCTCAAGCAGTGTCGAGCGGGAGGCTGCTGGGAAGCAGTGGCACGAGCCCAGCCTTCTCCTGAGCAGCCTCTCGGCGGGGCTCCGGAGTGCCCAGGCACTGGGCGTGCTGCAGGGCAACGGGACGGCAGGAGCACGTGCCGCTGCGCTCAGGGCACCTGCTAGTGTTGTGGGGCTAGCCCCGACCCCTGGTCCTCCTTACCTGACCTCGATGAAGCAGTGGGCTGCGGTGAGGACCCACTGTGGGCTGATGAGGGAGCCCCCGCAGATGTGCACCGTGCCTCCTTCCACGAGAGCCTGGATGCTGACGATCCAGGGCCAGGCCCCTGGCAGGGCATCTGTGCCACCCACGACGCGTGACATGCCGTAGTGCAAAGCCATGGGACGAAGCCCGCAGCTCCCTCTGTAACCAGAAACTCCTTACTGTGCTGCTGGATGGCTTGCGCCGTTGCGGCTGAAGGCCAGCCGTCTTCCCTCCCCACAAGGCATGGCCAGAAGGGCCGAGGAAACCCGTGGGGCCAAAACCCGCTCCCCTCGCCCCGCTTTCTGCTTCAGCCCGCAGACGAGTTGTGCCGGCGGCCTGGCTGCTGCCAAGGCACTGAGCCTCCCACATGGCTTTCAGGAACCTGGGGGGTGGCCACGGGGGACAAGCAGGCCCCCTCCAGTGAAGCCCACAAGGCTTGCCCAAGCTCCCTCCCAGAGCCTCGGGCCACTTACCCACAGCTGTCCCATGTGCCGTGCACAGGACAGCACACGGCCAGCAGGACAAGGAGGAGACGCAGAAAATCCATCGCTGCCAGCGACATGTGGCAGCTGCAAGGACGAGGGCTTGTCGCCACCAGTACGGCTGCCGACGGACTGCCCGCAGGATTCCCGTTGCCCGGGGTTCCCTTGGACGTGGGACTGATGTCACAGAGTGCCTGGTTCTGGGTGCTGGGCGTGGTGGTGTCGGGGGGTGGGGTGGGGTGGGGTGGGGCAGGGGGGGTGGGGCGGGGGGGTGAGGGTAGGGAGGGGAGGCAATAGGAGGGGTTCCAAGCAGGATTGGAGGCAGAAGCTGGGATCACTTTGCCTTTGCAGTCTATGAAATCTGCTGGTTTGATGGTACAAACTTGTTACTGAATTGATGATAAAAATCCCCCAAAGATATTTAGAGTGGACTGGAGGTGTTCCACATGTTGTGATAGCCCCTGTACAACAATTTGGCGCTGAATGGGCGCTGTCAGACTCTACTGCCCTTCAAGTGGCTCTTGGCAATTTTCAAGGGCAAGTTCAGTACCATCATCTACCTCATCCACTTTGGACAATGACTGTAGATCTAACTTTGCAGCCACGGCAACTGAGTTGGAGACGACCAATCAAAGGTGATACGGTATTTACAGATGGGTCTGGAAAAGTGGGAAAAGCCGCAGTGGCTTGGAAAAAAATGGGCAATGGCCTTCCCAAATTGTGCATCAGGAAGGATCATCGCAAGTCATGGCGTTGCGGGCTGCGGCCTTGGCATTTCTTTATTTCCCAGGCCCTGTTAATCTCATGACTGATTCAGCCTGTGTGGCAGCCCTCCTTTCCCAGTTGGAGATGGCTGTCCATGGCCATATCAACCATGCTAAGCTTTTTGGCAATTTTGACTGTAGTTCGGGAAGGGACTTGGAAACGCCGTTCTCCATTCTACGTTATGCATGTTACGGCCACACTTCCCTACGCGGTTCTGCAATCGATGGCAACGCTGGAGCTGATGCTCCAGTTTCTGTGGCTCTGTCGGTGCCTGTTCCTGAGGCCCACCTGCAGGTCGTGTTAGCCCACCAATTTTATCATCAGATTTGGCGATTCTTGTATCAACAGTTTGGCCAAAAGAGTCTCTCTCAGGCTGCTGCACGCAGCATTGTGGCAGCCTGTCCAGCCTGTCCAAAGGGTATCCCCGTGCCCAGTTTTGGAGTTAATGGCAGAGGCCTTCAAGCTTTCCAACGCTGGTGTTACAACAGATGTAACTCATTACAATGCCGGTGGGGGATCCCCAGCAATTTGGTATTCCCCATTCCCCTGCGGGCCAAGCCATCGTTGAATGCATGAATGATACTCTTAAACGCCTGCTTGAAAAACAGAGAAGGGGAATGAGGGGAATGACCCAGAGGCACGTTCCGAGAAAGCATGCTATATTTTGAAGTTTTTGAAAATCTCTGTCGACCATGCGGTGCCTCCCATTGTACGATATTTTGTGTCAACTGGTGACAAGCAGCAAAAGCACCAAGGTGTCTTAGTACGCGGGAAAGACCCTCATACCAGGCATTGGTCAGGACCGCATGGATTGTTAACTTGGGGGAGAGGTGATGCTTGTGTTTCTACAGAGGAAGGTCCGCGATGGGATACCTGCTGGCTGTGTGCGGCCTGAGCTTAGCGTGCCGGACCGTGGGAGCGCTGCTGCCGCCAGTCAACCCAACAACTGATGTGTGGGTCTCCTTAGCACAGCAATTGAGCACATCCTGGCGTGGTGTGCCCTTCCTGACTTGCCAACATTGTTGCAAACAAGTGAATGTATGTGGGGAATGAAGAATCTTACTGAAAGCCTTGATATCGGGGATAAGCGATTACCTCTGTATGATGTTAATCCAAAAGGAGCTGATATTGTTTGCACTTTGAATGTCGATAGTTGTCTTTACGTAGATGCTCTTGTAGTAGGAGGCTATGATGGGACCATGACACCCACATAAATCAACACGTGAACCTGCTGATAAGCATAATGCCCTTAAAGGCAATATAGCTTTGGATGAAGCAGGTAATGATGTAGTTGATTTATGGAACTGACGGGAACGTATTGCAGTGGTTCTTCTCTTATGCGGAGTAACAGCAGGGAAAGCATTCAAGAGTTAAGTCACCTTGTTTGTTAGGCAGTTAAGAACGTGAGTCAAATTGGCCACTATTACATACAAAACAGAGCAAGTATTGGCTTTTTGTTGTTGGCTCAAGGACATGGCTGTGAGGATTTGGATGGTACATGCTGCGTGGATTTTAGGCGCCCCATTGCAGCAACATGTTATCAAAACCTGAGAACATGTCAGCCTTTTTGGCATCCATTCACTCAATTGGCGGTATCGTTTGTTTGCTATTGCCTTGGTTGCCGTCATGTTTGCAAGGGCCCTGCAGAACATGGAAAACCTGGTACTAGCTGTTCAAAAAAAAAAAAAAAAGGGGGGGGGGAGGGGGAGGGGGCCCCCGGTAATTGGAGAATCGTACAGAACAGAGACAGTGGGATAATGTGCAGTTGTGGCCTTGCTTTGGCGATGTGCAGCTGAGATCCTGCAGCAAAGAGTTCATAACTTTGAGGGAGTATGAGAAGAAACTAGGGTGCAACAGAAAGAAAGGAGGAATGTGATCTCACCTCTAGAAGATAAGGAAACAGCACGAACAGTAGAGAGTAGCCTAGAGTGAAGAGCGCTAAGGAACGTGTTGTATGAATTTGACTGATCGCTCAAACTCCATTCATAAGCAGCTCACAGAGTTGAGAAAAAACGTACAGGCCATAAAGGTTGAGAACGGGTTAACGGACTGGCTACAGGGTTTAGGAATTCCCGGAGGGTTAAAAGACTTGTTTCTGCAGGGGATAACGATGTTATTTGCCATTGTAATCTCTTTACAATGATAATGGGCTGCGTGTGGAATTGCTTTATGAGAATGACGAACAGATTGATAAAAGGGGTCTGGATCACTCAAAAACAAAAAGGGGGATTTGTGGAGTGGCCTGAAGACAACGGACATATTATGAGCAATGCAGACCACGTAAGTTTGTTGTACTAGCAGGCCGAGCAGGCCGCAGCTGTAACAAGCTGCAGGTGTTGTGAAGGACATATGCAAGGCCAAGAGAGACAAAGAGACTGTGTACTCGCAGAGAGATAAGAGAGCTGGACAGAAAGGTGAGGAAAAACCGGATGCCTGCACAAGGGGGGAGCAGCGTGTGGGCACCACACTGGGACCAATCCTAGGGGAGGTGGAAGCGTGTGAACGAGTCGTTTTAACCTATCACCTTTTCCATACCAAAGCCTGCGTAGAGTGTGTATTTTTAGCTGGGGGTATAAATGGCTGTGCGTCTGTTAATAGCATCTGTAGAGTATAAATTGCTGTGTATCCCTTAATAAAGTGGCACCAACTTGATCACACTGGTCGTATCAGTTGTGTGCGAGCCTTCTGCGTCAACAGGGGAGTGCCACTGGCTCTGCCATCACACCAGGCCAGTGGTGTGGGACACAGTAGAGGGAGCCCGGGGTAGAAGAGCCGCTGCATGACAGCGACAGGAGTGGGGCCTGTGCAGACTGGTGCTCCCTTGGCAGAACGTCTGCGCTCGCCCTGCGGTAGAGGACGGGGAAGAGAGAGAGAAGGCTGTTGCCCTGCAGTGCTCATGCACATGTGCAAGCCCACATGTGCAGGCCCAACTTCCGTTAGTGAGGACTGGCAGGTTTCTTGGACAGGCACTGGGAAGGCAGTCAGGTGTCGGGTGGGCTGAGGGTCCTGACCTCTTCTTCCTCAGCCAAAGTGCCGCGAGTCCCAGAATCACACAATGGTCGTTGTTGGAGGGAACCTCTGGAGATTATGCAGTCCAGCGCCCTGCAAAAGCAGGCTGTGCTAGAGCAGGTTGCGCAACATCCTGTGCAGGTGGTGCTGGAATGTTTCCAGAGGCCTCTCTGGGCAGCCGGTGCCAGTGATCTTAAGCTGGAGTGCTGTGCAAGGGTCCCTGTGCTGGTGGGGGGCAGTGCCTGGACTAGCTGCAAGATCAAGGCACTGCAAAGGGGCAAGGAGATGATGAGCACAACAAGCCCATGCCACGCTCCCTGCCTCCCCACGTGACAGTGCCTGTGCCCAGGTCCCTGGTGGCTGTGGAGGCCACCTGGCACTGGGCACCCTTTCCCCTGCCTACCCGGAGGCTGCCTTAGGCTCTCTCTAGTCCACTCAGGCCCCCTTCTGAGGCCTTCCTTGCACCCCAGACCCCTCTGCAGAGCCTCAAGCCCTCAAAAAAAGCCCACCGGACTGGGGGCCCGGTCCCCTAGGCTCGACCATTCCACTCGAGTCCCCGCCGCACCCCTCCATAGGTGTCTGGTATGCCCCAGGCCTCCGGTTGCTCCTCTAGCGTGGCCGATAGATACTACAGCCAGGAGGCAGCCGGGGAGCAGCAGCAGCAGCAGCCTCTTTGCTCCCACTCAAAGCTCATGGCGCTCCCTGCAGCCACTGCAGCCGTAGGCTTGGGCTTGGAAACATGGTGCAGCTGTGAAAGCAGAGCAGGCTGGGGAAGCCCAGGAACTCCGTGGCATGAGCAAAGGCCCCAGCTCGTGGATTTCCCCTGAAGCCCAGCTGGCCCTGAGAGGCCACTTTCAAGCTGGCTTGCGCCTCGTACAGAAGCCCACAGGGATGCCAGCAGGAGCCAGCCCAAGGCATTCTCTGCTTCCAACTGCCACCCCCAAGGCCCTGAGCCCTCCTATGACGTGCCTGCCTTCCTTCCACTGTTCCCTCATGCTTCTCTCGGAGCAGGCAGAGCTTCAGCCCTTTGCGGTGACCCTTTGTGCCCGACTTGGCAGCCTGCCTCCTTCGGCAGGTGCCGGCTCTGGAAGCCCTTGCCTCACACAGGAGACTGCAGTGCACTGGCGCATGGTTAGCCATGCCAAGGGAAACACTTTATTGCAAGAAGGCAGCCTGCTGAGTTCTGCCGTTGTGAGCAGCGCGGGCAGGACAGAGCAGGCCTTTGTCACTGAGGCTGCCTTTCATCAGCAGGAATTGCCCCAGCAGGAAACGGTCGTCGTGCGCTGCAGCCTGCCCTGGATGCTCCTCATGGTGCTGCTCCAAGCTATTTCGCCCTTAGGTACTGCAGGAGCTCCTGCAGCCGAGTAAAGAAGTCCAGCAGCTTCTGGACTGGAAACGGGCAGGGTGGAAACCGGCTCGATTCTGTTGGCCTTGGCCTTGGCCTTGGCCTTGGCCTCTGAACGGGGGTGTAGGTGAAGGCTGGCTGTGGCCTTGCAGTAGTGGTTACTGCTGGGCGCAGGCCCATCTGCACCAGGATCCAGTCGTAGAAGTGCTGGGTGGAGGTGTAGACTCCGGGCTTCCTTGCTCTCGCACAGCCCGTCCCCCAGCTGGTCACGCCAACAAGCCAGAAGTAGTCGGCGCTCTTGTCTTGGCACACGAGAGGCCCACCGCTGTCCCCCTGCAGCACAGGAGAGAGGATGAAGGGGTTGTTGGGTGGCCACCGTCAGCCCGGTGGCTGGCTCCTTCTCTCTCACGGCACCTGCCAGAGCTGCATTCAGTGGCCAGCCAAGCTCTGCAGAAGCTTGCCTGGCAGGGGGCGGTGGGCCTGTAAGGCAGGGCTCGCTCTCACCGCTCTTCACGGTGGTGGTGAAGGTGTGTCAGAGGGCTGGGATGGTGGAGCTGTGGGCTGCCAAGGGCACCGGGTGGGCCTTCTGGGCCGCGTGCCAGGCCTCTGGGACAAGGCGGGCAGGCCCTGGGCAAGGGCCTGCCCATGGGGAAGGGCGGGTAAGGCCCCCAGCGGTGGGGACCCAGCCATGGGAGTGTGAGTGGCCAGCAAAAGGCCGTGATGGCGCATGTTTGGGCGGTTGTGGCGGGGCTGCCTGTGCTGCCGGGGCTTGGCTTGTAGCACGCTCCTACCTGGCAGGTGTCGGTGCCGCCCTGCGGATAGCCGGCACAGATGTTGTGGGTGTGGATGGCCCCCCTGTACCAGCCGCTGCTGTTACAGACCCTGGCATCAATGAGGTGGACCTGGGCCTCCTGCAGCGCGTATGCCGATCCTCCAGCTGTGAAGAGCACAGAAAGGAATGAACACCCAGCAGCTCATTGCCAGTTCTCCTCCCCCGTCTGGCTGAAGCCCTCCCCCGGGGCTCGGCTTTGCATGCCGACAGGCGCTGGACCGCTCTTGCCTTTCTGCCTTGCTCTGGGTCAATGGCTCGGGCCCCTCTCTGGAAGAGAGAGGCATACGCCCCCCCAGCCTGACTCTGGCTTTCGCCTCTGCCATCAGGAAGTGCATCCTGCTTCCCCAAGCTGGCCAAGCTTGCACTGGCACCGCCGCTGCGTTTGGGCCACTCACCTCTTGCTTTCCTGGCACCCCAGCCACTGATGTAGCAGGCTGTCAGCTCTGAGACTCTCAGCGAGGCGTCGGGCACACAGGCAAGCTGTACGTAGCTGTTGCACTGGACAGGCTGGTCCAGCTCCAGCAAGGCAATGTCATTCCGCTGCGTGACGTTCCAGTAGTGCTGGTGAACCAGCAGCCGCCTGACGGCGCGCACCTGAGCCTCAGGGCCCAGCTGAGTCAGCTGGGTGACACCGAGCACCACGCGCAAGACGGTGATGTCCCTGGAAGGCAGATGGAGAGAGGGCTCAGAGGGAGCGCAGCCACGTGCCGCAGCAGCCCGGCACTTGCCCTGCCTTCTGCTCGACGAGGGAGAGAGGCA
Organism: Falco punctatus; assembly: GCF_963210335.1. NCBI lineage: Eukaryota > Metazoa > Chordata > Aves > Falconiformes > Falconidae > Falco > Falco punctatus. Next base: position 86,346,748 of record NC_137586.1, read on the forward strand.
AGCAGCGCTAGGGAGGCTGCGACTGCCCTCGCGTGCCTTGGGCTCAAGCAGTGGCGAGCGGGAGGCTGCTGGGAAGCAGTGGCACGAGCCCAGCCTTCTCCTGAGCAGCCTCTCGGCGGGGCTCCGGAGTGCCCAGGCACTGGGCGTGCTGCAGGGCAACGGGACGGCAGGAGCACGTGCCGCTGCGCTCAGGGCACCTGCTAGTGTTGTGGGGCTAGCCCCGACCCCTGGTCCTCCTTACCTGACCTCGATGAAGCAGTGGGCTGCGGTGAGGACCCACTGTGGGCTGATGAGGGAGCCCCCGCAGATGTGCACCGTGCCTCCTTCCACGAGAGCCTGGATGCTGACGATCCAGGGCCAGGCCCCTGGCAGGGCATCTGTGCCACCCACGACGCGTGACATGCCGTAGTGCAAAGCCATGGGACGAAGCCCGCAGCTCCCTCTGTAACCAGAAACTCCTTACTGTGCTGCTGGATGGCTTGCGCCGTTGCGGCTGAAGGCCAGCCGTCTTCCCTCCCCACAAGGCATGGCCAGAAGGGCCGAGGAAACCCGTGGGGCCAAAACCCGCTCCCCTCGCCCCGCTTTCTGCTTCAGCCCGCAGACGAGTTGTGCCGGCGGCCTGGCTGCTGCCAAGGCACTGAGCCTCCCACATGGCTTTCAGGAACCTGGGGGGTGGCCACGGGGGACAAGCAGGCCCCCTCCAGTGAAGCCCACAAGGCTTGCCCAAGCTCCCTCCCAGAGCCTCGGGCCACTTACCCACAGCTGTCCCATGTGCCGTGCACAGGACAGCACACGGCCAGCAGGACAAGGAGGAGACGCAGAAAATCCATCGCTGCCAGCGACATGTGGCAGCTGCAAGGACGAGGCCTTGTCGCCACCAGTACGGCTGCCGACGGACTGCCCGCAGGATTCCCGTTGCCCGGGGTTCCCTTGGACGTGGGACTGATGTCACAGAGTGCCTGGTTCTGGGTGCTGGGCGTGGTGGTGTCGGGGGGTGGGGTGGGGTGGGGTGGGGCAGGGGGGGTGGGGCGGGGGGGTGAGGGTAGGGAGGGGAGGCAATAGGAGGGGTTCCAAGCAGGATTGGAGGCAGAAGCTGGGATCACTTTGCCTTTGCAGTCTATGAAATCTGCTGGTTTGATGGTACAAACTTGTTACTGAATTGATGATAAAAATCCCCCAAAGATATTTAGAGTGGACTGGAGGTGTTCCACATGTTGTGATAGCCCCTGTACAACAATTTGGCGCTGAATGGGCGCTGTCAGACTCTACTGCCCTTCAAGTGGCTCTTGGCAATTTTCAAGGGCAAGTTCAGTACCATCATCTACCTCATCCACTTTGGACAATGACTGTAGATCTAACTTTGCAGCCACGGCAACTGAGTTGGAGACGACCAATCAAAGGTGATACGGTATTTACAGATGGGTCTGGAAAAGTGGGAAAAGCCGCAGTGGCTTGGAAAAAAATGGGCAATGGCCTTCCCAAATTGTGCATCAGGAAGGATCATCGCAAGTCATGGCGTTGCGGGCTGCGGCCTTGGCATTTCTTTATTTCCCAGGCCCTGTTAATCTCATGACTGATTCAGCCTGTGTGGCAGCCCTCCTTTCCCAGTTGGAGATGGCTGTCCATGGCCATATCAACCATGCTAAGCTTTTTGGCAATTTTGACTGTAGTTCGGGAAGGGACTTGGAAACGCCGTTCTCCATTCTACGTTATGCATGTTACGGCCACACTTCCCTACGCGGTTCTGCAATCGATGGCAACGCTGGAGCTGATGCTCCAGTTTCTGTGGCTCTGTCGGTGCCTGTTCCTGAGGCCCACCTGCAGGTCGTGTTAGCCCACCAATTTTATCATCAGATTTGGCGATTCTTGTATCAACAGTTTGGCCAAAAGAGTCTCTCTCAGGCTGCTGCACGCAGCATTGTTGCAGCCTGTCCAGCCTGTCCAAAGGGTATCCCCGTGCCCAGTTTTGGAGTTAATGGCAGAGGCCTTCAAGCTTTCCAACGCTGGTGTTACAACAGATGTAACTCATTACAATGCCGGTGGGGGATCCCCAGCAATTTGGTATTCCCCATTCCCCTGCGGGCCAAGCCATCGTTGAATGCATGAATGATACTCTTAAACGCCTGCTTGAAAAACAGAGAAGGGGAATGAGGGGAATGACCCAGAGGCACGTTCCGAGAAAGCATGCTATATTTTGAAGTTTTTGAAAATCTCTGTCGACCATGCGGTGCCTCCCATTGTACGATATTTTGTGTCAACTGGTGACAAGCAGCAAAAGCACCAAGGTGTCTTAGTACGCGGGAAAGACCCTCATACCAGGCATTGGTCAGGACCGCATGGATTGTTAACTTGGGGGAGAGGTGATGCTTGTGTTTCTACAGAGGAAGGTCCGCGATGGGATACCTGCTGGCTGTGTGCGGCCTGAGCTTAGCGTGCCGGACCGTGGGAGCGCTGCTGCCGCCAGTCAACCCAACAACTGATGTGTGGGTCTCCTTAGCACAGCAACTGAGCACATCCTGGCGTGGTGTGCCCTTCCTGACTTGCCAACATTGTTGCAAACAAGTGAATGTATGTGGGGAATGAAGAATCTTACTGAAAGCCTTGATATCGGGGATAAGTGATTACCTCTGTATGATGTTAATCCAAAAGCAGCTGATATTGTTTGCACTTTGAATGTCGATAGTTGTCTTTACGTAGATGCTCTTGTAGTAGGAGGCTATGATGGGACCATGACACCCACATAAATCAACACGTGAACCTGCTGATAAGCATAATGCCCTTAAAGGCAATATAGCTTTGGATGAAGCAGGTAATGATGTAGTTGATTTATGGAACTGACGGGAACGTATTGCAGTGGTTCTTCTCTTATGCGGAGTAACAGCAGGGAAAGCATTCAAGAGTTAAGTCACCTTGTTTGTTAGGCAGTTAAGAACGTGAGTCAAATTGGCCACTATTACATACAAAACAGAGCAAGTATTGGCTTTTTGTTGTTGGCTCAAGGACATGGCTGTGAGGATTTGGATGGTACATGCTGCGTGGATTTTAGGCGCCCCATTGCAGCAACATGTTATCAAAACCTGAGAACATGTCAGCCTTTTTGGCATCCATTCACTCAATTGGCGGTATCGTTTGTTTGCTATTGCCTTGGTTGCCGTCATGTTTGCAAGGGCCCTGCAGAACATGGAAAACCTGGTACTAGCTGTTCAAAAAAAAAGAAAAAAAGGGGGGGGGAGGGGGAGGGGGCCCCCGGTAATTGGAGAATCGTACAGAACAGAGACAGTGGGATAATGTGCAGTTGTGGCCTTGCTTTGGCGATGTGCAGCTGAGATCCTGCAGCAAAGAGTTCATAACTTTGAGGGAGTATGAGAAGAAACTAGGGTGCAACAGAAAGAAAGGAGGAATGTGATCTCACCTCTAGAAGATAAGGAAACAGCACGAACAGTAGAGAGTAGCCTAGAGTGAAGAGCGCTAAGGAACGTGTTGTATGAATTTGACTGATCGCTCAAACTCCATTCATAAGCAGCTCACAGAGTTGAGAAAAAACGTACAGGCCATAAAGGTTGAGAACGGGTTAACGGACTGGCTACAGGGTTTAGGAATTCCCGGAGGGTTAAAAGACTTGTTTCTGCAGGGGATAACGATGTTATTTGCCATTGTAATCTCTTTACAATGATAATGGGCTGCGTGTGGAATTGCTTTATGAGAATGACGAACAGATTGATAAAAGGGGTCTGGATCGCTCAAAAACAAAAAGGGGGATTTGTGGAGTGGCCTGAAGACAACGGACATATTATGAGCAATGCAGACCACGTAAGTTTGTTGTACTAGCAGGCCGAGCAGGCCGCAGCTGTAACAAGCTGCAGGTGTTGTGAAGGACATATGCAAGGCCAAGAGAGACAAAGAGACTGTGTACTCGCAGAGAGATAAGAGAGCTGGACAGAAAGGTGAGGAAAAACCGGATGCCTGCACAAGGGGGGAGCAGCGTGTGGGCACCACACTGGGACCAATCCTAGGGGAGGTGGAAGCGTGTGAACGAGTCGTTTTAACCTATCACCTTTTCCATACCAAAGCCTGCGTAGAGTGTGTATTTTTAGCTGGCGGGATAAATGGCTGTGCGTCTGTTAATAGCATCTGTAGAGTATAAATTGCTGTGTATCCCTTAATAAAGTGGCACCAACTTGATCACACTGGTCATATCAGTTGTGTGCGAGCCTTCTGCGTCAACAGGGGAGTGCCACTGGCTCTGCCATCACACCAGGCCAGTGGTGTGGGACACAGTAGAGGGAGCGCGGGGTAGAAGAGCCGCTGCATGACAGCGACAGCAGCGGGGCCTGTGCAGACTGGTGCTCCCTTGGCAGAACGTCTGCGCTCGCCCTGCGGTAGAGGACAGGGAAGAGAGAGAGAAGGCTGTTGCCCTGCAGTGCTCATGCACATGTGCAAGCCCACGTGTGCAGGCCCAACTTCCGTTAGTGAGGACTGGCAGGTTTCTTGGACAGGCACTGGGAAGGCAGTCAGGTGTCGGGTGGGCTGAGGGTCCTGACCTCTTCTTCCTCAGCCAAAGTGCCGCGAGTCCCAGAATCACACAATGGTCGTTGTTGGAGGGAACCTCTGGAGATTATGCAGTCCAGCGCCCTGCAAAAGCAGGCTGTGCTAGAGCAGGTTGCGCAACATCCTGTGCAGGTGGTGCTGGAATGTTTCCAGAGGCCTCTCTGGGCAGCCGGTGCCAGTGATCTTAAGCTGGAGTGCTGTGCAAGGGTCCCTGTGCTGGTGGGGGGCAGTGCCTGGACTAGCTGCAAGATCAAGGCACTGCAAAGGGGCAAGGAGATGATGAGCACAACAAGCCCATGCCACGCTCCCTGCCTCCCCACGTGACAGTGCCTGTGCCCAGGTCCCTGGTGGCTGTGGAGGCCACCTGGCACTGGGCACCCTTTCCCCTGCCTACCCGGAGGCTGCCTTAGGCTCTCTCTAGTCCACTCAGGCCCCCTTCTGAGGCCTTCCTTGCACCCCAGACCCCTCTGCAGAGCCTCAAGCCCTCAAAAAAAGCCCACCGGACTGGGGGCCCGGTCCCCTAGGCTCGACCATTCCACTCGAGTCCCCGCCGCACCCCTCCATAGGTGTCTGGTATGCCCCAGGCCTCCGGTTGCTCCTCTAGCGTGGCCGATAGATACTACAGCCAGGAGGCAGCCGGGGAGCAGCAGCAGCAGCAGCCTCTTTGCTCCCACTCAAAGCTCATGGCGCTCCCTGCAGCCACTGCAGCCGTAGGCTTGGGCTTGGAAACATGGTGCAGCTGTGAAAGCAGAGCAGGCTGGGGAAGCCCAGGAACTCCGTGGCATGAGCAAAGGCCCCAGCTCGTGGATTTCCCCTGAAGCCCAGCTGGCCCTGAGAGGCCACTTTCAAGCTGGCTTGCGCCTCGTACAGAAGCCCACAGGGATGCCAGCAGGAGCCAGCCCAAGGCATTCTCTGCTTCCAACTGCCACCCCCAAGGCCCTGAGCCCTCCTATGACGTGCCTGCCTTCCTTCCACTGTTCCCTCATGCTTCTCTCGGAGCAGGCAGAGCTTCAGCCCTTTGCGGTGACCCTTTGTGCCCGACTTGGCAGCCTGCCTCCTTCGGCAGGTGCCGGCTCTGGAAGCCCTTGCCTCACACAGGAGACTGCAGTGCACTGGCGCATGGTTAGCCATGCCAAGGGAAACACTTTATTGCAAGAAGGCAGCCTGCTGAGTTCTGCCGTTGTGAGCAGCGCGGGCAGGACAGAGCAGGCCTTTGTCACTGAGGCTGCCTTTCATCAGCAGGAATTGCCCCAGCAGGAAACGGTCGTCGTGCGCTGCAGCCTGCCCTGGATGCTCCTCATGGTGCTGCTCCAAGCTATTTCGCCCTTAGGTACTGCAGGAGCTCCTGCAGCCGAGTAAAGAAGTCCAGCAGCTTCTGGACTGGAAACGGGCAGGGTGGAAACCGGCTCGATTCTGTTGGCCTTGGCCTTGGCCTTGGCCTTGGCCTCTGAACGGGGGTGTAGGTGAAGGCTGGCTGTGGCCTTGCAGTAGTGGTTACTGCTGGGCGCAGGCCCATCTGCACCAGGATCCAGTCGTAGAAGTGCTGGGTGGAGGTGTAGACTCCGGGCTTCCTTGCTCTCGCACAGCCCGTCCCCCAGCTGGTCACGCCAACAAGCCAGAAGTAGTCGGCGCTCTTGTCTTGGCACACGAGAGGCCCACCGCTGTCCCCCTGCAGCACAGGAGAGAGGATGAAGGGGTTGTTGGGTGGCCACCGTCAGCCCGGTGGCTGGCTCCTTCTCTCTCACGGCACCTGCCAGAGCTGCATTCAGTGGCCAGCCAAGCTCTGCAGAAGCTTGCCTGGCAGGGGGCGGTGGGCCTGTAAGGCAGGGCTCGCTCTCACCGCTCTTCACGGTGGTGGTGAAGGTGTGTCAGAGGGCTGGGATGGTGGAGCTGTGGGCTGCCAAGGGCACCGGGTGGGCCTTCTGGGCCGCGTGCCAGGCCTGTGGGACAAGGCGGGCAGGCCCTGGGCAAGGGCCTGCCCATGGGGAAGGGCGGGTAAGGCCCCCAGCGGTGGGGACCCAGCCATGGGAGTGTGAGTGGCCAGCAAAAGGCCGTGATGGCGCACGTTTGGGCGGTTGTGGCGGGGCTGCCTGTGCTGCCGGGGCTTGGCTTGTAGCACGCTCCTACCTGGCAGGTGTCGGTGCCGCCCTGCGGATAGCCGGCACAGATGTTGTGGGTGTGGATGGCCCCCCTGTACCAGCCGCTGCTGTTACAGACCCTGGCATCAATGAGGTGGACCTGGGCCTCCTGCAGCGCGTATGCCGATCCTCCAGCTGTGAAGAGCACAGAAAGGAATGAACACCCAGCAGCTCATTGCCAGTTCTCCTCCCCCGTCTGGCTGAAGCCCTCCCCCGGGGCTCGGCTTTGCATGCCGACAGGCGCTGGACCGCTCTTGCCTTTCTGCCTTGCTCTGGGTCAATGGCTCGGGCCCCTCTCTGGAAGAGAGAGGCATACGCCCCCCCAGCCTGACTCTGGCTTTCGCCTCTGCCATCAGGAAGCGCATCCTGCTTCCCCAAGCTGGCCAAGCTTGCACTGGCACCGCCGCTGCGTTTGGGCCACTCACCTCTTGCTTTCCTGGCACCCCAGCCACTGATGTAGCAGGCTGTCAGCTCTGAGACTCTCAGCGAGGCGTCGGGCACACAGGCAAGCTGTACGTAGCTGTTGCACTGGACAGGCTGGTCCAGCTCCAGCAAGGCAATGTCATTCCGCTGCGTGACGTTCCAGTAGTGCTGGTGAACCAGCAGCCGCCTGACGGCGCGCACCTGAGCCTCAGGGCCCAGCTGAGTCAGCTGGGTGACACCGAGCACCACGCGCAAGACGGTGATGTCCCTGGAAGGCAGATGGAGAGAGGGCTCAGAGGGAGCGCAGCCACGTGCCGCAGCAGCCCGGCACTTGCCCTGCCTTCTGCTCGACGAGGGAGAGAGGCAAGCAGCGCTAGGGAGGCTGCGACTGCCCTCGCGTGCCTTGGGCTCAAGCAGTGGCGAGCGGGAGGCTGCTGGGAAGCAGTGGCACGAGCCCAGCCTTCTCCTGAGCAGCCTCTCGGCGGGGCTCCGGAGTGCCCAGGCACTGGGCGTGCTGCAGGGCAACGGGACGGCAGGAGCACGTGCCGCTGCGCTCAGGGCACCTGCTAGTGTTGTGGGGCTAGCCCCGACCCCTGGTCCTCCTTACCTGACCTCGATGAAGCAGTGGGCTGCGGTGAGGACCCACTGTGGGCTGATGAGGGAGCCCCCGCAGATGTGCACCGTGCCTCCTTCCACGAGAGCCTGGATGCTGACGATCCAGGGCCAGGCCCCTGGCAGGGCATCTGTGCCACCCACGACGCGTGACATGCCGTAGTGCAAAGCCATGGGACGAAGCCCGCAGCTCCCTCTGTAACCAGAAACTCCTTACTGTGCTGCTGGATGGCTTGCGCCGTTGCGGCTGAAGGCCAGCCGTCTTCCCTCCCCACAAGGCATGGCCAGAAGGGCCGAGGAAACCCGTGGGGCCAAAACCCGCTCCCCTCGCCCCGCTTTCTGCTTCAGCCCGCAGACGAGTTGTGCCGGCGGCCTGGCTGCTGCCAAGGCACTGAGCCTCCCACATGGCTTTCAGGAACCTGGGGGGTGGCCACGGGGGACAAGCAGGCCCCCTCCAGTGAAGCCCACAAGGCTTGCCCAAGCTCCCTCCCAGAGCCTCGGGCCACTTACCCACAGCTGTCCCATGTGCCGTGCACAGGACAGCACACGGCCAGCAGGACAAGGAGGAGACGCAGAAAATCCATCGCTGCCAGCGACATGTGGCAGCTGCAAGGACGAGGCCTTGTCGCCACCAGTACGGCTGCCGACGGACTGCCCGCAGGATTCCCGTTGCCCGGGGTTCCCTTGGACGTGGGACTGATGTCACAGAGTGCCTGGTTCTGGGTGCTGGGCGTGGTGGTGTCGGGGGGTGGGGTGGGGTGGGGTGGGGCAGGGGGGGTGGGGCGGGGGGGTGAGGGTAGGGAGGGGAGGCAATAGGAGGGGTTCCAAGCAGGATTGGAGGCAGAAGCTGGGATCACTTTGCCTTTGCAGTCTATGAAATCTGCTGGTTTGATGGTACAAACTTGTTACTGAATTGATGATAAAAATCCCCCAAAGATATTTAGAGTGGACTGGAGGTGTTCCACATGTTGTGATAGCCCCTGTACAACAATTTGGCGCTGAATGGGCGCTGTCAGACTCTACTGCCCTTCAAGTGGCTCTTGGCAATTTTCAAGGGCAAGTTCAGTACCATCATCTACCTCATCCACTTTGGACAATGACTGTAGATCTAACTTTGCAGCCACGGCAACTGAGTTGGAGACGACCAATCAAAGGTGATACGGTATTTACAGATGGGTCTGGAAAAGTGGGAAAAGCCGCAGTGGCTTGGAAAAAAATGGGCAATGGCCTTCCCAAATTGTGCATCAGGAAGGATCATCGCAAGTCATGGCGTTGCGGGCTGCGGCCTTGGCATTTCTTTATTTCCCAGGCCCTGTTAATCTCATGACTGATTCAGCCTGTGTGGCAGCCCTCCTTTCCCAGTTGGAGATGGCTGTCCATGGCCATATCAACCATGCTAAGCTTTTTGGCAATTTTGACTGTAGTTCGGGAAGGGACTTGGAAACGCCGTTCTCCATTCTACGTTATGCATGTTACGGCCACACTTCCCTACGCGGTTCTGCAATCGATGGCAACGCTGGAGCTGATGCTCCAGTTTCTGTGGCTCTGTCGGTGCCTGTTCCTGAGGCCCACCTGCAGGTCGTGTTAGCCCACCAATTTTATCATCAGATTTGGCGATTCTTGTATCAACAGTTTGGCCAAAAGAGTCTCTCTCAGGCTGCTGCACGCAGCATTGTTGCAGCCTGTCCAGCCTGTCCAAAGGGTATCCCCGTGCCCAGTTTTGGAGTTAATGGCAGAGGCCTTCAAGCTTTCCAACGCTGGTGTTACAACAGATGTAACTCATTACAATGCCGGTGGGGGATCCCCAGCAATTTGGTATTCCCCATTCCCCTGCGGGCCAAGCCATCGTTGAATGCATGAATGATACTCTTAAACGCCTGCTTGAAAAACAGAGAAGGGGAATGAGGGGAATGACCCAGAGGCACGTTCCGAGAAAGCATGCTATATTTTGAAGTTTTTGAAAATCTCTGTCGACCATGCGGTGCCTCCCATTGTACGATATTTTGTGTCAACTGGTGACAAGCAGCAAAAGCACCAAGGTGTCTTAGTACGCGGGAAAGACCCTCATACCAGGCATTGGTCAGGACCGCATGGATTGTTAACTTGGGGGAGAGGTGATGCTTGTGTTTCTACAGAGGAAGGTCCGCGATGGGATACCTGCTGGCTGTGTGCGGCCTGAGCTTAGCGTGCCGGACCGTGGGAGCGCTGCTGCCGCCAGTCAACCCAACAACTGATGTGTGGGTCTCCTTAGCACAGCAACTGAGCACATCCTGGCGTGGTGTGCCCTTCCTGACTTGCCAACATTGTTGCAAACAAGTGAATGTATGTGGGGAATGAAGAATCTTACTGAAAGCCTTGATATCGGGGATAAGTGATTACCTCTGTATGATGTTAATCCAAAAGCAGCTGATATTGTTTGCACTTTGAATGTCGATAGTTGTCTTTACGTAGATGCTCTTGTAGTAGGAGGCTATGATGGGACCATGACACCCACATAAATCAACACGTGAACCTGCTGATAAGCATAATGCCCTTAAAGGCAATATAGCTTTGGATGAAGCAGGTAATGATGTAGTTGATTTATGGAACTGACGGGAACGTATTGCAGTGGTTCTTCTCTTATGCGGAGTAACAGCAGGGAAAGCATTCAAGAGTTAAGTCACCTTGTTTGTTAGGCAGTTAAGAACGTGAGTCAAATTGGCCACTATTACATACAAAACAGAGCAAGTATTGGCTTTTTGTTGTTGGCTCAAGGACATGGCTGTGAGGATTTGGATGGTACATGCTGCGTGGATTTTAGGCGCCCCATTGCAGCAACATGTTATCAAAACCTGAGAACATGTCAGCCTTTTTGGCATCCATTCACTCAATTGGCGGTATCGTTTGTTTGCTATTGCCTTGGTTGCCGTCATGTTTGCAAGGGCCCTGCAGAACATGGAAAACCTGGTACTAGCTGTTCAAAAAAAAAGAAAAAAAGGGGGGGGGAGGGGGAGGGGGCCCCCGGTAATTGGAGAATCGTACAGAACAGAGACAGTGGGATAATGTGCAGTTGTGGCCTTGCTTTGGCGATGTGCAGCTGAGATCCTGCAGCAAAGAGTTCATAACTTTGAGGGAGTATGAGAAGAAACTAGGGTGCAACAGAAAGAAAGGAGGAATGTGATCTCACCTCTAGAAGATAAGGAAACAGCACGAACAGTAGAGAGTAGCCTAGAGTGAAGAGCGCTAAGGAACGTGTTGTATGAATTTGACTGATCGCTCAAACTCCATTCATAAGCAGCTCACAGAGTTGAGAAAAAACGTACAGGCCATAAAGGTTGAGAACGGGTTAACGGACTGGCTACAGGGTTTAGGAATTCCCGGAGGGTTAAAAGACTTGTTTCTGCAGGGGATAACGATGTTATTTGCCATTGTAATCTCTTTACAATGATAATGGGCTGCGTGTGGAATTGCTTTATGAGAATGACGAACAGATTGATAAAAGGGGTCTGGATCGCTCAAAAACAAAAAGGGGGATTTGTGGAGTGGCCTGAAGACAACGGACATATTATGAGCAATGCAGACCACGTAAGTTTGTTGTACTAGCAGGCCGAGCAGGCCGCAGCTGTAACAAGCTGCAGGTGTTGTGAAGGACATATGCAAGGCCAAGAGAGACAAAGAGACTGTGTACTCGCAGAGAGATAAGAGAGCTGGACAGAAAGGTGAGGAAAAACCGGATGCCTGCACAAGGGGGGAGCAGCGTGTGGGCACCACACTGGGACCAATCCTAGGGGAGGTGGAAGCGTGTGAACGAGTCGTTTTAACCTATCACCTTTTCCATACCAAAGCCTGCGTAGAGTGTGTATTTTTAGCTGGCGGGATAAATGGCTGTGCGTCTGTTAATAGCATCTGTAGAGTATAAATTGCTGTGTATCCCTTAATAAAGTGGCACCAACTTGATCACACTGGTCATATCAGTTGTGTGCGAGCCTTCTGCGTCAACAGGGGAGTGCCACTGGCTCTGCCATCACACCAGGCCAGTGGTGTGGGACACAGTAGAGGGAGCGCGGGGTAGAAGAGCCGCTGCATGACAGCGACAGCAGCGGGGCCTGTGCAGACTGGTGCTCCCTTGGCAGAACGTCTGCGCTCGCCCTGCGGTAGAGGACAGGGAAGAGAGAGAGAAGGCTGTTGCCCTGCAGTGCTCATGCACATGTGCAAGCCCACGTGTGCAGGCCCAACTTCCGTTAGTGAGGACTGGCAGGTTTCTTGGACAGGCACTGGGAAGGCAGTCAGGTGTCGGGTGGGCTGAGGGTCCTGACCTCTTCTTCCTCAGCCAAAGTGCCGCGAGTCCCAGAATCACACAATGGTCGTTGTTGGAGGGAACCTCTGGAGATTATGCAGTCCAGCGCCCTGCAAAAGCAGGCTGTGCTAGAGCAGGTTGCGCAACATCCTGTGCAGGTGGTGCTGGAATGTTTCCAGAGGCCTCTCTGGGCAGCCGGTGCCAGTGATCTTAAGCTGGAGTGCTGTGCAAGGGTCCCTGTGCTGGTGGGGGGCAGTGCCTGGACTAGCTGCAAGATCAAGGCACTGCAAAGGGGCAAGGAGATGATGAGCACAACAAGCCCATGCCACGCTCCCTGCCTCCCCACGTGACAGTGCCTGTGCCCAGGTCCCTGGTGGCTGTGGAGGCCACCTGGCACTGGGCACCCTTTCCCCTGCCTACCCGGAGGCTGCCTTAGGCTCTCTCTAGTCCACTCAGGCCCCCTTCTGAGGCCTTCCTTGCACCCCAGACCCCTCTGCAGAGCCTCAAGCCCTCAAAAAAAGCCCACCGGACTGGGGGCCCGGTCCCCTAGGCTCGACCATTCCACTCGAGTCCCCGCCGCACCCCTCCATAGGTGTCTGGTATGCCCCAGGCCTCCGGTTGCTCCTCTAGCGTGGCCGATAGATACTACAGCCAGGAGGCAGCCGGGGAGCAGCAGCAGCAGCAGCCTCTTTGCTCCCACTCAAAGCTCATGGCGCTCCCTGCAGCCACTGCAGCCGTAGGCTTGGGCTTGGAAACATGGTGCAGCTGTGAAAGCAGAGCAGGCTGGGGAAGCCCAGGAACTCCGTGGCATGAGCAAAGGCCCCAGCTCGTGGATTTCCCCTGAAGCCCAGCTGGCCCTGAGAGGCCACTTTCAAGCTGGCTTGCGCCTCGTACAGAAGCCCACAGGGATGCCAGCAGGAGCCAGCCCAAGGCATTCTCTGCTTCCAACTGCCACCCCCAAGGCCCTGAGCCCTCCTATGACGTGCCTGCCTTCCTTCCACTGTTCCCTCATGCTTCTCTCGGAGCAGGCAGAGCTTCAGCCCTTTGCGGTGACCCTTTGTGCCCGACTTGGCAGCCTGCCTCCTTCGGCAGGTGCCGGCTCTGGAAGCCCTTGCCTCACACAGGAGACTGCAGTGCACTGGCGCATGGTTAGCCATGCCAAGGGAAACACTTTATTGCAAGAAGGCAGCCTGCTGAGTTCTGCCGTTGTGAGCAGCGCGGGCAGGACAGAGCAGGCCTTTGTCACTGAGGCTGCCTTTCATCAGCAGGAATTGCCCCAGCAGGAAACGGTCGTCGTGCGCTGCAGCCTGCCCTGGATGCTCCTCATGGTGCTGCTCCAAGCTATTTCGCCCTTAGGTACTGCAGGAGCTCCTGCAGCCGAGTAAAGAAGTCCAGCAGCTTCTGGACTGGAAACGGGCAGGGTGGAAACCGGCTCGATTCTGTTGGCCTTGGCCTTGGCCTTGGCCTTGGCCTCTGAACGGGGGTGTAGGTGAAGGCTGGCTGTGGCCTTGCAGTAGTGGTTACTGCTGGGCGCAGGCCCATCTGCACCAGGATCCAGTCGTAGAAGTGCTGGGTGGAGGTGTAGACTCCGGGCTTCCTTGCTCTCGCACAGCCCGTCCCCCAGCTGGTCACGCCAACAAGCCAGAAGTAGTCGGCGCTCTTGTCTTGGCACACGAGAGGCCCACCGCTGTCCCCCTGCAGCACAGGAGAGAGGATGAAGGGGTTGTTGGGTGGCCACCGTCAGCCCGGTGGCTGGCTCCTTCTCTCTCACGGCACCTGCCAGAGCTGCATTCAGTGGCCAGCCAAGCTCTGCAGAAGCTTGCCTGGCAGGGGGCGGTGGGCCTGTAAGGCAGGGCTCGCTCTCACCGCTCTTCACGGTGGTGGTGAAGGTGTGTCAGAGGGCTGGGATGGTGGAGCTGTGGGCTGCCAAGGGCACCGGGTGGGCCTTCTGGGCCGCGTGCCAGGCCTGTGGGACAAGGCGGGCAGGCCCTGGGCAAGGGCCTGCCCATGGGGAAGGGCGGGTAAGGCCCCCAGCGGTGGGGACCCAGCCATGGGAGTGTGAGTGGCCAGCAAAAGGCCGTGATGGCGCACGTTTGGGCGGTTGTGGCGGGGCTGCCTGTGCTGCCGGGGCTTGGCTTGTAGCACGCTCCTACCTGGCAGGTGTCGGTGCCGCCCTGCGGATAGCCGGCACAGATGTTGTGGGTGTGGATGGCCCCCCTGTACCAGCCGCTGCTGTTACAGACCCTGGCATCAATGAGGTGGACCTGGGCCTCCTGCAGCGCGTATGCCGATCCTCCAGCTGTGAAGAGCACAGAAAGGAATGAACACCCAGCAGCTCATTGCCAGTTCTCCTCCCCCGTCTGGCTGAAGCCCTCCCCCGGGGCTCGGCTTTGCATGCCGACAGGCGCTGGACCGCTCTTGCCTTTCTGCCTTGCTCTGGGTCAATGGCTCGGGCCCCTCTCTGGAAGAGAGAGGCATACGCCCCCCCAGCCTGACTCTGGCTTTCGCCTCTGCCATCAGGAAGCGCATCCTGCTTCCCCAAGCTGGCCAAGCTTGCACTGGCACCGCCGCTGCGTTTGGGCCACTCACCTCTTGCTTTCCTGGCACCCCAGCCACTGATGTAGCAGGCTGTCAGCTCTGAGACTCTCAGCGAGGCGTCGGGCACACAGGCAAGCTGTACGTAGCTGTTGCACTGGACAGGCTGGTCCAGCTCCAGCAAGGCAATGTCATTCCGCTGCGTGACGTTCCAGTAGTGCTGGTGAACCAGCAGCCGCCTGACGGCGCGCACCTGAGCCTCAGGGCCCAGCTGAGTCAGCTGGGTGACACCGAGCACCACGCGCAAGACGGTGATGTCCCTGGAAGGCAGATGGAGAGAGGGCTCAGAGGGAGCGCAGCCACGTGCCGCAGCAGCCCGGCACTTGCCCTGCCTTCTGCTCGACGAGGGAGAGAGGCAAGCAGCGCTAGGGAGGCTGCGACTGCCCTCGCGTGCCTTGGGCTCAAGCAGTGGCGAGCGGGAGGCTGCTGGGAAGCAGTGGCACGAGCCCAGCCTTCTCCTGAGCAGCCTCTCGGCGGGGCTCCGGAGTGCCCAGGCACTGGGCGTGCTGCAGGGCAACGGGACGGCAGGAGCACGTGCCGCTGCGCTCAGGGCACCTGCTAGTGTTGTGGGGCTAGCCCCGACCCCTGGTCCTCCTTACCTGACCTCGATGAAGCAGTGGGCTGCGGTGAGGACCCACTGTGGGCTGATGAGGGAGCCCCCGCAGATGTGCACCGTGCCTCCTTCCACGAGAGCCTGGATGCTGACGATCCAGGGCCAGGCCCCTGGCAGGGCATCTGTGCCACCCACGACGCGTGACATGCCGTAGTGAAAAGCCATGGGACGAAGCCCGCAGCTCCCTCTGTAACCAGAAACTCCTTACTGTGCTGCTGGATGGCTTGCGCCGTTGCGGCTGAAGGCCAGCCGTCTTCCCTCCCCACAAGGCATGGCCAGAAGGGCCGAGGAAACCCGTGGGGCCAAAACCCGCTCCCCTCGCCCCGCTTTCTGCTTCAGCCCGCAGACGAGTTGTGCCGGCGGCCTGGCTGCTGCCAAGGCACTGAGCCTCCCACATGGCTTTCAGGAACCTGGGGGGTGGCCACGGGGGACAAGCAGGCCCCCTCCAGTGAAGCCCACAAGGCTTGCCCAAGCTCCCTCCCAGAGCCTCGGGCCACTTACCCACAGCTGTCCCATGTGCCGTGCACAGGACAGCACACGGCCAGCAGGACAAGGAGGAGACGCAGAAAATCCATCGCTGCCAGCGACATGTGGCAGCTGCAAGGACGAGGCCTTGTCGCCACCAGTACGGCTGCCGTCGGACTGCCCGCAGGATTCCCGTTGCCCAGGGTTCCCTTGGACGTGGGACTGATGTCACAGAGTGCCTGGTTCTGGGTGCTGGGCGTGGTGGTGTCGGGGGGTGGGGTGGGGTGGGGTGGGGCAGGGGGGGTGGGGCGGGGGGGTGTGGGTAGGGAGGGGAGGCAATAGGAGGGGTTCCAAGCAGGATTGGAGGCAGAAGCTGGGATCACTTTGCCTTTGCAGTCTATGAAATCTGCTGGTTTGATGGTACAAACTTGTTACTGAATTGATGATAAAAATCCCCCAAAGATATTTAGAGTGGACTGGAGGTGTTCCACATGTTGTGATAGCCCCTGTACAACAATTTGGCGCTGAATGGGCGCTGTCAGACTCTACTGCCCTTCAAGTGGCTCTTGGCAATTTTCAAGGGCAAGTTCAGTACCATCATCTACCTCATCCACTTTGGACAATGACTGTAGATCTAACTTTGCAGCCACGGCAACTGAGTTGGAGACGACCAATCAAAGGTGATACGGTATTTACAGATGGGTCTGGAAAAGTGGGAAAAGCCGCAGTGGCTTGGAAAAAAATGGGCAATGGCCTTCCCAAATTGTGCATCAGGAAGGATCATCGCAAGTCATGGCGTTGCGGGCTGCGGCCTTGGCATTTCTTTATTTCCCAGGCCCTGTTAATCTCATGACTGATTCAGCCTGTGTGGCAGCCCTCCTTTCCCAGTTGGAGATGGCTGTCCATGGCCATATCAACCATGCTAAGCTTTTTGGCAATTTTGACTGTAGTTCGGGAAGGGACTTGGAAACGCCGTTCTCCATTCTACGTTATGCATGTTACGGCCACACTTCCCTACGCGGTTCTGCAATCGATGGCAACGCTGGAGCTGATGCTCCAGTTTCTGTGGCTCTGTCGGTGCCTGTTCCTGAGGCCCACCTGCAGGTCGTGTTAGCCCACCAATTTTATCATCAGATTTGGCGATTCTTGTATCAACAGTTTGGCCAAAAGAGTCTCTCTCAGGCTGCTGCACGCAGCATTGTTGCAGCCTGTCCAGCCTGTCCAAAGGGTATCCCCGTGCCCAGTTTTGGAGTTAATGGCAGAGGCCTTCAAGCTTTCCAACGCTGGTGTTACAACAGATGTAACTCATTACAATGCCGGTGGGGGATCCCCAGCAATTTGGTATTCCCCATTCCCCTGCGGGCCAAGCCATCGTTGAATGCATGAATGATACTCTTAAACGCCTGCTTGAAAAACAGAGAAGGGGAATGAGGGGAATGACCCAGAGGCACGTTCCGAGAAAGCATGCTATATTTTGAAGTTTTTGAAAATCTCTGTCGACCATGCGGTGCCTCCCATTGTACGATATTTTGTGTCAACTGGTGACAAGCAGCAAAAGCACCAAGGTGTCTTAGTACGCGGGAAAGACCCTCATACCAGGCATTGGTCAGGACCGCATGGATTGTTAACTTGGGGGAGAGGTGATGCTTGTGTTTCTACAGAGGAAGGTCCGCGATGGGATACCTGCTGGCTGTGTGTGCGGCCTGAGCTTAGCGTGCCGGACCGTGGGAGCGCTGCTGCCGCCAGTCAACCCAACAACTGATGTGTGGGTCTCCTTAGCACAGCAACTGAGCACATCCTGGCTTGGTGTGCCCTTCCTGACTTGCCAACATTGTTGCAAACAAGTGAATGTATGTGGGGAATGAAGAATCTTACTGAAAGCCTTGATATCGGGGATAAGTGATTACCTCTGTATGATGTTAATCCAAAAGGAGCTGATATTGTTTGCACTTTGAATGTCGATAGTTGTCTTTACGTAGATGCTCTTGTAGTAGGAGGCTATGATGGGACCATGACACCCACATAAATCAACACGTGAACCTGCTGATAAGCATAATGCCCTTAAAGGCAATATAGCTTTGGATGAAGCAGGTAATGATGTAGTTGATTTATGGAACTGACGGGAACGTATTGCAGTGGTTCTTCTCTTATGCGGAGTAACAGCAGGGAAAGCATTCAAGAGTTAAGTCACCTTGTTTGTTAGGCAGTTAAGAACGTGAGTCAAATTGGCCACTATTACATACAAAACAGAGCAAGTATTGGCTTTTTGTTGTTGGCTCAAGGACATGGCTGTGAGGATTTGGATGGTACATGCTGCGTGGATTTTAGGCGCCCCATTGCAGCAACATGTTATCAAAACCTGAGAACATGTCAGCCTTTTTGGCATCCATTCACTCAATTGGCGGTATCGTTTGTTTGCTATTGCCTTGGTTGCCGTCATGTTTGCAAGGGCCCTGCAGAACATGGAAAACCTGGTACTAGCTGTTCAAAAAAAAAGAAAAAAAGGGGGGGGGAGGGGGAGGGGGCCCCCGGTAATTGGAGAATCGTACAGAACAGAGACAGTGGGATAATGTGCAGTTGTGGCCTTGCTTTGGCGATGTGCAGCTGAGATCCTGCAGCAAAGAGTTCATAACTTTGAGGGAGTATGAGAAGAAACTAGGGTGCAACAGAAAGAAAGGAGGAATGTGATCTCACCTCTAGAAGATAAGGAAACAGCACGAACAGTAGAGAGTAGCCTATAGTGAAGAGCGCTAAGGAACGTGTTGTATGAATTTGACTGATCGCTCAAACTCCATTCATAAGCAGCTCACAGAGTTGAGAAAAAACGTACAGGCCATAAAGGTTGAGAACGGGTTAACGGACTGGCTACAGGGTTTAGGAATTCCCGGAGGGTTAAAAGACTTGTTTCTGCAGGGGATAACGATGTTATTTGCCATTGTAATCTCTTTACAATGATAATGGGCTGCGTGTGGAATTGCTTTATGAGAATGACGAACAGATTGATAAAAGGGGTCTGGATCACTCAAAAACAAAAAGGGGGATTTGTGGAGTGGCCTGAAGACAACGGACATATTATGAGCAATGCAGACCACGTAAGTTTGTTGTACTAGCAGGCCGAGCAGGCCGCAGCTGTAACAAGCTGCAGGTGTTGTGAAGGACATATGCAAGGCCAAGAGAGACAAAGAGACTGTGTACTCGCAGAGAGATAAGAGAGCTGGACAGAAAGGTGAGGAAAAACCGGATGCCTGCACAAGGGGGGAGCAGCGTGTGGGCACCACACTGGGACCAATCCTAGGGGAGGTGGAAGCGTGTGAACGAGTCGTTTTAACCTATCACCTTTTCCATACCAAAGCCTGCGTAGAGTGTGTATTTTTAGCTGGGGGTATAAATGGCTGTGCGTCTGTTAATAGCATCTGTAGAGTATAAATTGCTGTGTATCCCTTAATAAAGTGGCACCAACTTGATCACACTGGTCGTATCAGTTGTGTGCGAGCCTTCTGCGTCAACAGGGGAGTGCCACTGGCTCTGCCATCACACCAGGCCAGTGGTGTGGGACACAGTAGAGGGAGCGCGGGGTAGAAGAGCCGCTGCATGACAGCGACAGGAGCGGGGCCTGTGCAGACTGGTGCTCCCTTGGCAGAACGTCTGCGCTCGCCCTGCGGTAGAGGACGGGGAAGAGAGAGAGAAGGCTGTTGCCCTGCAGTGCTCATGCACATGTGCAAGCCCACGTGTGCAGGCCCAACTTCCGTTAGTGAGGACTGGCAGGTTTCTTGGACAGGCACTGGGAAGGCAGTCAGGTGTCGGGTGGCCTGAGGGTCCTGACCTCTTCTTCCTCAGCCAAAGTGCCGCGAGTCCCAGAATCACACAATGGTCGTTGTTGGAGGGAACCTCTGGAGATTATGCAGTCCAGCGCCCTGCAAAAGCAGGCTGTGCTAGAGCAGGTTGCACAACATCCTGTGCAGGTGGTGCTGGAATGTTTCCAGAGGCCTCTCTGGGCAGCCGGTGCCAGTGATCTTAAGCTGGAGTGCTGTGCAAGGGTCCCTGTGCTGGTGGGGGGCAGTGCCTGGACTAGCTGCAAGATCAAGGCACTGCAAAGGGGCAAGGAGATGATGAGCACAACAAGCCCATGCCACGCTCCCTGCCTCCCCACGTGACAGTGCCTGTGCCCAGGTCCCTGGTGGCTGTGGAGGCCACCTGGCACTGGGCACCCTTTCCCCTGCCTACCCGGAGGCTGCCTTAGGCTCTCTCTAGTCCACTCAGGCCCCCTTCTGAGGCCTTCCTTGCACCCCAGACCCCTCTGCAGAGCCTCAAGCCCTCAAAAAAAGCCCACCGGACTGGGGGCCCGGTCCCCTAGGCTCGACCATTCCACTCGAGTCCCCGCCGCACCCCTCCATAGGTGTCTGGTATGCCCCAGGCCTCCGGTTGCTCCTCTAGCGTGGCCGATAGATACTACAGCCAGGAGGCAGCCGGGGAGCAGCAGCAGCAGCAGCCTCTTTGCTCCCACTCAAAGCTCATGGCGCTCCCTGCAGCCACTGCAGCCGTAGGCTTGGGCTTGGAAACATGGTGCAGCTGTGAAAGCAGAGCAGGCTGGGGAAGCCCAGGAACTCCGTGGCATGAGCAAAGGCCCCAGCTCGTGGATTTCCCCTGAAGCCCAGCTGGCCCTGAGAGGCCACTTTCAAGCTGGCTTGCGCCTCGTACAGAAGCCCACAGGGATGCCAGCAGGAGCCAGCCCAAGGCATTCTCTGCTTCCAACTGCCACCCCCAAGGCCCTGAGCCCTCCTATGACGTGCCTGCCTTCCTTCCACTGTTCCCTCATGCTTCTCTCGGAGCAGGCAGAGCTTCAGCCCTTTGCGGTGACCCTTTGTGCCCGACTTGGCAGCCTGCCTCCTTCGGCAGGTGCCGGCTCTGGAAGCCCTTGCCTCACACAGGAGACTGCAGTGCACTGGCGCATGGTTAGCCATGCCAAGGGAAACACTTTATTGCAAGAAGGCAGCCTGCTGAGTTCTGCCGTTGTGAGCAGCGCGGGCAGGACAGAGCAGGCCTTTGTCACTGAGGCTGCCTTTCATCAGCAGGAATTGCCCCAGCAGGAAACGGTCGTCGTGCGCTGCAGCCTGCCCTGGATGCTCCTCATGGTGCTGCTCCAAGCTATTTCGCCCTTAGGTACTGCAGGAGCTCCTGCAGCCGAGTAAAGAAGTCCAGCAGCTTCTGGACTGGAAACGGGCAGGGTGGAAACCGGCTCGATTCTGTTGGCCTTGGCCTTGGCCTTGGCCTTGGCCTCTGAACGGGGGTGTAGGTGAAGACGGGCTGTGGCCTTGCAGTAGTGGTTACTGCTGGGCGCAGGCCCATCTGCACCAGGATCCAGTCGTAGAAGTGCTGGGTGGAGGTGTAGACTCCGGGCTTCCTTGCTCTCGCACAGCCCGTCCCCCAGCTGGTCACGCCAACAAGCCAGAAGTAGTCGGCGCTCTTGTCTTGGCACACGAGAGGCCCACCGCTGTCCCCCTGCAGCACAGGAGAGAGGATGAAGGGGTTGTTGGGTGGCCACCGTCAGCCCGGTGGCTGGCTCCTTCTCTCTCACGGCACCTGCCAGAGCTGCATTCAGTGGCCAGCCAAGCTCTGCAGAAGCTTGCCTGGCAGGGGGCGGTGGGCCTGTAAGGCAGGGCTCGCTCTCACCGCTCTTCACGGTGGTGGTGAAGGTGTGTCAGAGGGCTGGGATGGTGGAGCTGTGGGCTGCCAAGGGCACCGGGTGGGCCTTCTGGGCCGCGTGCCAGGCCTCTGGGACAAGGCGGGCAGGCCCTGGGCAAGGGCCTGCCCATGGGGAAGGGCGGGTAAGGCCCCCAGCGGTGGGGACCCAGCCATGGGAGTGTGAGTGGCCAGCAAAAGGCCGTGATGGCGCATGTTTGGGCGGTTGTGGCGGGGCTGCCTGTGCTGCCGGGGCTTGGCTTGTAGCACGCTCCTACCTGGCAGGTGTCGGTGCCGCCCTGCGGATAGCCGGCACAGATGTTGTGGGTGTGGATGGCCCCCCTGTACCAGCCGCTGCTGTTACAGACCCTGGCATCAATGAGGTGGACCTGGGCCTCCTGCAGCGCGTATGCCGATCCTCCAGCTGTGAAGAGCACAGAAAGGAATGAACACCCAGCAGCTCATTGCCAGTTCTCCTCCCCCGTCTGGCTGAAGCCCTCCCCCGGGGCTCGGCTTTGCATGCCGACAGGCGCTGGACCGCTCTTGCCTTTCTGCCTTGCTCTGGGTCAATGGCTCGGGCCCCTCTCTGGAAGAGAGAGGCATACGCCCCCCCAGCCTGACTCTGGCTTTCGCCTCTGCCATCAGGAAGTGCATCCTGCTTCCCCAAGCTGGCCAAGCTTGCACTGGCACCGCCGCTGCGTTTGGGCCACTCACCTCTTGCTTTCCTGGCACCCCAGCCACTGATGTAGCAGGCTGTCAGCTCTGAGACTCTCAGCGAGGCGTCGGGCACACAGGCAAGCTGTACGTAGCTGTTGCACTGGACAGGCTGGTCCAGCTCCAGCAAGGCAATGTCATTCCGCTGCGTGACGTTCCAGTAGTGCTGGTGAACCAGCAGCCGCCTGACGGCGCGCACCTGAGCCTCAGGGCCCAGCTGAGTCAGCTGGGTGACACCGAGCACCACGCGCAAGACGGTGATGTCCCTGGAAGGCAGATGGAGAGAGGGCTCAGAGGGAGCGCAGCCACGTGCCGCAGCAGCCCGGCACTTGCCCTGCCTTCTGCTCGACGAGGGAGAGAGGCAAGCAGCGCTAGGGAGGCTGCGACTGCCCTCGCGTGCCTTGGGCTCAAGCAGTGTCGAGCGGGAGGCTGCTGGGAAGCAGTGGCACGAGCCCAGCCTTCTCCTGAGCAGCCTCTCGGCGGGGCTCCGGAGTGCCCAGGCACTGGGCGTGCTGCAGGGCAACGGGACGGCAGGAGCACGTGCCGCTGCGCTCAGGGCACCTGCTAGTGTTGTGGGGCTAGCCCCGACCCCTGGTCCTCCTTACCTGACCTCGATGAAGCAGTGGGCTGCGGTGAGGACCCACTGTGGGCTGATGAGGGAGCCCCCGCAGATGTGCACCGTGCCTCCTTCCACGAGAGCCTGGATGCTGACGATCCAGGGCCAGGCCCCTGGCAGGGCATCTGTGCCACCCACGACGCGTGACATGCCGTAGTGAAAAGCCATGGGACGAAGCCCGCAGCTCCCTCTGTAACCAGAAACTCCTTACTGTGCTGCTGGATGGCTTGCGCCGTTGCGGCTGAAGGCCAGCCGTCTTCCCTCCCCACAAGGCATGGCCAGAAGGGCCGAGGAAACCCGTGGGGCCAAAACCCGCTCCCCTCGCCCCGCTTTCTGCTTCAGCCCGCAGACGAGTTGTGCCGGCGGCCTGGCTGCTGCCAAGGCACTGAGCCTCCCACATGGCTTTCAGGAACCTGGGGGGTGGCCACGGGGGACAAGCAGGCCCCCTCCAGTGAAGCCCACAAGGCTTGCCCAAGCTCCCTCCCAGAGCCTCGGGCCACTTACCCACAGCTGTCCCATGTGCCGTGCACAGGACAGCACACGGCCAGCAGGACAAGGAGGAGACGCAGAAAATCCATCGCTGCCAGCGACATGTGGCAGCTGCAAGGACGAGGCCTTGTCGCCACCAGTACGGCTGCCGACGGACTGCCCGCAGGATTCCCGTTGCCCGGGGTTCCCTTGGACGTGGGACTGATGTCACAGAGTGCCTGGTTCTGGGTGCTGGGCGTGGTGGTGTCGGGGGGTGGGGTGGGGTGGGGTGGGGCAGGGGGGGTGGGGCGGGGGGGTGAGGGTAGGGAGGGGAGGCAATAGGAGGGGTTCCAAGCAGGATTGGAGGCAGAAGCTGGGATCACTTTGCCTTTGCAGTCTATGAAATCTGCTGGTTTGATGGTACAAACTTGTTACTGAATTGATGATAAAAATCCCCCAAAGATATTTAGAGTGGACTGGAGGTGTTCCACATGTTGTGATAGCCCCTGTACAACAATTTGGCGCTGAATGGGCGCTGTCAGACTCTACTGCCCTTCAAGTGGCTCTTGGCAATTTTCAAGGGCAAGTTCAGTACCATCATCTACCTCATCCACTTTGGACAATGACTGTAGATCTAACTTTGCAGCCACGGCAACTGAGTTGGAGACGACCAATCAAAGGTGATACGGTATTTACAGATGGGTCTGGAAAAGTGGGAAAAGCCGCAGTGGCTTGGAAAAAAATGGGCAATGGCCTTCCCAAATTGTGCATCAGGAAGGATCATCGCAAGTCATGGCGTTGCGGGCTGCGGCCTTGGCATTTCTTTATTTCCCAGGCCCTGTTAATCTCATGACTGATTCAGCCTGTGTGGCAGCCCTCCTTTCCCAGTTGGAGATGGCTGTCCATGGCCATATCAACCATGCTAAGCTTTTTGGCAATTTTGACTGTAGTTCGGGAAGGGACTTGGAAACGCCGTTCTCCATTCTACGTTATGCATGTTACGGCCACACTTCCCTACGCGGTTCTGCAATCGATGGCAACGCTGGAGCTGATGCTCCAGTTTCTGTGGCTCTGTCGGTGCCTGTTCCTGAGGCCCACCTGCAGGTCGTGTTAGCCCACCAATTTTATCATCAGATTTGGTGATTCTTGTATCAACAGTTTGGCCAAAAGAGTCTCTCTCAGGCTGCTGCACGCAGCATTGTTGCAGCCTGTCCAGCCTGTCCAAAGGGTATCCCCGTGCCCAGTTTTGGAGTTAATGGCAGAGGCCTTCAAGCTTTCCAACGCTGGTGTTACAACAGATGTAACTCATTACAATGCCGGTGGGGGATCCCCAGCAATTTGGTATTCCCCATTCCCCTGCGAGCCAAGCCATCGTTGAATGCATGAATGATACTCTTAAACGCCTGCTTGAAAAACAGAGAAGGGGAATGAGGGGAATGACCCAGAGGCACGTTCCGAGAAAGCATGCTATATTTTGAAGTTTTTGAAAATCTCTGTCGACCATGCGGTGCCTCCCATTGTACGATATTTTGTGTCAACTGGTGACAAGCAGCAAAAGCACCAAGGTGTCTTAGTACGCGGGAAAGACCCTCATACCAGGCATTGGTCAGGACCGCATGGATTGTTAACTTGGGGGAGAGGTGATGCTTGTGTTTCTACAGAGGAAGGTCCGCGATGGGATACCTGCTGGCTGTGTGCGGCCTGAGCTTAGCGTGCCGGACCGTGGGAGCGCTGCTGCCGCCAGTCAACCCAACAACTGATGTGTGGGTCTCCTTAGCACAGCAACTGAGCACATCCTGGCGTGGTGTGCCCTTCCTGACTTGCCAACATTGTTGCAAACAAGTGAATGTATGTGGGGAATGAAGAATCTTACTGAAAGCCTTGATATCGGGGATAAGTGATTACCTCTGTATGATGTTAATCCAAAAGCAGCTGATATTGTTTGCACTTTGAATGTCGATAGTTGTCTTTACGTAGATGCTCTTGTAGTAGGAGGCTATGATGGGACCATGACACCCACATAAATCAACACGTGAACCTGCTGATAAGCATAATGCCCTTAAAGGCAATATAGCTTTGGATGAAGCAGGTAATGATGTAGTTGATTTATGGAACTGACGGGAACGTATTGCAGTGGTTCTTCTCTTATGCGGAGTAACAGCAGGGAAAGCATTCAAGAGTTAAGTCACCTTGTTTGTTAGGCAGTTAAGAACGTGAGTCAAATTGGCCACTATTACATACAAAACAGAGCAAGTATTGGCTTTTTGTTGTTGGCTCAAGGACATGGCTGTGAGGATTTGGATGGTACATGCTGCGTGGATTTTAGGCGCCCCATTGCAGCAACATGTTATCAAAACCTGAGAACATGTCAGCCTTTTTGGCATCCATTCACTCAATTGGCGGTATCGTTTGTTTGCTATTGCCTTGGTTGCCGTCATGTTTGCAAGGGCCCTGCAGAACATGGAAAACCTGGTACTAGCTGTTCAAAAAAAAAGAAAAAAAGGGGGGGGGAGGGGGAGGGGGCCCCCGGTAATTGGAGAATCGTACAGAACAGAGACAGTGGGATAATGTGCAGTTGTGGCCTTGCTTTGGCGATGTGCAGCTGAGATCCTGCAGCAAAGAGTTCATAACTTTGAGGGAGTATGAGAAGAAACTAGGGTGCAACAGAAAGAAAGGAGGAATGTGATCTCACCTCTAGAAGATAAGGAAACAGCACGAACAGTAGAGAGTAGCCTAGAGTGAAGAGCGCTAAGGAACGTGTTGTATGAATTTGACTGATCGCTCAAACTCCATTCATAAGCAGCTCACAGAGTTGAGAAAAAACGTACAGGCCATAAAGGTTGAGAACGGGTTAACGGACTGGCTACAGGGTTTAGGAATTCCCGGAGGGTTAAAAGACTTGTTTCTGCAGGGGATAACGATGTTATTTGCCATTGTAATCTCTTTACAATGATAATGGGCTGCGTGTGGAATTGCTTTATGAGAATGACGAACAGATTGATAAAAGGGGTCTGGATCGCTCAAAAACAAAAAGGGGGATTTGTGGAGTGGCCTGAAGACAACGGACATATTATGAGCAATGCAGACCACGTAAGTTTGTTGTACTAGCAGGCCGAGCAGGCCGCAGCTGTAACAAGCTGCAGGTGTTGTGAAGGACATATGCAAGGCCAAGAGAGACAAAGAGACTGTGTACTCGCAGAGAGATAAGAGAGCTGGACAGAAAGGTGAGGAAAAACCGGATGCCTGCACAAGGGGGGAGCAGCGTGTGGGCACCACACTGGGACCAATCCTAGGGGAGGTGGAAGCGTGTGAACGAGTCGTTTTAACCTATCACCTTTTCCATACCAAAGCCTGCGTAGAGTGTGTATTTTTAGCTGGCGGGATAAATGGCTGTGCGTCTGTTAATAGCATCTGTAGAGTATAAATTGCTGTGTATCCCTTAATAAAGTGGCACCAACTTGATCACACTGGTCATATCAGTTGTGTGCGAGCCTTCTGCGTCAACAGGGGAGTGCCACTGGCTCTGCCATCACACCAGGCCAGTGGTGTGGGACACAGTAGAGGGAGCGCGGGGTAGAAGAGCCGCTGCATGACAGCGACAGCAGCGGGGCCTGTGCAGACTGGTGCTCCCTTGGCAGAACGTCTGCGCTCGCCCTGCGGTAGAGGACAGGGAAGAGAGAGAGAAGGCTGTTGCCCTGCAGTGCTCATGCACATGTGCAAGCCCACGTGTGCAGGCCCAACTTCCGTTAGTGAGGACTGGCAGGTTTCTTGGACAGGCACTGGGAAGGCAGTCAGGTGTCGGGTGGGCTGAGGGTCCTGACCTCTTCTTCCTCAGCCAAAGTGCCGCGAGTCCCAGAATCACACAATGGTCGTTGTTGGAGGGAACCTCTGGAGATTATGCAGTCCAGCGCCCTGCAAAAGCAGGCTGTGCTAGAGCAGGTTGCGCAACATCCTGTGCAGGTGGTGCTGGAATGTTTCCAGAGGCCTCTCTGGGCAGCCGGTGCCAGTGATCTTAAGCTGGAGTGCTGTGCAAGGGTCCCTGTGCTGGTGGGGGGCAGTGCCTGGACTAGCTGCAAGATCAAGGCACTGCAAAGGGGCAAGGAGATGATGAGCACAACAAGCCCATGCCACGCTCCCTGCCTCCCCACGTGACAGTGCCTGTGCCCAGGTCCCTGGTGGCTGTGGAGGCCACCTGGCACTGGGCACCCTTTCCCCTGCCTACCCGGAGGCTGCCTTAGGCTCTCTCTAGTCCACTCAGGCCCCCTTCTGAGGCCTTCCTTGCACCCCAGACCCCTCTGCAGAGCCTCAAGCCCTCAAAAAAAGCCCACCGGACTGGGGGCCCGGTCCCCTAGGCTCGACCATTCCACTCGAGTCCCCGCCGCACCCCTCCATAGGTGTCTGGTATGCCCCAGGCCTCCGGTTGCTCCTCTAGCGTGGCCGATAGATACTACAGCCAGGAGGCAGCCGGGGAGCAGCAGCAGCAGCAGCCTCTTTGCTCCCACTCAAAGCTCATGGCGCTCCCTGCAGCCACTGCAGCCGTAGGCTTGGGCTTGGAAACATGGTGCAGCTGTGAAAGCAGAGCAGGCTGGGGAAGCCCAGGAACTCCGTGGCATGAGCAAAGGCCCCAGCTCGTGGATTTCCCCTGAAGCCCAGCTGGCCCTGAGAGGCCACTTTCAAGCTGGCTTGCGCCTCGTACAGAAGCCCACAGGGATGCCAGCAGGAGCCAGCCCAAGGCATTCTCTGCTTCCAACTGCCACCCCCAAGGCCCTGAGCCCTCCTATGACGTGCCTGCCTTCCTTCCACTGTTCCCTCATGCTTCTCTCGGAGCAGGCAGAGCTTCAGCCCTTTGCGGTGACCCTTTGTGCCCGACTTGGCAGCCTGCCTCCTTCGGCAGGTGCCGGCTCTGGAAGCCCTTGCCTCACACAGGAGACTGCAGTGCACTGGCGCATGGTTAGCCATGCCAAGGGAAACACTTTATTGCAAGAAGGCAGCCTGCTGAGTTCTGCCGTTGTGAGCAGCGCGGGCAGGACAGAGCAGGCCTTTGTCACTGAGGCTGCCTTTCATCAGCAGGAATTGCCCCAGCAGGAAACGGTCGTCGTGCGCTGCAGCCTGCCCTGGATGCTCCTCATGGTGCTGCTCCAAGCTATTTCGCCCTTAGGTACTGCAGGAGCTCCTGCAGCCGAGTAAAGAAGTCCAGCAGCTTCTGGACTGGAAACGGGCAGGGTGGAAACCGGCTCGATTCTGTTGGCCTTGGCCTTGGCCTTGGCCTTGGCCTCTGAACGGGGGTGTAGGTGAAGGCTGGCTGTGGCCTTGCAGTAGTGGTTACTGCTGGGCGCAGGCCCATCTGCACCAGGATCCAGTCGTAGAAGTGCTGGGTGGAGGTGTAGACTCCGGGCTTCCTTGCTCTCGCACAGCCCGTCCCCCAGCTGGTCACGCCAACAAGCCAGAAGTAGTCGGCGCTCTTGTCTTGGCACACGAGAGGCCCACCGCTGTCCCCCTGCAGCACAGGAGAGAGGATGAAGGGGTTGTTGGGTGGCCACCGTCAGCCCGGTGGCTGGCTCCTTCTCTCTCACGGCACCTGCCAGAGCTGCATTCAGTGGCCAGCCAAGCTCTGCAGAAGCTTGCCTGGCAGGGGGCGGTGGGCCTGTAAGGCAGGGCTCGCTCTCACCGCTCTTCACGGTGGTGGTGAAGGTGTGTCAGAGGGCTGGGATGGTGGAGCTGTGGGCTGCCAAGGGCACCGGGTGGGCCTTCTGGGCCGCGTGCCAGGCCTGTGGGACAAGGCGGGCAGGCCCTGGGCAAGGGCCTGCCCATGGGGAAGGGCGGGTAAGGCCCCCAGCGGTGGGGACCCAGCCATGGGAGTGTGAGTGGCCAGCAAAAGGCCGTGATGGCGCACGTTTGGGCGGTTGTGGCGGGGCTGCCTGTGCTGCCGGGGCTTGGCTTGTAGCACGCTCCTACCTGGCAGGTGTCGGTGCCGCCCTGCGGATAGCCGGCACAGATGTTGTGGGTGTGGATGGCCCCCCTGTACCAGCCGCTGCTGTTACAGACCCTGGCATCAATGAGGTGGACCTGGGCCTCCTGCAGCGCGTATGCCGATCCTCCAGCTGTGAAGAGCACAGAAAGGAATGAACACCCAGCAGCTCATTGCCAGTTCTCCTCCCCCGTCTGGCTGAAGCCCTCCCCCGGGGCTCGGCTTTGCATGCCGACAGGCGCTGGACCGCTCTTGCCTTTCTGCCTTGCTCTGGGTCAATGGCTCGGGCCCCTCTCTGGAAGAGAGAGGCATACGCCCCCCCAGCCTGACTCTGGCTTTCGCCTCTGCCATCAGGAAGCGCATCCTGCTTCCCCAAGCTGGCCAAGCTTGCACTGGCACCGCCGCTGCGTTTGGGCCACTCACCTCTTGCTTTCCTGGCACCCCAGCCACTGATGTAGCAGGCTGTCAGCTCTGAGACTCTCAGCGAGGCGTCGGGCACACAGGCAAGCTGTACGTAGCTGTTGCACTGGACAGGCTGGTCCAGCTCCAGCAAGGCAATGTCATTCCGCTGCGTGACGTTCCAGTAGTGCTGGTGAACCAGCAGCCGCCTGACGGCGCGCACCTGAGCCTCAGGGCCCAGCTGAGTCAGCTGGGTGACACCGAGCACCACGCGCAAGACGGTGATGTCCCTGGAAGGCAGATGGAGAGAGGGCTCAGAGGGAGCGCAGCCACGTGCCGCAGCAGCCCGGCACTTGCCCTGCCTTCTGCTCGACGAGGGAGAGAGGCAAGCAGCGCTAGGGAGGCTGCGACTGCCCTCGCGTGCCTTGGGCTCAAGCAGTGGCGAGCGGGAGGCTGCTGGGAAGCAGTGGCACGAGCCCAGCCTTCTCCTGAGCAGCCTCTCGGCGGGGCTCCGGAGTGCCCAGGCACTGGGCGTGCTGCAGGGCAACGGGACGGCAGGAGCACGTGCCGCTGCGCTCAGGGCACCTGCTAGTGTTGTGGGGCTAGCCCCGACCCCTGGTCCTCCTTACCTGACCTCGATGAAGCAGTGGGCTGCGGTGAGGACCCACTGTGGGCTGATGAGGGAGCCCCCGCAGATGTGCACCGTGCCTCCTTCCACGAGAGCCTGGATGCTGACGATCCAGGGCCAGGCCCCTGGCAGGGCATCTGTGCCACCCACGACGCGTGACATGCCGTAGTGAAAAGCCATGGGACGAAGCCCGCAGCTCCCTCTGTAACCAGAAACTCCTTACTGTGCTGCTGGATGGCTTGCGCCGTTGCGGCTGAAGGCCAGCCGTCTTCCCTCCCCACAAGGCATGGCCAGAAGGGCCGAGGAAACCCGTGGGGCCAAAACCCGCTCCCCTCGCCCCGCTTTCTGCTTCAGCCCGCAGACGAGTTGTGCCGGCGGCCTGGCTGCTGCCAAGGCACTGAGCCTCCCACATGGCTTTCAGGAACCTGGGGGGTGGCCACGGGGGACAAGCAGGCCCCCTCCAGTGAAGCCCACAAGGCTTGCCCAAGCTCCCTCCCAGAGCCTCGGGCCACTTACCCACAGCTGTCCCATGTGCCGTGCACAGGACAGCACACGGCCAGCAGGACAAGGAGGAGACGCAGAAAATCCATCGCTGCCAGCGACATGTGGCAGCTGCAAGGACGAGGCCTTGTCGCCACCAGTACGGCTGCCGTCGGACTGCCCGCAGGATTCCCGTTGCCCAGGGTTCCCTTGGACGTGGGACTGATGTCACAGAGTGCCTGGTTCTGGGTGCTGGGCGTGGTGGTGTCGGGGGGTGGGGTGGGGTGGGGTGGGGCAGGGGGGGTGGGGCGGGGGGGTGTGGGTAGGGAGGGGAGGCAATAGGAGGGGTTCCAAGCAGGATTGGAGGCAGAAGCTGGGATCACTTTGCCTTTGCAGTCTATGAAATCTGCTGGTTTGATGGTACAAACTTGTTACTGAATTGATGATAAAAATCCCCCAAAGATATTTAGAGTGGACTGGAGGTGTTCCACATGTTGTGATAGCCCCTGTACAACAATTTGGCGCTGAATGGGCGCTGTCAGACTCTACTGCCCTTCAAGTGGCTCTTGGCAATTTTCAAGGGCAAGTTCAGTACCATCATCTACCTCATCCACTTTGGACAATGACTGTAGATCTAACTTTGCAGCCACGGCAACTGAGTTGGAGACGACCAATCAAAGGTGATACGGTATTTACAGATGGGTCTGGAAAAGTGGGAAAAGCCGCAGTGGCTTGGAAAAAAATGGGCAATGGCCTTCCCAAATTGTGCATCAGGAAGGATCATCGCAAGTCATGGCGTTGCGGGCTGCGGCCTTGGCATTTCTTTATTTCCCAGGCCCTGTTAATCTCATGACTGATTCAGCCTGTGTGGCAGCCCTCCTTTCCCAGTTGGAGATGGCTGTCCATGGCCATATCAACCATGCTAAGCTTTTTGGCAATTTTGACTGTAGTTCGGGAAGGGACTTGGAAACGCCGTTCTCCATTCTACGTTATGCATGTTACGGCCACACTTCCCTACGCGGTTCTGCAATCGATGGCAACGCTGGAGCTGATGCTCCAGTTTCTGTGGCTCTGTCGGTGCCTGTTCCTGAGGCCCACCTGCAGGTCGTGTTAGCCCACCAATTTTATCATCAGATTTGGCGATTCTTGTATCAACAGTTTGGCCAAAAGAGTCTCTCTCAGGCTGCTGCACGCAGCATTGTTGCAGCCTGTCCAGCCTGTCCAAAGGGTATCCCCGTGCCCAGTTTTGGAGTTAATGGCAGAGGCCTTCAAGCTTTCCAACGCTGGTGTTACAACAGATGTAACTCATTACAATGCCGGTGGGGGATCCCCAGCAATTTGGTATTCCCCATTCCCCTGCGGGCCAAGCCATCGTTGAATGCATGAATGATACTCTTAAACGCCTGCTTGAAAAACAGAGAAGGGGAATGAGGGGAATGACCCAGAGGCACGTTCCGAGAAAGCATGCTATATTTTGAAGTTTTTGAAAATCTCTGTCGACCATGCGGTGCCTCCCATTGTACGATATTTTGTGTCAACTGGTGACAAGCAGCAAAAGCACCAAGGTGTCTTAGTACGCGGGAAAGACCCTCATACCAGGCATTGGTCAGGACCGCATGGATTGTTAACTTGGGGGAGAGGTGATGCTTGTGTTTCTACAGAGGAAGGTCCGCGATGGGATACCTGCTGGCTGTGTGTGCGGCCTGAGCTTAGCGTGCCGGACCGTGGGAGCGCTGCTGCCGCCAGTCAACCCAACAACTGATGTGTGGGTCTCCTTAGCACAGCAACTGAGCACATCCTGGCTTGGTGTGCCCTTCCTGACTTGCCAACATTGTTGCAAACAAGTGAATGTATGTGGGGAATGAAGAATCTTACTGAAAGCCTTGATATCGGGGATAAGTGATTACCTCTGTATGATGTTAATCCAAAAGGAGCTGATATTGTTTGCACTTTGAATGTCGATAGTTGTCTTTACGTAGATGCTCTTGTAGTAGGAGGCTATGATGGGACCATGACACCCACATAAATCAACACGTGAACCTGCTGATAAGCATAATGCCCTTAAAGGCAATATAGCTTTGGATGAAGCAGGTAATGATGTAGTTGATTTATGGAACTGACGGGAACGTATTGCAGTGGTTCTTCTCTTATGCGGAGTAACAGCAGGGAAAGCATTCAAGAGTTAAGTCACCTTGTTTGTTAGGCAGTTAAGAACGTGAGTCAAATTGGCCACTATTACATACAAAACAGAGCAAGTATTGGCTTTTTGTTGTTGGCTCAAGGACATGGCTGTGAGGATTTGGATGGTACATGCTGCGTGGATTTTAGGCGCCCCATTGCAGCAACATGTTATCAAAACCTGAGAACATGTCAGCCTTTTTGGCATCCATTCACTCAATTGGCGGTATCGTTTGTTTGCTATTGCCTTGGTTGCCGTCATGTTTGCAAGGGCCCTGCAGAACATGGAAAACCTGGTACTAGCTGTTCAAAAAAAAAAAAAAAAAGGGGGGGGGAGGGGGAGGGGGCCCCCGGTAATTGGAGAATCGTACGGAACAGAGACAGTGGGATAATGTGCAGTTGTGGCCTTGCTTTGGCGATGTGCAGCTGAGATCCTGCAGCAAAGAGTTCATAACTTTGAGGGAGTATGAGAAGAAACTAGGGTGCAACAGAAAGAAAGGAGGAATGTGATCTCACCTCTAGAAGATAAGGAAACAGCACGAACAGTAGAGAGTAGCCTAGAGTGAAGAGCGCTAAGGAACGTGTTGTATGAATTTGACTGATCGCTCAAACTCCATTCATAAGCAGCTCACAGAGTTGAGAAAAAACGTACAGGCCATAAAGGTTGAGAACGGGTTAACGGACTGGCTACAGGGTTTAGGAATTCCCGGAGGGTTAAAAGACTTGTTTCTGCAGGGGATAACGATGTTATTTGCCATTGTAATCTCTTTACAATGATAATGGGCTGCGTGTGGAATTGCTTTATGAGAATGACGAACAGATTGATAAAAGGGGTCTAGATCACTCAAAAACAAAAAGGGGGATTTGTGGAGTGGCCTGAAGACAACGGACATATTATGAGCAATGCAGACCACGTAAGTTTGTTGTACTAGCAGGCCGAGCAGGCCGCAGCTGTAACAAGCTGCAGGTGTTGTGAAGGACATATGCAAGGCCAAGAGAGACAAAGAGACTGTGTACTCGCAGAGAGATAAGAGAGCTGGACAGAAAGGTGAGGAAAAACCGGATGCCTGCACAAGGGGGGAGCAGCGTGTGGGCACCACACTGGGACCAATCCTAGGGGAGGTGGAAGCGTGTGAACGAGTCGTTTTAACCTATCACCTTTTCCATACCAAAGCCTGCGTAGAGTGTGTATTTTTAGCCGGGGGTATAAATGGCTGTGCGTCTGTTAATAGCATCTGTAGAGTATAAATTGCTGTGTATCCCTTAATAAAGTGGCACCAACTTGATCACACTGGTCGTATCAGTTGTGTGCGAGCCTTCTGCGTCAACAGGGGAGTGCCACTGGCTCTGCCATCACACCAGGCCAGTGGTGTGGGACACAGTAGAGGGAGCGCGGGGTAGAAGAGCCGCTGCATGACAGCGACAGGAGCGGGGCCTGTGCAGACTGGTGCTCCCTTGGCAGAACGTCTGCGCTCGCCCTGCGGTAGAGGACGGGGAAGAGAGAGAGAAGGCTGTTGCCCTGCAGTGCTCATGCACATGTGCAAGCCCACGTGTGCAGGCCCAACTTCCGTTAGTGAGGACTGGCAGGTTTCTTGGACAGGCACTGGGAAGGCAGTCAGGTGTCGGGTGGGCTGAGGGTCCTGACCTCTTCTTCCTCAGCCAAAGTGCCGCGAGTCCCAGAATCACACAATGGTCGTTGTTGGAGGGAACCTCTGGAGATTATGCAGTCCAGCGCCCTGCAAAAGCAGGCTGTGCTAGAGCAGGTTGCGCAACATCCTGTGCAGGTGGTGCTGGAATGTTTCCAGAGGCCTCTCTGGGCAGCCGGTGCCAGTGATCTTAAGCTGGAGTGCTGTGCAAGGGTCCCTGTGCTGGTGGGGGGCAGTGCCTGGACTAGCTGCAAGATCAAGGCACTGCAAAGGGGCAAGGAGATGATGAGCACAACAAGCCCATGCCACGCTCCCTGCCTCCCCACGTGACAGTGCCTGTGCCCAGGTCCCTGGTGGCTGTGGAGGCCACCTGGCACTGGGCACCCTTTCCCCTGCCTACCCGGAGGCTGCCTTAGGCTCTCTCTAGTCCACTCAGGCCCCCTTCTGAGGCCTTCCTTGCACCCCAGACCCCTCTGCAGAGCCTCAAGCCCTCAAAAAAAGCCCACCGGACTGGGGGCCCGGTCCCCTAGGCTCGACCATTCCACTCGAGTCCCCGCCGCACCCCTCCATAGGTGTCTGGTATGCCCCAGGCCTCCGGTTGCTCCTCTAGCGTGGCCGATAGATACTACAGCCAGGAGGCAGCCGGGGAGCAGCAGCAGCAGCAGCCTCTTTGCTCCCACTCAAAGCTCATGGCGCTCCCTGCAGCCACTGCAGCCGTAGGCTTGGGCTTGGAAACATGGTGCAGCTGTGAAAGCAGAGCAGGCTGGGGAAGCCCAGGAACTCCGTGGCATGAGCAAAGGCCCCAGCTCGTGGATTTCCCCTGAAGCCCAGCTGGCCCTGAGAGGCCACTTTCAAGCTGGCTTGCGCCTCGTACAGAAGCCCACAGGGATGCCAGCAGGAGCCAGCCCAAGGCATTCTCTGCTTCCAACTGCCACCCCCAAGGCCCTGAGCCCTCCTATGACGTGCCTGCCTTCCTTCCACTGTTCCCTCATGCTTCTCTCGGAGCAGGCAGAGCTTCAGCCCTTTGCGGTGACCCTTTGTGCCCGACTTGGCAGCCTGCCTCCTTCGGCAGGTGCCGGCTCTGGAAGCCCTTGCCTCACACAGGAGACTGCAGTGCACTGGCGCATGGTTAGCCATGCCAAGGGAAACACTTTATTGCAAGAAGGCAGCCTGCTGAGTTCTGCCGTTGTGAGCAGCGCGGGCAGGACAGAGCAGGCCTTTGTCACTGAGGCTGCCTTTCATCAGCAGGAATTGCCCCAGCAGGAAACGGTCGTCGTGCGCTGCAGCCTGCCCTGGATGCTCCTCATGGTGCTGCTCCAAGCTATTTCGCCCTTAGGTACTGCAGGAGCTCCTGCAGCCGAGTAAAGAAGTCCAGCAGCTTCTGGACTGGAAACGGGCAGGGTGGAAACCGGCTCGATTCTGTTGGCCTTGGCCTTGGCCTCTGAACGGGGGTGTAGGTGAAGACGGGCTGTGGCCTTGCAGTAGTGGTTACTGCTGGGCGCAGGCCCATCTGCACCAGGATCCAGTCGTAGAAGTGCTGGGTGGAGGTGTAGACTCCGGGCTTCCTTGCTCTCGCACAGCCCGTCCCCCAGCTGGTCACGCCAACAAGCCAGAAGTAGTCGGCGCTCTTGTCTTGGCACACGAGAGGCCCACCGCTGTCCCCCTGCAGCGCAGGAGAGAGGATGAAGGGGTTGTTGGGTGGCCACCGTCAGCCCGGTGGCTGGCTCCTTCTCTCTCACGGCACCTGCCAGAGCTGCATTCAGTGGCCAGCCAAGCTCTGCAGAAGCTTGCCTGGCAGGGGGCGGTGGGCCTGTAAGGCAGGGCTCGCTCTCACCGCTCTTCACGGTGGTGGTGAAGGTGTGTCAGAGGGCTGGGATGGTGGAGCTGTGGGCTGCCAAGGGCACCGGGTGGGCCTTCTGGGCCGCGTGCCAGGCCTGTGGGACAAGGCGGGCAGGCCCTGGGCAAGGGCCTGCCCATGGGGAAGGGCGGGTAAGGCCCCCAGCGGTGGGGACCCAGCCATGGGAGTGTGAGTGGCCAGCAAAAGGCCGTGATGGCGCACGTTTGGGCGGTTGTGGCGGGGCTGCCTGTGCTGCCGGGGCTTGGCTTGTAGCACGCTCCTACCTGGCAGGTGTCGGTGCCGCCCTGCGGATAGCCGGCACAGATGTTGTGGGTGTGGATGGCCCCCCTGTACCAGCCGCTGCTGTTACAGACCCTGGCATCAATGAGGTGGACCTGGGCCTCCTGCAGCGCGTATGCCGATCCTCCAGCTGTGAAGAGCACAGAAAGGAATGAACACCCAGCAGCTCATTGCCACTTCTCCTCCCCCGTCTGGCTGAAGCCCTCCCCCGGGGCTCGGCTTTGCATGCCGACAGGCGCTGGACCGCTCTTGCCTTTCTGCCTTGCTCTGGGTCAATGGCTCGGGCCCCTCTCTGGAAGAGAGAGGCATACGCCCCCCCAGCCTGACTCTGGCTTTCGCCTCTGCCATCAGGAAGCGCATCCTGCTTCCCCAAGCTGGCCAAGCTTGCACTGGCACCGCCGCTGCGTTTGGGCCACTCACCTCTTGCTTTCCTGGCACCCCAGCCACTGATGTAGCAGGCTGTCAGCTCTGAGACTCTCAGCGAGGCGTCGGGCACACAGGCAAGCTGTACGTAGCTGTTGCACTGGACAGGCTGGTCCAGCTCCAGCAAGGCAATGTCATTCCGCTGCGTGACGTTCCAGTAGTGCTGGTGAACCAGCAGCCGCCTGACGGCGCGCACCTGAGCCTCAGGGCCCAGCTGAGTCAGCTGGGTGACACCGAGCACCACGCGCAAGACGGTGATGTCCCTGGAAGGCAGATGGAGAGAGGGCTCAGAGGGAGCGCAGCCACGTGCCGCAGCAGCCCGGCACTTGCCCTGCCTTCTGCTCGACGAGGGAGAGAGGCAAGCAGCGCTAGGGAGGCTGCGACTGCCCTCGCGTGCCTTGGGCTCAAGCAGTGTCGAGCGGGAGGCTGCTGGGAAGCAGTGGCACGAGCCCAGCCTTCTCCTGAGCAGCCTCTCGGCGGGGCTCCGGAGTGCCCAGGCACTGGGCGTGCTGCAGGGCAACGGGACGGCAGGAGCACGTGCCGCTGCACTCAGGGCACCTGCTAGTGTTGTGGGGCTAGCCCCGACCCCTGGTCCTCCTTACCTGACCTCGATGAAGCAGTGGGCTGCGGTGAGGACCCACTGTGGGCTGATGAGGGAGCCCCCGCAGATGTGCACCGTGCCTCCTTCCACGAGAGCCTGGATGCTGACGATCCAGGGCCAGGCCCCTGGCAGGGCATCTGTGCCACCCACGACGCGTGACATGCCGTAGTGAAAAGCCATGGGACGAAGCCCGCAGCTCCCTCTGTAACCAGAAACTCCTTACTGTGCTGCTGGATGGCTTGCGCCGTTGCGGCTGAAGGCCAGCCGTCTTCCCTCCCCACAAGGCATGGCCAGAAGGGCCGAGGAAACCCGTGGGGCCAAAACCCGCTCCCCTCGCCCCGCTTTCTGCTTCAGCCCGCAGACGAGTTGTGCCGGCGGCCTGGCTGCTGCCAAGGCACTGAGCCTCCCACATGGCTTTCAGGAACCTGGGGGGTGGCCACGGGGGACAAGCAGGCCCCCTCCAGTGAAGCCCACAAGGCTTGCCCAAGCTCCCTCCCAGAGCCTCGGGCCACTTACCCACAGCTGTCCCATGTGCCGTGCACAGGACAGCACACGGCCAGCAGGACAAGGAGGAGACGCAGAAAATCCATCGCTGCCAGCGACATGTGGCAGCTGCAAGGACGAGGGCTTGTCGCCACCAGTACGGCTGCCGACGGACTGCCCGCAGGATTCCCGTTGCCCGGGGTTCCCTTGGACGTGGGACTGATGTCACAGAGTGCCTGGTTCTGGGTGCTGGGCGTGGTGGTGTCGGGGGGTGGGGTGGGGTGGGGTGGGGCAGGGGGGGTGGGGCGGGGGGGTGAGGGTAGGGAGGGGAGGCAATAGGAGGGGTTCCAAGCAGGATTGGAGGCAGAAGCTGGGATCACTTTGCCTTTGCAGTCTATGAAATCTGCTGGTTTGATGGTACAAACTTGTTACTGAATTGATGATAAAAATCCCCCAAAGATATTTAGAGTGGACTGGAGGTGTTCCACATGTTGTGATAGCCCCTGTACAACAATTTGGCGCTGAATGGGCGCTGTCAGACTCTACTGCCCTTCAAGTGGCTCTTGGCAATTTTCAAGGGCAAGTTCAGTACCATCATCCACCTCATCCACTTTGGACAATGACTGTAGATCTAACTTTGCAGCCACGGCAACTGAGTTGGAGACGACCAATCAAAGGTGATACGGTATTTACAGATGGGTCTGGAAAAGTGGGAAAAGCCGCAGTGGCTTGGAAAAAAATGGGCAATGGCCTTCCCAAATTGTGCATCAGGAAGGATCATCGCAAGTCATGGCGTTGCGGGCTGCGGCCTTGGCATTTCTTTATTTCCCAGGCCCTGTTAATCTCATGACTGATTCAGCCTGTGTGGCAGCCCTCCTTTCCCAGTTGGAGATGGCTGTCCATGGCCATATCAACCATGCTAAGCTTTTTGGCAATTTTGACTGTAGTTCGGGAAGGGACTTGGAAACGCCGTTCTCCATTCTACGTTATGCATGTTACGGCCACACTTCCCTACGCGGTTCTGCAATCGATGGCAACGCTGGAGCTGATGCTCCAGTTTCTGTGGCTCTGTCGGTGCCTGTTCCTGAGGCCCACCTGCAGGTCGTGTTAGCCCACCAATTTTATCATCAGATTTGGCGATTCTTGTATCAACAGTTTGGCCAAAAGAGTCTCTCTCAGGCTGCTGCACGCAGCATTGTTGCAGCCTGTCCAGCCTGTCCAAAGGGTATCCCCGTGCCCAGTTTTGGAGTTAATGGCAGAGGCCTTCAAGCTTTCCAACGCTGGTGTTACAACAGATGTAACTCATTACAATGCCGGTGGGGGATCCCCAGCAATTTGGTATTCCCCATTCCCCTGCGGGCCAAGCCATCGTTGAATGCATGAATGATACTCTTAAACGCCTGCTTGAAAAACAGAGAAGGGGAATGAGGGGAATGACCCAGAGGCACGTTCCGAGAAAGCATGCTATATTTTGAAGTTTTTGAAAATCTCTGTCGACCATGCGGTGCCTCCCATTGTACGATATTTTGTGTCAACTGGTGACAAGCAGCAAAAGCACCAAGGTGTCTTAGTACGCGGGAAAGACCCTCATACCAGGCATTGGTCAGGACCGCATGGATTGTTAACTTGGGGGAGAGGTGATGCTTGTGTTTCTACAGAGGAAGGTCCGCGATGGGATACCTGCTGGCTGTGTGCGGCCTGAGCTTAGCGTGCCGGACCGTGGGAGCGCTGCTGCCGCCAGTCAACCCAACAACTGATGTGTGGGTCTCCTTAGCACAGCAACTGAGCACATCCTGGCGTGGTGTGCCCTTCCTGACTTGCCAACATTGTTGCAAACAAGTGAATGTATGTGGGGAATGAAGAATCTTACTGAAAGCCTTGATATCGGGGATAAGCGATTACCTCTGTATGATGTTAATCCAAAAGCAGCTGATATTGTTTGCACTTTGAATGTCGATAGTTGTCTTTACGTAGATGCTCTTGTAGTAGGAGGCTATGATGGGACCATGACACCCACATAAATCAACACGTGAACCTGCTGATAAGCATAATGCCCTTAAAGGCAATATAGCTTTGGATGAAGCAGGTAATGATGTAGTTGATTTATGGAACTGACGGGAACGTATTGCAGTGGTTCTTCTCTTATGCGGAGTAACAGCAGGGAAAGCATTCAAGAGTTAAGTCACCTTGTTTGTTAGGCAGTTAAGAACGTGAGTCAAATTGGCCACTATTACATACAAAACAGAGCAAGTATTGGCTTTTTGTTGTTGGCTCAAGGACATGGCTGTGAGGATTTGGATGGTACATGCTGCGTGGATTTTAGGCGCCCCATTGCAGCAACATGTTATCAAAACCTGAGAACATGTCAGCCTTTTTGGCATCCATTCACTCAATTGGCGGTATCGTTTGTTTGCTATTGCCTTGGTTGCCGTCATGTTTGCAAGGGCCCTGCAGAACATGGAAAACCTGGTACTAGCTGTTCAAAAAAAAAAAAAAAAGGGGGGGGGGAGGGGGAGGGGGCCCCCGGTAATTGGAGAATCGTACAGAACAGAGACAGTGGGATAATGTGCAGTTGTGGCCTTGCTTTGGCGATGTGCAGCTGAGATCCTGCAGCAAAGAGTTCATAACTTTGAGGGAGTATGAGAAGAAACTAGGGTGCAACAGAAAGAAAGGAGGAATGTGATCTCACCTCTAGAAGATAAGGAAACAGCACGAACAGTAGAGAGTAGCCTAGAGTGAAGAGCGCTAAGGAACGTGTTGTATGAATTTGACTGATCGCTCAAACTCCATTCATAAGCAGCTCACAGAGTTGAGAAAAAACGTACAGGCCATAAAGGTTGAGAACGGGTTAACGGACTGGCTACAGGGTTTAGGAATTCCCGGAGGGTTAAAAGACTTGTTTCTGCAGGGGATAACGATGTTATTTGCCATTGTAATCTCTTTACAATGATAATGGGCTGCGTGTGGAATTGCTTTATGAGAATGACGAACAGATTGATAAAAGGGGTCTGGATCACTCAAAAACAAAAAGGGGGATTTGTGGAGTGGCCTGAAGACAACGGACATATTATGAGCAATGCAGACCACGTAAGTTTGTTGTACTAGCAGGCCGAGCAGGCCGCAGCTGTAACAAGCTGCAGGTGTTGTGAAGGACATATGCAAGGCCAAGAGAGACAAAGAGACTGTGTACTCGCAGAGAGATAAGAGAGCTGGACAGAAAGGTGAGGAAAAACCGGATGCCTGCACAAGGGGGGAGCAGCGTGTGGGCACCACACTGGGACCAATCCTAGGGGAGGTGGAAGCGTGTGAACGAGTCGTTTTAACCTATCACCTTTTCCATACCAAAGCCTGCGTAGAGTGTGTATTTTTAGCTGGGGGGATAAATGGCTGTGCGTCTGTTAATAGCATCTGTAGAGTATAAATTGCTGTGTATCCCTTAATAAAGTGGCACCAACTTGATCACACTGGTCGTATCAGTTGTGTGCGAGCCTTCTGCGTCAACAGGGGAGTGCCACTGGCTCTGCCATCACACCAGGCCAGTGGTGTGGGACACAGTAGAGGGAGCGCGGGGTAGAAGAGCCGCTGCATGACAGCGACAGCAGCGGGGCCTGTGCAGACTGGTGCTCCCTTGGCAGAACGTCTGCGCTCGCCCTGCGGTAGAGGACGGGGAAGAGAGAGAGAAGGCTGTTGCCCTGCAGTGCTCATGCACATGTGCAAGCCCACGTGTGCAGGCCCAACTTCCGTTAGTGAGGACTGGCAGGTTTCTTGGACAGGCACTGGGAAGGCAGTCAGGTGTCGGGTGGGCTGAGGGTCCTGACCTCTTCTTCCTCAGCCAAAGTGCCGCGAGTCCCAGAATCACACAATGGTCGTTGTTGGAGGGAACCTCTGGAGATTATGCAGTCCAGCGCCCTGCAAAAGCAGGCTGTGCTAGAGCAGGTTGCGCAACATCCTGTGCAGGTGGTGCTGGAATGTTTCCAGAGGCCTCTCTGGGCAGCCGGTGCCAGTGATCTTAAGCTGGAGTGCTGTGCAAGGGTCCCTGTGCTGGTGGGGGGCAGTGCCTGGACTAGCTGCAAGATCAAG
Source organism: Falco punctatus (assembly GCF_963210335.1). Taxonomy (NCBI): domain Eukaryota; kingdom Metazoa; phylum Chordata; class Aves; order Falconiformes; family Falconidae; genus Falco; species Falco punctatus. The sequence continues at coordinate 86,388,918 of NC_137586.1, forward strand.
GCACTGCAAAGGGGCAAGGAGATGATGAGCACAACAAGCCCATGCCACGCTCCCTGCCTCCCCACGTGACAGTGCCTGTGCCCAGGTCCCTGGTGGCTGTGGAGGCCACCTGGCACTGGGCACCCTTTCCCCTGCCTACCCGGAGGCTGCCTTAGGCTCTCTCTAGTCCACTCAGGCCCCCTTCTGAGGCCTTCCTTGCACCCCAGACCCCTCTGCAGAGCCTCAAGCCCTCAAAAAAAGCCCACCGGACTGGGGGCCCGGTCCCCTAGGCTCGACCATTCCACTCGAGTCCCCGCCGCACCCCTCCATAGGTGTCTGGTATGCCCCAGGCCTCCGGTTGCTCCTCTAGCGTGGCCGATAGATACTACAGCCAGGAGGCAGCCGGGGAGCAGCAGCAGCAGCAGCCTCTTTGCTCCCACTCAAAGCTCATGGCGCTCCCTGCAGCCACTGCAGCCGTAGGCTTGGGCTTGGAAACATGGTGCAGCTGTGAAAGCAGAGCAGGCTGGGGAAGCCCAGGAACTCCGTGGCATGAGCAAAGGCCCCAGCTCGTGGATTTCCCCTGAAGCCCAGCTGGCCCTGAGAGGCCACTTTCAAGCTGGCTTGCGCCTCGTACAGAAGCCCACAGGGATGCCAGCAGGAGCCAGCCCAAGGCATTCTCTGCTTCCAACTGCCACCCCCAAGGCCCTGAGCCCTCCTATGACGTGCCTGCCTTCCTTCCACTGTTCCCTCATGCTTCTCTCGGAGCAGGCAGAGCTTCAGCCCTTTGCGGTGACCCTTTGTGCCCGACTTGGCAGCCTGCCTCCTTCGGCAGGTGCCGGCTCTGGAAGCCCTTGCCTCACACAGGAGACTGCAGTGCACTGGCGCATGGTTAGCCATGCCAAGGGAAACACTTTATTGCAAGAAGGCAGCCTGCTGAGTTCTGCCGTTGTGAGCAGCGCGGGCAGGACAGAGCAGGCCTTTGTCACTGAGGCTGCCTTTCATCAGCAGGAATTGCCCCAGCAGGAAACGGTCGTCGTGCGCTGCAGCCTGCCCTGGATGCTCCTCATGGTGCTGCTCCAAGCTATTTCGCCCTTAGGTACTGCAGGAGCTCCTGCAGCCGAGTAAAGAAGTCCAGCAGCTTCTGGACTGGAAACGGGCAGGGTGGAAACCGGCTCGATTCTGTTGGCCTTGGCCTTGGCCTCTGAACGGGGGTGTAGGTGAAGACGGGCTGTGGCCTTGCAGTAGTGGTTACTGCTGGGCGCAGGCCCATCTGCACCAGGATCCAGTCGTAGAAGTGCTGGGTGGAGGTGTAGACTCCGGGCTTCCTTGCTCTCGCACAGCCCGTCCCCCAGCTGGTCACGCCAACAAGCCAGAAGTAGTCGGCGCTCTTGTCTTGGCACACGAGAGGCCCACCGCTGTCCCCCTGCAGCACAGGAGAGAGGATGAAGGGGTTGTTGGGTGGCCACCGTCAGCCCGGTGGCTGGCTCCTTCTCTCTCACGGCACCTGCCAGAGCTGCATTCAGTGGCCAGCCAAGCTCTGCAGAAGCTTGCCTGGCAGGGGGCGGTGGGCCTGTAAGGCAGGGCTCGCTCTCACCGCTCTTCACGGTGGTGGTGAAGGTGTGTCAGAGGGCTGGGATGGTGGAGCTGTGGGCTGCCAAGGGCACCGGGTGGGCCTTCTGGGCCGCGTGCCAGGCCTGTGGGACAAGGCGGGCAGGCCCTGGGCAAGGGCCTGCCCATGGGGAAGGGCGGGTAAGGCCCCCAGCGGTGGGGACCCAGCCATGGGAGTGTGAGTGGCCAGCAAAAGGCCGTGATGGCGCACGTTTGGGCGGTTGTGGCGGGGCTGCCTGTGCTGCCGGGGCTTGGCTTGTAGCACGCTCCTACCTGGCAGGTGTCGGTGCCGCCCTGCGGATAGCCGGCACAGATGTTGTGGGTGTGGATGGCCCCCCTGTACCAGCCGCTGCTGTTACAGACCCTGGCATCAATGAGGTGGACCTGGGCCTCCTGCAGCGCGTATGCCGATCCTCCAGCTGTGAAGAGCACAGAAAGGAATGAACACCCAGCAGCTCATTGCCACTTCTCCTCCCCCGTCTGGCTGAAGCCCTCCCCCGGGGCTCGGCTTTGCATGCCGACAGGCGCTGGACCGCTCTTGCCTTTCTGCCTTGCTCTGGGTCAATGGCTCGGGCCCCTCTCTGGAAGAGAGAGGCATACGCCCCCCCAGCCTGACTCTGGCTTTCGCCTCTGCCATCAGGAAGCGCATCCTGCTTCCCCAAGCTGGCCAAGCTTGCACTGGCACCGCCGCTGCGTTTGGGCCACTCACCTCTTGCTTTCCTGGCACCCCAGCCACTGATGTAGCAGGCTGTCAGCTCTGAGACTCTCAGCGAGGCGTCGGGCACACAGGCAAGCTGTACGTAGCTGTTGCACTGGACAGGCTGGTCCAGCTCCAGCAAGGCAATGTCATTCCGCTGCGTGACGTTCCAGTAGTGCTGGTGAACCAGCAGCCGCCTGACGGCGCGCACCTGAGCCTCAGGGCCCAGCTGAGTCAGCTGGGTGACACCGAGCACCACGCGCAAGACGGTGATGTCCCTGGAAGGCAGATGGAGAGAGGGCTCAGAGGGAGCGCAGCCACGTGCCGCAGCAGCCCGGCACTTGCCCTGCCTTCTGCTCGACGAGGGAGAGAGGCAAGCAGCGCTAGGGAGGCTGCGACTGCCCTCGCGTGCCTTGGGCTCAAGCAGTGTCGAGCGGGAGGCTGCTGGGAAGCAGTGGCACGAGCCCAGCCTTCTCCTGAGCAGCCTCTCGGCGGGGCTCCGGAGTGCCCAGGCACTGGGCGTGCTGCAGGGCAACGGGACGGCAGGAGCACGTGCCGCTGCGCTCAGGGCACCTGCTAGTGTTGTGGGGCTAGCCCCGACCCCTGGTCCTCCTTACCTGACCTCGATGAAGCAGTGGGCTGCGGTGAGGACCCACTGTGGGCTGATGAGGGAGCCCCCGCAGATGTGCACCGTGCCTCCTTCCACGAGAGCCTGGATGCTGACGATCCAGGGCCAGGCCCCTGGCAGGGCATCTGTGCCACCCACGACGCGTGACATGCCGTAGTGAAAAGCCATGGGACGAAGCCCGCAGCTCCCTCTGTAACCAGAAACTCCTTACTGTGCTGCTGGATGGCTTGCGCCGTTGCGGCTGAAGGCCAGCCGTCTTCCCTCCCCACAAGGCATGGCCAGAAGGGCCGAGGAAACCCGTGGGGCCAAAACCCGCTCCCCTCGCCCCGCTTTCTGCTTCAGCCCGCAGACGAGTTGTGCCGGCGGCCTGGCTGCTGCCAAGGCACTGAGCCTCCCACATGGCTTTCAGGAACCTGGGGGGTGGCCACGGGGGACAAGCAGGCCCCCTCCAGTGAAGCCCACAAGGCTTGCCCAAGCTCCCTCCCAGAGCCTCGGGCCACTTACCCACAGCTGTCCCATGTGCCGTGCACAGGACAGCACACGGCCAGCAGGACAAGGAGGAGACGCAGAAAATCCATCGCTGCCAGCGACATGTGGCAGCTGCAAGGACGAGGCCTTGTCGCCACCAGTACGGCTGCCGACGGACTGCCCGCAGGATTCCCGTTGCCCGGGGTTCCCTTGGACGTGGGACTGATGTCACAGAGTGCCTGGTTCTGGGTGCTGGGCGTGGTGGTGTCGGGGGGTGGGGTGGGGTGGGGTGGGGCAGGGGGGGTGGGGCGGGGGGGTGAGGGTAGGGAGGGGAGGCAATAGGAGGGGTTCCAAGCAGGATTGGAGGCAGAAGCTGGGATCACTTTGCCTTTGCAGTCTATGAAATCTGCTGGTTTGATGGTACAAACTTGTTACTGAATTGATGATAAAAATCCCCCAAAGATATTTAGAGTGGACTGGAGGTGTTCCACATGTTGTGATAGCCCCTGTACAACAATTTGGCGCTGAATGGGCGCTGTCAGACTCTACTGCCCTTCAAGTGGCTCTTGGCAATTTTCAAGGGCAAGTTCAGTACCATCATCCACCTCATCCACTTTGGACAATGACTGTAGATCTAACTTTGCAGCCACGGCAACTGAGTTGGAGACGACCAATCAAAGGTGATACGGTATTTACAGATGGGTCTGGAAAAGTGGGAAAAGCCGCAGTGGCTTGGAAAAAAATGGGCAATGGCCTTCCCAAATTGTGCATCAGGAAGGATCATCGCAAGTCATGGCGTTGCGGGCTGCGGCCTTGGCATTTCTTTATTTCCCAGGCCCTGTTAATCTCATGACTGATTCAGCCTGTGTGGCAGCCCTCCTTTCCCAGTTGGAGATGGCTGTCCATGGCCATATCAACCATGCTAAGCTTTTTGGCAATTTTGACTGTAGTTCGGGAAGGGACTTGGAAACGCCCTTCTCCATTCTACGTTATGCATGTTACGGCCACACTTCCCTACGCGGTTCTGCAATCGATGGCAACGCTGGAGCTGATGCTCCAGTTTCTGTGGCTCTGTCGGTGCCTGTTCCTGAGGCCCACCTGCAGGTCGTGTTAGCCCACCAATTTTATCATCAGATTTGGCGATTCTTGTATCAACAGTTTGGCCAAAAGAGTCTCTCTCAGGCTGCTGCACGCAGCATTGTTGCAGCCTGTCCAGCCTGTCCAAAGGGTATCCCCGTGCCCAGTTTTGGAGTTAATGGCAGAGGCCTTCAAGCTTTCCAACGCTGGTGTTACAACAGATGTAACTCATTACAATGCCGGTGGGGGATCCCCAGCAATTTGGTATTCCCCATTCCCCTGCGGGCCAAGCCATCGTTGAATGCATGAATGATACTCTTAAACGCCTGCTTGAAAAACAGAGAAGGGGAATGAGGGGAATGACCCAGAGGCACGTTCCGAGAAAGCATGCTATATTTTGAAGTTTTTGAAAATCTCTGTCGACCATGCGGTGCCTCCCATTGTACGATATTTTGTGTCAACTGGTGACAAGCAGCAAAAGCACCAAGGTGTCTTAGTACGCGGGAAAGACCCTCATACCAGGCATTGGTCAGGACCGCATGGATTGTTAACTTGGGGGAGAGGTGATGCTTGTGTTTCTACAGAGGAAGGTCCGCGATGGGATACCTGCTGGCTGTGTGCGGCCTGAGCTTAGCGTGCCGGACCGTGGGAGCGCTGCTGCCGCCAGTCAACCCAACAACTGATGTGTGGGTCTCCTTAGCACAGCAACTGAGCACATCCTGGCGTGGTGTGCCCTTCCTGACTTGCCAACATGGTTGCAAACAAGTGAATGTATGTGGGGAATGAAGAATCTTACTGAAAGCCTTGATATCGGGGATAAGCGATTACCTCTGTATGATGTTAATCCAAAAGGAGCTGATATTGTTTGCACTTTGAATGTCGATAGTTGTCTTTACGTAGATGCTCTTGTAGTAGGAGGCTATGATGGGACCATGACACCCACATAAATCAACACGTGAACCTGCTGATAAGCATAATGCCCTTAAAGGCAATATAGCTTTGGATGAAGCAGGTAATGATGTAGTTGATTTATGGAACTGACGGGAACGTATTGCAGTGGTTCTTCTCTTATGCGGAGTAACAGCAGGGAAAGCATTCAAGAGTTAAGTCACCTTGTTTGTTAGGCAGTTAAGAACGTGAGTCAAATTGGCCACTATTACATACAAAACAGAGCAAGTATTGGCTTTTTGTTGTTGGCTCAAGGACATGGCTGTGAGGATTTGGATGGTACATGCTGCGTGGATTTTAGGCGCCCCATTGCAGCAACATGTTATCAAAACCTGAGAACATGTCAGCCTTTTTGGCATCCATTCACTCAATTGGCGGTATCGTTTGTTTGCTATTGCCTTGGTTGCCGTCATGTTTGCAAGGGCCCTGCAGAACATGGAAAACCTGGTACTAGCTGTTCAAAAAAAAAGAAAAAAAGGGGGGGGGAGGGGGAGGGGGCCCCCGGTAATTGGAGAATCGTACAGAACAGAGACAGTGGGATAATGTGCAGTTGTGGCCTTGCTTTGGCGATGTGCAGCTGAGATCCTGCAGCAAAGAGTTCATAACTTTGAGGGAGTATGAGAAGAAACTAGGGTGCAACAGAAAGAAAGGAGGAATGTGATCTCACCTCTAGAAGATAAGGAAACAGCACGAACAGTAGAGAGTAGCCTATAGTGAAGAGCGCTAAGGAACGTGTTGTATGAATTTGACTGATCGCTCAAACTCCATTCATAAGCAGCTCACAGAGTTGAGAAAAAACGTACAGGCCATAAAGGTTGAGAACGGGTTAACGGACTGGCTACAGGGTTTAGGAATTCCCGGAGGGTTAAAAGACTTGTTTCTGCAGGGGATAACGATGTTATTTGCCATTGTAATCTCTTTACAATGATAATGGGCTGCGTGTGGAATTGCTTTATGAGAATGACGAACAGATTGATAAAAGGGGTCTGGATCACTCAAAAACAAAAAGGGGGATTTGTGGAGTGGCCTGAAGACAACGGACATATTATGAGCAATGCAGACCACGTAAGTTTGTTGTACTAGCAGGCCGAGCAGGCCGCAGCTGTAACAAGCTGCAGGTGTTGTGAAGGACATATGCAAGGCCAAGAGAGACAAAGAGACTGTGTACTCGCAGAGAGATAAGAGAGCTGGACAGAAAGGTGAGGAAAAACCGGATGCCTGCACAAGGGGGGAGCAGCGTGTGGGCACCACACTGGGACCAATCCTAGGGGAGGTGGAAGCGTGTGAACGAGTCGTTTTAACCTATCACCTTTTCCATACCAAAGCCTGCGTAGAGTGTGTATTTTTAGCCGGGGGTATAAATGGCTGTGCGTCTGTTAATAGCATCTGTAGAGTATAAATTGCTGTGTATCCCTTAATAAAGTGGCACCAACTTGATCACACTGGTCGTATCAGTTGTGTGCGAGCCTTCTGCGTCAACAGGGGAGTGCCACTGGCTCTGCCATCACACCAGGCCAGTGGTGTGGGACACAGTAGAGGGAGCGCGGGGTAGAAGAGCCGCTGCATGACAGCGACAGGAGCGGGGCCTGTGCAGACTGGTGCTCCCTTGGCAGAACGTCTGCGCTCGCCCTGCGGTAGAGGACGGGGAAGAGAGAGAGAAGGCTGTTGCCCTGCAGTGCTCATGCACATGTGCAAGCCCACGTGTGCAGGCCCAACTTCCGTTAGTGAGGACTGGCAGGTTTCTTGGACAGGCACTGGGAAGGCAGTCAGGTGTCGGGTGGGCTGAGGGTCCTGACCTCTTCTTCCTCAGCCAAAGTGCCGCGAGTCCCAGAATCACACAATGGTCGTTGTTGGAGGGAACCTCTGGAGATTATGCAGTCCAGCGCCCTGCAAAAGCAGGCTGTGCTAGAGCAGGTTGCGCAACATCCTGTGCAGGTGGTGCTGGAATGTTTCCAGAGGCCTCTCTGGGCAGCCGGTGCCAGTGATCTTAAGCTGGAGTGCTGTGCAAGGGTCCCTGTGCTGGTGGGGGGCAGTGCCTGGACTAGCTGCAAGATCAAGGCACTGCAAAGGGGCAAGGAGATGATGAGCACAACAAGCCCATGCCACGCTCCCTGCCTCCCCACGTGACAGTGCCTGTGCCCAGGTCCCTGGTGGCTGTGGAGGCCACCTGGCACTGGGCACCCTTTCCCCTGCCTACCCGGAGGCTGCCTTAGGCTCTCTCTAGTCCACTCAGGCCCCCTTCTGAGGCCTTCCTTGCACCCCAGACCCCTCTGCAGAGCCTCAAGCCCTCAAAAAAAGCCCACCGGACTGGGGGCCCGGTCCCCTAGGCTCGACCATTCCACTCGAGTCCCCGCCGCACCCCTCCATAGGTGTCTGGTATGCCCCAGGCCTCCGGTTGCTCCTCTAGCGTGGCCGATAGATACTACAGCCAGGAGGCAGACGGGGAGCAGCAGCAGCAGCAGCCTCTTTGCTCCCACTCAAAGCTCATGGCGCTCCCTGCAGCCACTGCAGCCGTAGGCTTGGGCTTGGAAACATGGTGCAGCTGTGAAAGCAGAGCAGGCTGGGGAAGCCCAGGAACTCCGTGGCATGAGCAAAGGCCCCAGCTCGTGGATTTCCCCTGAAGCCCAGCTGGCCCTGAGAGGCCACTTTCAAGCTGGCTTGCGCCTCGTACAGAAGCCCACAGGGATGCCAGCAGGAGCCAGCCCAAGGCATTCTCTGCTTCCAACTGCCACCCCCAAGGCCCTGAGCCCTCCTATGACGTGCCTGCCTTCCTTCCACTGTTCCCTCATGCTTCTCTCGGAGCAGGCAGAGCTTCAGCCCTTTGCGGTGACCCTTTGTGCCCGACTTGGCAGCCTGCCTCCTTCGGCAGGTGCCGGCTCTGGAAGCCCTTGCCTCACACAGGAAACTGCAGTGCACTGGCGCATGGTTAGCCATGCCAAGGGAAACACTTTATTGCAAGAAGGCAGCCTGCTGAGTTCTGCCGTTGTGAGCAGCGCGGGCAGGACAGAGCAGGCCTTTGTCACTGAGGCTGCCTTTCATCAGCAGGAATTGCCCCAGCAGGAAACGGTCGTCGTGCGCTGCAGCCTGCCCTGGATGCTCCTCATGGTGCTGCTCCAAGCTATTTCGCCCTTAGGTACTGCAGGAGCTCCTGCAGCCGAGTAAAGAAGTCCAGCAGCTTCTGGACTGGAAACGGGCAGGGTGGAAACCGGCTCGATTCTGTTGGCCTTGGCCTTGGCCTTGGCCTTGGCCTCTGAACGGGGGTGTAGGTGAAGGCTGGCTGTGGCCTTGCAGTAGTGGTTACTGCTGGGCGCAGGCCCATCTGCACCAGGATCCAGTCGTAGAAGTGCTGGGTGGAGGTGTAGACTCCGGGCTTCCTTGCTCTCGCACAGCCCGTCCCCCAGCTGGTCACGCCAACAAGCCAGAAGTAGTCGGCGCTCTTGTCTTGGCACACGAGAGGCCCACCGCTGTCCCCCTGCAGCACAGGAGAGAGGATGAAGGGGTGTTGGGTGGCCACCGTCAGCCCGGTGGCTGGCTCCTTCTCTCTCACGGCACCTGCCAGAGCTGCATTCAGTGGCCAGCCAAGCTCTGCAGAAGCTTGCCTGGCAGGGGGCGGTGGGCCTGTAAGGCAGGGCTCGCTCTCACCGTTCTTCACGGTGGTGGTGAAGGTGTGTCAGAGGGCTGGGATGGTGGAGCTGTGGGCTGCCAAGGGCACCGGGTGGGCCTTCTGGGCCGCGTGCCAGGCCTGTGGGACAAGGCGGGCAGGCCCTGGGCAAGGGCCTGCCCATGGGGAAGGGCGGGTAAGGCCCCCAGCGGTGGGGACCCAGCCATGGGAGTGTGAGTGGCCAGCAAAAGGCCGTGATGGCGCACGTTTGGGCGGTTGTGGCGGGGCTGCCTGTGCTGCCGGGGCTTGGCTTGTAGCACGCTCCTACCTGGCAGGTGTCGGTGCCGCCCTGCGGATAGCCGGCACAGATGTTGTGGGTGTGGATGGCCCCCCTGTACCAGCCGCTGCTGTTACAGACCCTGGCATCAATGAGGTGGACCTGGGCCTCCTGCAGCGCGTATGCCGATCCTCCAGCTGTGAAGAGCACAGAAAGGAATGAACACCCAGCAGCTCATTGCCAGTTCTCCTCCCCCGTCTGGCTGAAGCCCTCCCCCGGGGCTCGGCTTTGCATGCCGACAGGCGCTGGACCGCTCTTGCCTTTCTGCCTTGCTCTGGGTCAATGGCTCGGGCCCCTCTCTGGAAGAGAGAGGCATACGCCCCCCCAGCCTGACTCTGGCTTTCGCCTCTGCCATCAGGAAGCGCATCCTGCTTCCCCAAGCTGGCCAAGCTTGCACTGGCACCGCCGCTGCGTTTGGGCCACTCACCTCTTGCTTTCCTGGCACCCCAGCCACTGATGTAGCAGGCTGTCAGCTCTGAGACTCTCAGCGAGGCGTCGGGCACACAGGCAAGCTGTACGTAGCTGTTGCACTGGACAGGCTGGTCCAGCTCCAGCAAGGCAATGTCATTCCGCTGCGTGACGTTCCAGTAGTGCTGGTGAACCAGCAGCCGCCTGACGGCGCGCACCTGAGCCTCAGGGCCCAGCTGAGTCAGCTGGGTGACACCGAGCACCACGCGCAAGACGGTGATGTCCCTGGAAGGCAGATGGAGAGAGGGCTCAGAGGGAGCGCAGCCACGTGCCGCAGCAGCCCGGCACTTGCCCTGCCTTCTGCTCGACGAGGGAGAGAGGCAAGCAGCGCTAGGGAGGCTGCGACTGCCCTCGCGTGCCTTGGGCTCAAGCAGTGGCGAGCGGGAGGCTGCTGGGAAGCAGTGGCACGAGCCCAGCCTTCTCCTGAGCAGCCTCTCGGCGGGGCTCTGGAGTGCCCAGGCACTGGGCGTGCTGCAGGGCAACGGGACGGCAGGAGCACGTGCCGCTGCGCTCAGGGCACCTGCTAGTGTTGTGGGGCTAGCCCCGACCCCTGGTCCTCCTTACCTGACCTCGATGAAGCAGTGGGCTGCGGTGAGGACCCACTGTGGGCTGATGAGGGAGCCCCCGCAGATGTGCACCGTGCCTCCTTCCACGAGAGCCTGGATGCTGACGATCCAGGGCCAGGCCCCTGGCAGGGCATCTGTGCCACCCACGACGCGTGACATGCCGTAGTGAAAAGCCATGGGACGAAGCCCGCAGCTCCCTCTGTAACCAGAAACTCCTTACTGTGCTGCTGGATGGCTTGCGCCGTTGCGGCTGAAGGCCAGCCGTCTTCCCTCCCCACAAGGCATGGCCAGAAGGGCCGAGGAAACCCGTGGGGCCAAAACCCGCTCCCCTCGCCCCGCTTTCTGCTTCAGCCCGCAGACGAGTTGTGCCGGCGGCCTGGCTGCTGCCAAGGCACTGAGCCTCCCACATGGCTTTCAGGAACCTGGGGGGTGGCCACGGGGGACAAGCAGGCCCCCTCCAGTGAAGCCCACAAGGCTTGCCCAAGCTCCCTCCCAGAGCCTCGGGCCACTTACCCACAGCTGTCCCATGTGCCGTGCACAGGACAGCACACGGCCAGCAGGACAAGGAGGAGACGCAGAAAATCCATCGCTGCCAGCGACATGTGGCAGCTGCAAGGACGAGGGCTTGTCGCCACCAGTACGGCTGCCGACGGACTGCCCGCAGGATTCCCGTTGCCCGGGGTTCCCTTGGACGTGGGACTGATGTCACAGAGTGCCTGGTTCTGGGTGCTGGGCGTGGTGGTGTCGGGGGGTGGGGTGGGGTGGGGTGGGGCAGGGGGGGTGGGGCGGGGGGGTGAGGGTAGGGAGGGGAGGCAATAGGAGGGGTTCCAAGCAGGATTGGAGGCAGAAGCTGGGATCACTTTGCCTTTGCAGTCTATGAAATCTGCTGGTTTGATGGTACAAACTTGTTACTGAATTGATGATAAAAATCCCCCAAAGATATTTAGAGTGGACTGGAGGTGTTCCACATGTTGTGATAGCCCCTGTACAACAATTTGGCGCTGAATGGGCGCTGTCAGACTCTACTGCCCTTCAAGAGGCTCTTGGCAATTTTCAAGGGCAAGTTCAGTACCATCATCTACCTCATCCACTTTGGACAATGACTGTAGATCTAACTTTGCAGCCACGGCAACTGAGTTGGAGACGACCAATCAAAGGTGATACGGTATTTACAGATGGGTCTGGAAAAGTGGGAAAAGCCGCAGTGGCTTGGAAAAAAATGGGCAATGGCCTTCCCAAATTGTGCATCAGGAAGGATCATCGCAAGTCATGGCGTTGCGGGCTGCGGCCTTGGCATTTCTTTATTTCCCAGGCCCTGTTAATCTCATGACTGATTCAGCCTGTGTGGCAGCCCTCCTTTCCCAGTTGGAGATGGCTGTCCATGGCCATATCAACCATGCTAAGCTTTTTGGCAATTTTGACTGTAGTTCGGGAAGGGACTTGGAAACGCCCTTCTCCATTCTACGTTATGCATGTTACGGCCACACTTCCCTACGCGGTTCTGCAATCGATGGCAACGCTGGAGCTGATGCTCCAGTTTCTGTGGCTCTGTCGGTGCCTGTTCCTGAGGCCCACCTGCAGGTCGTGTTAGCCCACCAATTTTATCATCAGATTTGGCGATTCTTGTATCAACAGTTTGGCCAAAAGAGTCTCTCTCAGGCTGCTGCACGCAGCATTGTTGCAGCCTGTCCAGCCTGTCCAAAGGGTATCCCCGTGCCCAGTTTTGGAGTTAATGGCAGAGGCCTTCAAGCTTTCCAACGCTGGTGTTACAACAGATGTAACTCATTACAATGCCGGTGGGGGATCCCCAGCAATTTGGTATTCCCCATTCCCCTGCGGGCCAAGCCATCGTTGAATGCATGAATGATACTCTTAAACGCCTGCTTGAAAAACAGAGAAGGGGAATGAGGGGAATGACCCAGAGGCACGTTCCGAGAAAGCATGCTATATTTTGAAGTTTTTGAAAATCTCTGTCGACCATGCGGTGCCTCCCATTGTACGATATTTTGTGTCAACTGGTGACAAGCAGCAAAAGCACCAAGGTGTCTTAGTACGCGGGAAAGACCCTCATACCAGGCATTGGTCAGGACCGCATGGATTGTTAACTTGGGGGAGAGGTGATGCTTGTGTTTCTACAGAGGAAGTTCCGCGATGGGATACCTGCTGGCTGTGTGCGGCCTGAGCTTAGCGTGCCGGACCGTGGGAGCGCTGCTGCCGCCAGTCAACCCAACAACTGATGTGTGGGTCTCCTTAGCACAGCAACTGAGCACATCCTGGCGTGGTGTGCCCTTCCTGACTTGCCAACATTGTTGCAAACAAGTGAATGTATGTGGGGAATGAAGAATCTTACTGAAAGCCTTGATATCGGGGATAAGCGATTACCTCTGTATGATGTTAATCCAAAAGCAGCTGATATTGTTTGCACTTTGAATGTCGATAGTTGTCTTTACGTAGATGCTCTTGTAGTAGGAGGCTATGATGGGACCATGACACCCACATAAATCAACACGTGAACCTGCTGATAAGCATAATGCCCTTAAAGGCAATATAGCTTTGGATGAAGCAGGTAATGATGTAGTTGATTTATGGAACTGACGGGAACGTATTGCAGTGGTTCTTCTCTTATGCGGAGTAACAGCAGGGAAAGCATTCAAGAGTTAAGTCACCTTGTTTGTTAGGCAGTTAAGAACGTGAGTCAAATTGGCCACTATTACATACAAAACAGAGCAAGTATTGGCTTTTTGTTGTTGGCTCAAGGACATGGCTGTGAGGATTTGGATGGTACATGCTGCGTGGATTTTAGGCGCCCCATTGCAGCAACATGTTATCAAAACCTGAGAACATGTCAGCCTTTTTGGCATCCATTCACTCAATTGGCGGTATCGTTTGTTTGCTATTGCCTTGGTTGCCGTCATGTTTGCAAGGGCCCTGCAGAACATGGAAAACCTGGTACTAGCTGTTCAAAAAAAAAAAAAAAAAGGGGGGGGGAGGGGGAGGGGGCCCCCGGTAATTGGAGAATCGTACAGAACAGAGACAGTGGGATAATGTGCAGTTGTGGCCTTGCTTTGGCGATGTGCAGCTGAGATCCTGCAGCAAAGAGTTCATAACTTTGAGGGAGTATGAGAAGAAACTAGGGTGCAACAGAAAGAAAGGAGGAATGTGATCTCACCTCTAGAAGATAAGGAAACAGCACGAACAGTAGAGAGTAGCCTAGAGTGAAGAGCGCTAAGGAACGTGTTGTATGAATTTGACTGATCGCTCAAACTCCATTCATAAGCAGCTCACAGAGTTGAGAAAAAACGTACAGGCCATAAAGGTTGAGAACGGGTTAACGGACTGGCTACAGGGTTTAGGAATTCCCGGAGGGTTAAAAGACTTGTTTCTGCAGGGGATAACGATGTTATTTGCCATTGTAATCTCTTTACAATGATAATGGGCTGCGTGTGGAATTGCTTTATGAGAATGACGAACAGATTGATAAAAGGGGTCTGGATCACTCAAAAACAAAAAGGGGGATTTGTGGAGTGGCCTGAAGACAACGGACATATTATGAGCAATGCAGACCACGTAAGTTTGTTGTACTAGCAGGCCGAGCAGGCCGCAGCTGTAACAAGCTGCAGGTGTTGTGAAGGACATATGCAAGGCCAAGAGAGACAAAGAGACTGTGTACTCGCAGAGAGATAAGAGAGCTGGACAGAAAGGTGAGGAAAAACCGGATGCCTGCACAAGGGGGGAGCAGCGTGTGGGCACCACACTGGGACCAATCCTAGGGGAGGTGGAAGCGTGTGAACGAGTCGTTTTAACCTATCACCTTTTCCATACCAAAGCCTGCGTAGAGTGTGTATTTTTAGCTGGCGGGATAAATGGCTGTGCGTCTGTTAATAGCATCTGTAGAGTATAAATTGCTGTGTATCCCTTAATAAAGTGGCACCAACTTGATCACACTGGTCGTATCAGTTGTGTGCGAGCCTTCTGCGTCAACAGGGGAGTGCCACTGGCTCTGCCATCACACCAGGCCAGTGGTGTGGGACACAGTAGAGGGAGCGCGGGGTAGAAGAGCCGCTGCATGACAGCGACAGCAGCGGGGCCTGTGCAGACTGGTGCTCCCTTGGCAGAACGTCTGCGCTCGCCCTGCGGTAGAGGACGGGGAAGAGAGAGAGAAGGCTGTTGCCCTGCAGTGCTCATGCACATGTGCAAGCCCACGTGTGCAGGCCCAACTTCCGTTAGTGAGGACTGGCAGGTTTCTTGGACAGGCACTGGGAAGGCAGTCAGGTGTCGGGTGGGCTGAGGGTCCTGACCTCTTCTTCCTCAGCCAAAGTGCCGCGAGTCCCAGAATCACACAATGGTCGTTGTTGGAGGGAACCTCTGGAGATTATGCAGTCCAGCGCCCTGCAAAAGCAGGCTGTGCTAGAGCAGGTTGCACAACATCCTGTGCAGGTGGTGCTGGAATGTTTCCAGAGGCCTCTCTGGGCAGCCAGTGCCAGTGATCTTAAGCTGGAGTGCTGTGCAAGGGTCCCTGTGCTGGTGGGGGGCAGTGCCTGGACTAGCTGCAAGATCAAGGCACTGCAAAGGGGCAAGGAGATGATGAGCACAACAAGCCCATGCCACGCTCCCTGCCTCCCCACGTGACAGTGCCTGTGCCCAGGTCCCTGGTGGCTGTGGAGGCCACCTGGCACTGGGCACCCTTTCCCCTGCCTACCCGGAGGCTGCCTTAGGCTCTCTCTAGTCCACTCAGGCCCCCTTCTGAGGCCTTCCTTGCACCCCAGACCCCTCTGCAGAGCCTCAAGCCCTCAAAAAAAGCCCACCGGACTGGGGGCCCGGTCCCCTAGGCTCGACCATTCCACTCGAGTCCCCGCCGCACCCCTCCATAGGTGTCTGGTATGCCCCAGGCCTCCGGTTGCTCCTCTAGCGTGGCCGATAGATACTACAGCCAGGAGGCAGCCGGGGAGCAGCAGCAGCAGCAGCCTCTTTGCTCCCACTCAAAGCTCATGGCGCTCCCTGCAGCCACTGCAGCCGTAGGCTTGGGCTTGGAAACATGGTGCAGCTGTGAAAGCAGAGCAGGCTGGGGAAGCCCAGGAACTCCGTGGCATGAGCAAAGGCCCCAGCTCGTGGATTTCCCCTGAAGCCCAGCTGGCCCTGAGAGGCCACTTTCAAGCTGGCTTGCGCCTCGTACAGAAGCCCACAGGGATGCCAGCAGGAGCCAGCCCAAGGCATTCTCTGCTTCCAACTGCCACCCCCAAGGCCCTGAGCCCTCCTATGACGTGCCTGCCTTCCTTCCACTGTTCCCTCATGCTTCTCTCGGAGCAGGCAGAGCTTCAGCCCTTTGCGGTGACCCTTTGTGCCCGACTTGGCAGCCTGCCTCCTTCGGCAGGTGCCAGCTCTGGAAGCCCTTGCCTCACACAGGAGACTGCAGTGCACTGGCGCATGGTTAGCCATGCCAAGGGAAACACTTTATTGCAAGAAGGCAGCCTGCTGAGTTCTGCCGTTGTGAGCAGCGCGGGCAGGACAGAGCAGGCCTTTGTCACTGAGGCTGCCTTTCATCAGCAGGAATTGCCCCAGCAGGAAACGGTCGTCGTGCGCTGCAGCCTGCCCTGGATGCTCCTCATGGTGCTGCTCCAAGCTATTTCGCCCTTAGGTACTGCAGGAGCTCCTGCAGCCGAGTAAAGAAGTCCAGCAGCTTCTGGACTGGAAACGGGCAGGGTGGAAACCGGCTCGATTCTGTTGGCCTTGGCCTTGGCCTCTGAACGGGGGTGTAGGTGAAGGCTGGCTGTGGCCTTGCAGTAGTGGTTACTGCTGGGCGCAGGCCCATCTGCACCAGGATCCAGTTGTAGAAGTGCTGGGTGGAGGTGTAGACTCCGGGCTTCCTTGCTCTCGCACAGCCCGTCCCCCAGCTGGTCACGCCAACAAGCCAGAAGTAGTCGGCGCTCTTGTCTTGGCACACGAGAGGCCCACCGCTGTCCCCCTGCAGCACAGGAGAGAGGATGAAGGGGTTGTTGGGTGGCCACCGTCAGCCCGGTGGCTGGCTCCTTCTCTCTCACGGCACCTGCCAGAGCTGCATTCAGTGGCCAGCCAAGCTCTGCAGAAGCTTGCCTGGCAGGGGGCGGTGGGCCTGTAAGGCAGGGCTCGCTCTCACCGCTCTTCACGGTGGTGGTGAAGGTGTGTCAGAGGGCTGGGATGGTGGAGCTGTGGGCTGCCAAGGGCACCGGGTGGGCCTTCTGGGCCGCGTGCCAGGCCTGTGGGACAAGGCGGGCAGGCCCTGGGCAAGGGCCTGCCCATGGGGAAGGGCGGGTAAGGCCCCCAGTGGTGGGGACCCAGCCATGGGAGTGTGAGTGGCCAGCAAAAGGCCGTGATGGCGCACGTTTGGGCGGTTGTGGCGGGGCTGCCTGTGCTGCCGGGGCTTGGCTTGTAGCACGCTCCTACCTGGCAGGTGTCGGTGCCGCCCTGCGGATAGCCGGCACAGATGTTGTGGGTGTGGATGGCCCCCCTGTACCAGCCGCTGCTGTTACAGACCCTGGCATCAATGAGGTGGACCTGGGCCTCCTGCAGCGCGTATGCCGATCCTCCAGCTGTGAAGAGCACAGAAAGGAATGAACACCCAGCAGCTCATTGCCAGTTCTCCTCCCCCGTCTGGCTGAAGCCCTCCCCCGGGGCTCGGCTTTGCATGCCGACAGGCGCTGGACCGCTCTTGCCTTTCTGCCTTGCTCTGGGTCAATGGCTCGGGCCCCTCTCTGGAAGAGAGAGGCATACGCCCCCCCAGCCTGACTCTGGCTTTCGCCTCTGCCATCAGGAAGCGCATCCTGCTTCCCCAAGCTGGCCAAGCTTGCACTGGCACCGCCGCTGCGTTTGGGCCACTCACCTCTTGCTTTCCTGGCACCCCAGCCACTGATGTAGCAGGCTGTCAGCTCTGAGACTCTCAGCGAGGCGTCGGGCACACAGGCAAGCTGTACGTAGCTGTTGCACTGGACAGGCTGGTCCAGCTCCAGCAAGGCAATGTCATTCCGCTGCGTGACGTTCCAGTAGTGCTGGTGAACCAGCAGCCGCCTGACGGCGCGCACCTGAGCCTCAGGGCCCAGCTGAGTCAGCTGGGTGACACCGAGCACCACGCGCAAGACGGTGATGTCCCTGGAAGGCAGATGGAGAGAGGGCTCAGAGGGAGCGCAGCCACGTGCCGCAGCAGCCCGGCACTTGCCCTGCCTTCTGCTCGACGAGGGAGAGAGGCAAGCAGCGCTAGGGAGGCTGCGACTGCCCTCGCGTGCCTTGGGCTCAAGCAGTGTCGAGCGGGAGGCTGCTGGGAAGCAGTGGCACGAGCCCAGCCTTCTCCTGAGCAGCCTCTCGGCGGGGCTCCGGAGTGCCCAGGCACTGGGCGTGCTGCAGGGCAACGGGACGGCAGGAGCACGTGCCGCTGCGCTCAGGGCACCTGCTAGTGTTGTGGGGCTAGCCCCGACCCCTGGTCCTCCTTACCTGACCTCGATGAAGCAGTGGGCTGCGGTGAGGACCCACTGTGGGCTGATGAGGGAGCCCCCGCAGATGTGCACCGTGCCTCCTTCCACGAGAGCCTGGATGCTGACGATCCAGGGCCAGGCCCCTGGCAGGGCATCTGTGCCACCCACGACGCGTGACATGCCGTAGTGCAAAGCCATGGGACGAAGCCCGCAGCTCCCTCTGTAACCGGAAACTCCTTACTGTGCTGCTGGATGGCTTGCGCCGTTGCGGCTGAAGGCCAGCCGTCTTCCCTCCCCACAAGGCATGGCCAGAAGGGCCGAGGAAACCCGTGGGGCCAAAACCCGCTCCCCTCGCCCCGCTTTCTGCTTCAGCCCGCAGACGAGTTGTGCCGGCGGCCTGGCTGCTGCCAAGGCACTGAGCCTCCCACATGGCTTTCAGGAACCTGGGGGGTGGCCACGGGGGACAAGCAGGCCCCCTCCAGTGAAGCCCACAAGGCTTGCCCAAGCTCCCTCCCAGAGCCTCGGGCCACTTACCCACAGCTGTCCCATGTGCCGTGCACAGGACAGCACACGGCCAGCAGGACAAGGAGGAGACGCAGAAAATCCATCGCTGCCAGCGACATGTGGCAGCTGCAAGGACGAGGGCTTGTCGCCACCAGTACGGCTGCCGACGGACTGCCCGCAGGATTCCTGTTGCCCGGGGTTCCCTTGGACGTGGGACTGATGTCACAGAGTGCCTGGTTCTGGGTGCTGGGCGTGGTGGTGTCGGGGGGTGGGGTGGGGTGGGGTGGGGCAGGGGGGGTGGGGCGGGGGGGTGAGGGTAGGGAGGGGAGGCAATAGGAGGGGTTCCAAGCAGGATTGGAGGCAGAAGCTGGGATCACTTTGCCTTTGCAGTCTATGAAATCTGCTGGTTTGATGGTACAAACTTGTTACCGAATTGATGATAAAAATCCCCCAAAGATATTTAGAGTGGACTGGAGGTGTTCCACATGTTGTGATAGCCCCTGTACAACAATTTGGCGCTGAATGGGCGCTGTCAGACTCTACTGCCCTTCAAGTGGCTCTTGGCAAGTTTCAAGGGCAAGTTCAGTACCATCATCTACCTCATCCACTTTGGACAATGACTGTAGATCTAACTTTGCAGCCACGGCAACTGAGTTGGAGACGACCAATCAAAGGTGATACGGTATTTACAGATGGGTCTGGAAAAGTGGGAAAAGCCGCAGTGGCTTGGAAAAAAATGGGCAATGGCCTTCCCAAATTGTGCATCAGGAAGGATCATCGCAAGTCATGGCGTTGCGGGCTGCGGCCTTGGCATTTCTTTATTTCCCAGGCCCTGTTAATCTCATTACTGATTCAGCCTGTGTGGCAGCCCTCCTTTCCCAGTTGGAGATGGCTGTCCATGGCCATATCAACCATGCTAAGCTTTTTGGCAATTTTGACTGTAGTTCGGGAAGGGACTTGGAAACGCCCTTCTCCATTCTACGTTATGCATGTTACGGCCACACTTCCCTACGCGGTTCTGCAATCGATGGCAACGCTGGAGCTGATGCTCCAGTTTCTGTGGCTCTGTCGGTGCCTGTTCCTGAGGCCCACCTGCAGGTCGTGTTAGCCCACCAATTTTATCATCAGATTTGGCGATTCTTGTATCAACAGTTTGGCCAAAAGAGTCTCTCTCAGGCTGCTGCACGCAGCATTGTTGCAGCCTGTCCAGCCTGTCCAAAGGGTATCCCCGTGCCCAGTTTTGGAGTTAATGGCAGAGGCCTTCAAGCTTTCCAACGCTGGTGTTACAACAGATGTAACTCATTACAATGCCGGTGGGGGATCCCCAGCAATTTGGTATTCCCCATTCCCCTGCGGGCCAAGCCATCGTTGAATGCATGAATGATACTCTTAAACGCCTGCTTGAAAAACAGAGAAGGGGAATGAGGGGAATGACCCAGAGGCACGTTCCGAGAAAGCATGCTATATTTTGAAGTTTTTGAAAATCTCTGTCGACCATGCGGTGCCTCCCATTGTACGATATTTTGTGTCAACTGGTGACAAGCAGCAAAAGCACCAAGGTGTCTTAGTACGCGGGAAAGACCCTCATACCAGGCATTGGTCAGGACCGCATGGATTGTTAACTTGGGGGAGAGGTGATGCTTGTGTTTCTACAGAGGAAGGTCCGCGATGGGATACCTGCTGGCTGTGTGCGGCCTGAGCTTAGCGTGCCGGACCGTGGGAGCGCTGCTGCCGCCAGTCAACCCAACAACTGATGTGTGGGTCTCCTTAGCACAGCAACTGAGCACATCCTGGCGTGGTGTGCCCTTCCTGACTTGCCAACATTGTTGCAAACAAGTGAATGTATGTGGGGAATGAAGAATCTTACTGAAAGCCTTGATATCGGGGATAAGTGATTACCTCTGTATGATGTTAATCCAAAAGGAGCTGATATTGTTTGCACTTTGAATGTCGATAGTTGTCTTTACGTAGATGCTCTTGTAGTAGGAGGCTATGATGGGACCATGACACCCACATAAATCAACACGTGAACCTGCTGATAAGCATAATGCCCTTAAAGGCAATATAGCTTTGGATGAAGCAGGTAATGATGTAGTTGATTTATGGAACTGACGGGAACGTATTGCAGTGGTTCTTCTCTTATGCGGAGTAACAGCAGGGAAAGCATTCAAGAGTTAAGTCACCTTGTTTGTTAGGCAGTTAAGAACGTGAGTCAAATTGGCCACTATTACATACAAAACAGAGCAAGTATTGGCTTTTTGTTGTTGGCTCAAGGACATGGCTGTGAGGATTTGGATGGTACATGCTGCGTGGATTTTAGGCGCCCCATTGCAGCAACATGTTATCAAAACCTGAGAACATGTCAGCCTTTTTGGCATCCATTCACTCAATTGGCGGTATCGTTTGTTTGCTATTGCCTTGGTTGCCGTCATGTTTGCAAGGGCCCTGCAGAACATGGAAAACCTGGTACTAGCTGTTCAAAAAAAAAGAAAAAAAGGGGGGGGGAGGGGGAGGGGGCCCCCGGTAATTGGAGAATCGTACAGAACAGAGACAGTGGGATAATGTGCAGTTGTGGCCTTGCTTTGGCGATGTGCAGCTGAGATCCTGCAGCAAAGAGTTCATAACTTTGAGGGAGTATGAGAAGAAACTAGGGTGCAACAGAAAGAAAGGAGGAATGTGATCTCACCTCTAGAAGATAAGGAAACAGCACGAACAGTAGAGAGTAGCCTAGAGTGAAGAGCGCTAAGGAACGTGTTGTATGAATTTGACTGATCGCTCAAACTCCATTCATAAGCAGCTCACAGAGTTGAGAAAAAACGTACAGGCCATAAAGGTTGAGAACGGGTTAACGGACTGGCTACAGGGTTTAGGAATTCCCGGAGGGTTAAAAGACTTGTTTCTGCAGGGGATAACGATGTTATTTGCCATTGTAATCTCTTTACAATGATAATGGGCTGCGTGTGGAATTGCTTTATGAGAATGACGAACAGATTGATAAAAGGGGTCTGGATCACTCAAAAACAAAAAGGGGGATTTGTGGAGTGGCCTGAAGACAACGGACATATTATGAGCAATGCAGACCACGTAAGTTTGTTGTACTAGCAGGCCGAGCAGGCCGCAGCTGTAACAAGCTGCAGGTGTTGTGAAGGACATATGCAAGGCCAAGAGAGACAAAGAGACTGTGTACTCGCAGAGAGATAAGAGAGCTGGACAGAAAGGTGAGGAAAAACCGGATGCCTGCACAAGGGGGGAGCAGCGTGTGGGCACCACACTGGGACCAATCCTAGGGGAGGTGGAAGCGTGTGAACGAGTCGTTTTAACCTATCACCTTTTCCATACCAAAGCCTGCGTAGAGTGTGTATTTTTAGCCGGGGGTATAAATGGCTGTGCGTCTGTTAATAGCATCTGTAGAGTATAAATTGCTGTGTATCCCTTAATAAAGTGGCACCAACTTGATCACACTGGTCGTATCAGTTGTGTGCGAGCCTTCTGCGTCAACAGGGGAGTGCCACTGGCTCTGCCATCACACCAGGCCAGTGGTGTGGGACACAGTAGAGGGAGCGCGGGGTAGAAGAGCCGCTGCATGACAGCGACAGGAGCGGGGCCTGTGCAGACTGGTGCTCCCTTGGCAGAACGTCTGCGCTCGCCCTGCGGTAGAGGACGGGGAAGAGAGAGAGAAGGCTGTTGCCCTGCAGTGCTCATGCACATGTGCAAGCCCACGTGTGCAGGCCCAACTTCCGTTAGTGAGGACTGGCAGGTTTCTTGGACAGGCACTGGGAAGGCAGTCAGGTGTCGGGTGGGCTGAGGGTCCTGACCTCTTCTTCCTCAGCCAAAGTGCCGCGAGTCCCAGAATCACACAATGGTCGTTGTTGGAGGGAACCTCTGGAGATTATGCAGTCCAGCGCCCTGCAAAAGCAGGCTGTGCTAGAGCAGGTTGCGCAACATCCTGTGCAGGTGGTGCTGGAATGTTTCCAGAGGCCTCTCTGGGCAGCCGGTGCCAGTGATCTTAAGCTGGAGTGCTGTGCAAGGGTCCCTGTGCTGGTGGGGGGCAGTGCCTGGACTAGCTGCAAGATCAAGGCACTGCAAAGGGGCAAGGAGATGATGAGCACAACAAGCCCATGCCACGCTCCCTGCCTCCCCACGTGACAGTGCCTGTGCCCAGGTCCCTGGTGGCTGTGGAGGCCACCTGGCACTGGGCACCCTTTCCCCTGCCTACCCGGAGGCTGCCTTAGGCTCTCTCTAGTCCACTCAGGCCCCCTTCTGAGGCCTTCCTTGCACCCCAGACCCCTCTGCAGAGCCTCAAGCCCTCAAAAAAAGCCCACCGGACTGGGGGCCCGGTCCCCTAGGCTCGACCATTCCACTCGAGTCCCCGCCGCACCCCTCCATAGGTGTCTGGTATGCCCCAGGCCTCCGGTTGCTCCTCTAGCGTGGCCGATAGATACTACAGCCAGGAGGCAGACGGGGAGCAGCAGCAGCAGCAGCCTCTTTGCTCCCACTCAAAGCTCATGGCGCTCCCTGCAGCCACTGCAGCCGTAGGCTTGGGCTTGGAAACATGGTGCAGCTGTGAAAGCAGAGCAGGCTGGGGAAGCCCAGGAACTCCGTGGCATGAGCAAAGGCCCCAGCTCGTGGATTTCCCCTGAAGCCCAGCTGGCCCTGAGAGGCCACTTTCAAGCTGGCTTGCGCCTCGTACAGAAGCCCACAGGGATGCCAGCAGGAGCCAGCCCAAGGCATTCTCTGCTTCCAACTGCCACCCCCAAGGCCCTGAGCCCTCCTATGACGTGCCTGCCTTCCTTCCACTGTTCCCTCATGCTTCTCTCGGAGCAGGCAGAGCTTCAGCCCTTTGCGGTGACCCTTTGTGCCCGACTTGGCAGCCTGCCTCCTTCGGCAGGTGCCGGCTCTGGAAGCCCTTGCCTCACACAGGAGACTGCAGTGCACTGGCGCATGGTTAGCCATGCCAAGGGAAACACTTTATTGCAAGAAGGCAGCCTGCTGAGTTCTGCCGTTGTGAGCAGCGCGGGCAGGACAGAGCAGGCCTTTGTCACTGAGGCTGCCTTTCATCAGCAGGAATTGCCCCAGCAGGAAACGGTCGTCGTGCGCTGCAGCCTGCCCTGGATGCTCCTCATGGTGCTGCTCCAAGCTATTTCGCCCTTAGGTACTGCAGGAGCTCCTGCAGCCGAGTAAAGAAGTCCAGCAGCTTCTGGACTGGAAACGGGCAGGGTGGAAACCGGCTCGATTCTGTTGGCCTTGGCCTTGGCCTCTGAACGGGGGTGTAGGTGAAGGCTGGCTGTGGCCTTGCAGTAGTGGTTACTGCTGGGCGCAGGCCCATCTGCACCAGGATCCAGTTGTAGAAGTGCTGGGTGGAGGTGTAGACTCCGGGCTTCCTTGCTCTCGCACAGCCCGTCCCCCAGCTGGTCACGCCAACAAGCCAGAAGTAGTCGGCGCTCTTGTCTTGGCACACGAGAGGCCCACCGCTGTCCCCCTGCAGCACAGGAGAGAGGATGAAGGGGTTGTTGGGTGGCCACCGTCAGCCCGGTGGCTGGCTCCTTCTCTCTCACGGCACCTGCCAGAGCTGCATTCAGTGGCCAGCCAAGCTCTGCAGAAGCTTGCCTGGCAGGGGGCGGTGGGCCTGTAAGGCAGGGCTCGCTCTCACCGCTCTTCACGGTGGTGGTGAAGGTGTGTCAGAGGGCTGGGATGGTGGAGCTGTGGGCTGCCAAGGGCACCGGGTGGGCCTTCTGGGCCGCGTGCCAGGCCTGTGGGACAAGGCGGGCAGGCCCTGGGCAAGGGCCTGCCCATGGGGAAGGGCGGGTAAGGCCCCCAGTGGTGGGGACCCAGCCATGGGAGTGTGAGTGGCCAGCAAAAGGCCGTGATGGCGCACGTTTGGGCGGTTGTGGCGGGGCTGCCTGTGCTGCCGGGGCTTGGCTTGTAGCACGCTCCTACCTGGCAGGTGTCGGTGCCGCCCTGCGGATAGCCGGCACAGATGTTGTGGGTGTGGATGGCCCCCCTGTACCAGCCGCTGCTGTTACAGACCCTGGCATCAATGAGGTGGACCTGGGCCTCCTGCAGCGCGTATGCCGATCCTCCAGCTGTGAAGAGCACAGAAAGGAATGAACACCCAGCAGCTCATTGCCACTTCTCCTCCCCCGTCTGGCTGAAGCCCTCCCCCGGGGCTCGGCTTTGCATGCCGACAGGCGCTGGACCGCTCTTGCCTTTCTGCCTTGCTCTGGGTCAATGGCTCGGGCCCCTCTCTGGAAGAGAGAGGCATACGCCCCCCCAGCCTGACTCTGGCTTTCGCCTCTGCCATCAGGAAGCGCATCCTGCTTCCCCAAGCTGGCCAAGCTTGCACTGGCACCGCCGCTGCGTTTGGGCCACTCACCTCTTGCTTTCCTGGCACCCCAGCCACTGATGTAGCAGGCTGTCAGCTCTGAGACTCTCAGCGAGGCGTCGGGCACACAGGCAAGCTGTACGTAGCTGTTGCACTGGACAGGCTGGTCCAGCTCCAGCAAGGCAATGTCATTCCGCTGCGTGACGTTCCAGTAGTGCTGGTGAACCAGCAGCCGCCTGACGGCGCGCACCTGAGCCTCAGGGCCCAGCTGAGTCAGCTGGGTGACACCGAGCACCACGCGCAAGACGGTGATGTCCCTGGAAGGCAGATGGAGAGAGGGCTCAGAGGGAGCGCAGCCACGTGCCGCAGCAGCCCGGCACTTGCCCTGCCTTCTGCTCGACGAGGGAGAGAGGCAAGCAGCGCTAGGGAGGCTGCGACTGCCCTCGCGTGCCTTGGGCTCAAGCAGTGTCGAGCGGGAGGCTGCTGGGAAGCAGTGGCACGAGCCCAGCCTTCTCCTGAGCAGCCTCTCGGCGGGGCTCCGGAGTGCCCAGGCACTGGGCGTGCTGCAGGGCAACGGGACGGCAGGAGCACGTGCCGCTGCGCTCAGGGCACCTGCTAGTGTTGTGGGGCTAGCCCCGACCCCTGGTCCTCCTTACCTGACCTTGATGAAGCAGTGGGCTGCGGTGAGGACCCACTGTGGGCTGATGAGGGAGCCCCCGCAGATGTGCACCGTGCCTCCTTCCACGAGAGCCTGGATGCTGACGATCCAGGGCCAGGCCCCTGGCAGGGCATCTGTGCCACCCACGACGCGTGACATGCCGTAGTGCAAAGCCATGGGACGAAGCCCGCAGCTCCCTCTGTAACCAGAAACTCCTTACTGTGCTGCTGGATGGCTTGCGCCGTTGCGGCTGAAGGCCAGCCGTCTTCCCTCCCCACAAGGCATGGCCAGAAGGGCCGAGGAAACCCGTGGGGCCAAAACCCGCTCCCCTCTCCCCGCTTTCTGCTTCAGCCCGCAGACGAGTTGTGCCGGCGGCCTGGCTGCTGCCAAGGCACTGAGCCTCCCACATGGCTTTCAGGAACCTGGGGGGTGGCCACGGGGGACAAGCAGGCCCCCTCCAGTGAAGCCCACAAGGCTTGCCCAAGCTCCCTCCCAGAGCCTCGGGCCACTTACCCACAGCTGTCCCATGTGCCGTGCACAGGACAGCACACGGCCAGCAGGACAAGGAGGAGACGCAGAAAATCCATCGCTGCCAGCGACATGTGGCAGCTGCAAGGACGAGGGCTTGTCGCCACCAGTACGGCTGCCGACGGACTGCCCGCAGGATTCCCGTTGCCCGTGGTTCCCTTGGACGTGGGACTGATGTCACAGAGTGCCTGGTTCTGGGTGCTGGGCGTGGTGGTGTCGGGGGGTGGGGTGGGGTGGGGTGGGGCAGGGGGGGTGGGGCGGGGGGGTGAGGGTAGGGAGGGGAGGCAATAGGAGGGGTTCCAAGCAGGATTGGAGGCAGAAGCTGGGATCACTTTGCCTTTGCAGTCTATGAAATCTGCTGGTTTGATGGTACAAACTTGTTACCGAATTGATGATAAAAATCCCCCAAAGATATTTAGAGTGGACTGGAGGTGTTCCACATGTTGTGATAGCCCCTGTACAACAATTTGGCGCTGAATGGGCGCTGTCAGACTCTACTGCCCTTCAAGTGGCTCTTGGCAAGTTTCAAGGGCAAGTTCAGTACCATCATCTACCTCATCCACTTTGGACAATGACTGTAGATCTAACTTTGCAGCCACGGCAACTGAGTTGGAGACGACCAATCAAAGGTGATACGGTATTTACAGATGGGTCTGGAAAAGTGGGAAAAGCCGCAGTGGCTTGGAAAAAAATGGGCAATGGCCTTCCCAAATTGTGCATCAGGAAGGATCATCGCAAGTCATGGCGTTGCGGGCTGCGGCCTTGGCATTTCTTTATTTCCCAGGCCCTGTTAATCTCATTACTGATTCAGCCTGTGTGGCAGCCCTCCTTTCCCAGTTGGAGATGGCTGTCCATGGCCATATCAACCATGCTAAGCTTTTTGGCAATTTTGACTGTAGTTCGGGAAGGGACTTGGAAACGCCCTTCTCCATTCTACGTTATGCATGTTACGGCCACACTTCCCTACGTGGTTCTGCAATCGATGGCAACGCTGGAGCTGATGCTCCAGTTTCTGTGGCTCTGTCGGTGCCTGTTCCTGAGGCCCACCTGCAGGTCGTGTTAGCCCACCAATTTTATCATCAGATTTGGCGATTCTTGTATCAACAGTTTGGCCAAAAGAGTCTCTCTCAGGCTGCTGCACGCAGCATTGTTGCAGCCTGTCCAGCCTGTCCAAAGGGTATCCCCGTGCCCAGTTTTGGAGTTAATGGCAGAGGCCTTCAAGCTTTCCAACGCTGGTGTTACAACAGATGTAACTCATTACAATGCCGGTGGGGGATCCCCAGCAATTTGGTATTCCCCATTCCCCTGCGGGCCAAGCCATCGTTGAATGCATGAATGATACTCTTAAACGCCTGCTTGAAAAACAGAGAAGGGGAATGAGGGGAATGACCCAGAGGCACGTTCCGAGAAAGCATGCTATATTTTGAAGTTTTTGAAAATCTCTGTCGACCATGCGGTGCCTCCCATTGTACGATATTTTGTGTCAACTGGTGACAAGCAGCAAAAGCACCAAGGTGTCTTAGTACGCGGGAAAGACCCTCATACCAGGCATTGGTCAGGACCGCATGGATTGTTAACTTGGGGGAGAGGTGATGCTTGTGTTTCTACAGAGGAAGGTCCGCGATGGGATACCTGCTGGCTGTGTGCGGCCTGAGCTTAGCGTGCCGGACCGTGGGAGCGCTGCTGCCGCCAGTCAACCCAACAACTGATGTGTGGGTCTCCTTAGCACAGCAACTGAGCACATCCTGGCGTGGTGTGCCCTTCCTGACTTGCCAACATTGTTGCAAACAAGTGAATGTATGTGGGGAATGAAGAATCTTACTGAAAGCCTTGATATCGGGGATAAGTGATTACCTCTGTATGATGTTAATCCAAAAGCAGCTGATATTGTTTGCACTTTGAATGTCGATAGTTGTCTTTACGTAGATGCTCTTGTAGTAGGAGGCTATGATGGGACCATGACACCCACATAAATCAACACGTGAACCTGCTGATAAGCATAATGCCCTTAAAGGCAATATAGCTTTGGATGAAGCAGGTAATGATGTAGTTGATTTATGGAACTGACGGGAACATATTGCAGTGGTTCTTCTCTTATGCGGAGTAACAGCAGGGAAAGCATTCAAGAGTTAAGTCACCTTGTTTGTTAGGCAGTTAAGAACGTGAGTCAAATTGGCCACTATTACATACAAAACAGAGCAAGTATTGGCTTTTTGTTGTTGGCTCAAGGACATGGCTGTGAGGATTTGGATGGTACATGCTGCGTGGATTTTAGGCGCCCCATTGCAGCAACATGTTATCAAAACCTGAGAACATGTCAGCCTTTTTGGCATCCATTCACTCAATTGGCGGTATCGTTTGTTTGCTATTGCCTTGGTTGCCGTCATGTTTGCAAGGGCCCTGCAGAACATGGAAAACCTGGTACTAGCTGTTCAAAAAAAAAAAAAAAAAGGGGGGGGGAGGGGGAGGGGGCCCCCGGTAATTGGAGAATCATACAGAACAGAGACAGTGGGATAATGTGCAGTTGTGGCCTTGCTTTGGCGATGTGCAGCTGAGATCCTGCAGCAAAGAGTTCATAACTTTGAGGGAGTATGAGAAGAAACTAGGGTGCAACAGAAAGAAAGGAGGAATGTGATCTCACCTCTAGAAGATAAGGAAACAGCACGAACAGTAGAGAGTAGCCTAGAGTGAAGAGCGCTAAGGAACGTGTTGTATGAATTTGACTGATCGCTCAAACTCCATTCATAAGCAGCTCACAGAGTTGAGAAAAAACGTACAGGCCATAAAGGTTGAGAACGGGTTAACGGACTGGCTACAGGGTTTAGGAATTCCCGGAGGGTTAAAAGACTTGTTTCTGCAGGGGATAACGATGTTATTTGCCATTGTAATCTCTTTACAATGATAATGGGCTGCGTGTGGAATTGCTTTATGAGAATGACGAACAGATTGATAAAAGGGGTCTGGATCACTCAAAAACAAAAAGGGGGATTTGTGGAGTGGCCTGAAGACAACGGACATATTATGAGCAATGCAGACCACGTAAGTTTGTTGTACTAGCAGGCCGAGCAGGCCGCAGCTGTAACAAGCTGCAGGTATTGTGAAGGACATATGCAAGGCCAAGAGAGACAAAGAGACTGTGTACTCGCAGAGAGATAAGAGAGCTGGACAGAAAGGTGAGGAAAAACCGGATGCCTGCACAAGGGGGGAGCAGCGTGTGGGCACCACACTGGGACCAATCCTAGGGGAGGTGGAAGCGTGTGAACGAGTCGTTTTAACCTATCACCTTTTCCATACCAAAGCCTGCGTAGAGTGTGTATTTTTAGCTGGCGGGATAAATGGCTGTGCGTCTGTTAATAGCATCTGTAGAGTATAAATTGCTGTGTATCCCTTAATAAAGTGGCACCAACTTGATCACACTGGTCGTATCAGTTGTGTGCGAGCCTTCTGCGTCAACAGGGGAGTGCCACTGGCTCTGCCATCACACCAGGCCAGTGGTGTGGGACACAGTAGAGGGAGCGCGGGGTAGAAGAGCCGCTGCATGACAGCGACAGCAGCGGGGCCTGTGCAGACTGGTGCTCCCTTGGCAGAACGTCTGCGCTCGCCCTGCGGTAGAGGACGGGGAAGAGAGAGAGAAGGCTGTTGCCCTGCAGTGCTCATGCACATGTGCAAGCCCACGTGTGCAGGCCCAACTTCCGTTAGTGAGGACTGGCAGGTTTCTTGGACAGGCACTGGGAAGGCAGTCAGGTGTCGGGTGGGCTGAGGGTCCTGACCTCTTCTTCCTCAGCCAAAGTGCCGCGAGTCCCAGAATCACACAATGGTCGTTGTTGGAGGGAACCTCTGGAGATTATGCAGTCCAGCGCCCTGCAAAAGCAGGCTGTGCTAGAGCAGGTTGCGCAACATCCTGTGCAGGTGGTGCTGGAATGTTTCCAGAGGCCTCTCTGGGCAGCCGGTGCCAGTGATCTTAAGCTGGAGTGCTGTGCAAGGGTCCCTGTGCTGGTGGGGGGCAGTGCCTGGACTAGCTGCAAGATCAAGGCACTGCAAAGGGGCAAGGAGATGATGAGCACAACAAGCCCATGCCACGCTCCCTGCCTCCCCACGTGACAGTGCCTGTGCCCAGGTCCCTGGTGGCTGTGGAGGCCACCTGGCACTGGGCACCCTTTCCCCTGCCTACCCGGAGGCTGCCTTAGGCTCTCTCTAGTCCACTCAGGCCCCCTTCTGAGGCCTTCCTTGCACCCCAGACCCCTCTGCAGAGCCTCAAGCCCTCAAAAAAAGCCCACCGGACTGGGGGCCCGGTCCCCTAGGCTCGACCATTCCACTCGAGTCCCCGCCGCACCCCTCCATAGGTGTCTGGTATGCCCCAGGCCTCCGGTTGCTCCTCTAGCGTGGCCGATAGATACTACAGCCAGGAGGCAGCCGGGGAGCAGCAGCAGCAGCAGCCTCTTTGCTCCCACTCAAAGCTCATGGCGCTCCCTGCAGCCACTGCAGCCGTAGGCTTGGGCTTGGAAACATGGTGCAGCTGTGAAAGCAGAGCAGGCTGGGGAAGCCCAGGAACTCCGTGGCATGAGCAAAGGCCCCAGCTCGTGGATTTCCCCTGAAGCCCAGCTGGCCCTGAGAGGCCACTTTCAAGCTGGCTTGCGCCTCGTACAGAAGCCCACAGGGATGCCAGCAGGAGCCAGCCCAAGGCATTCTCTGCTTCCAACTGCCACCCCCAAGGCCCTGAGCCCTCCTATGACGTGCCTGCCTTCCTTCCACTGTTCCCTCATGCTTCTCTCGGAGCAGGCAGAGCTTCAGCCCTTTGCGGTGACCCTTTGTGCCCGACTTGGCAGCCTGCCTCCTTCGGCAGGTGCCGGCTCTGGAAGCCCTTGCCTCACACAGGAGACTGCAGTGCACTGGCGCATGGTTAGCCATGCCAAGGGAAACACTTTATTGCAAGAAGGCAGCCTGCTGAGTTCTGCCGTTGTGAGCAGCGCGGGCAGGACAGAGCAGGCCTTTGTCACTGAGGCTGCCTTTCATCAGCAGGAGTTGCCCCAGCAGGAAACGGTCGTCGTGCGCTGCAGCCTGCCCTGGATGCTCCTCATGGTGCTGCTCCAAGCTATTTCGCCCTTAGGTACTGCAGGAGCTCCTGCAGCCGAGTAAAGAAGTCCAGCAGCTTCTGGACTGGAAACGGGCAGGGTGGAAACCGGCTCGATTCTGTTGGCCTTGGCCTTGGCCTCTGAACGGGGGTGTAGGTGAAGGCTGGCTGTGGCCTTGCAGTAGTGGTTACTGCTGGGCGCAGGCCCATCTGCACCAGGATCCAGTCGTAGAAGTGCTGGGTGGAGGTGTAGACTCCGGGCTTCCTTGCTCTCGCACAGCCCGTCCCCCAGCTGGTCACGCCAACAAGCCAGAAGTAGTCGGCGCTCTTGTCTTGGCACACGAGAGGCCCACCGCTGTCCCCCTGCAGCACAGGAGAGAGGATGAAGGGGTTGTTGGGTGGCCACCGTCAGCCCGGTGGCTGGCTCCTTCTCTCTCACGGCACCTGCCAGAGCTGCATTCAGTGGCCAGCCAAGCTCTGCAGAAGCTTGCCTGGCAGGGGGCGGTGGGCCTGTAAGGCAGGGCTCGCTCTCACCGCTCTTCACGGTGGTGGTGAAGGTGTGTCAGAGGGCTGGGATGGTGGAGCTGTGGGCTGCCAAGGGCACCGGGTGGGCCTTCTGGGCAGCGTGCCAGGCCTCTGGGACAAGGCGGGCAGGCCCTGGGCAAGGGCCTGCCCATGGGGAAGGGCGGGTAAGGCCCCCAGCGGTGGGGACCCAGCCATGGGAGTGTGAGTGGCCAGCAAAAGGCCGTGATGGCGCACGTTTGGGCGGTTGTGGCGGGGCTGCCTGTGCTGCCGGGGCTTGGCTTGTAGCATGCTCCTACCTGGCAGGTGTCAGTGCCGCCCTGCGGATAGCCGGCACAGATGTTGTGGGTGTGGATGGCCCCCCTGTACCAGCCGCTGCTGTTACAGACCCTGGCATCAATGAGGTGGACCTGGGCCTCCTGCAGCGCGTATGCCGATCCTCCAGCTGTGAAGAGCACAGAAAGGAATGAACACCCAGCAGCTCATTGCCAGTTCTCCTCCCCCATCTGGCTGAAGCCCTCCCCCGGGGCTCGGCTTTGCATGCCGACAGGCGCTGGACCGCTCTTGCCTTTCTGCCTTGCTCTGGGTCAATGGCTCGGGCCCCTCTCTGGAAGAGAGAGGCATACGCCCCCCCAGCCTGACTCTGGCTTTCGCCTCTGCCATCAGAAAGCGCATCCTGCTTCCCCAAGCTGGCCAAGCTTGCACTGGCACCGCCGCTGCGTTTGGGCCACTCACCTCTTGCTTTCCTGGCACCCCAGCCACTGATGTAGCAGGCTGTCAGCTCTGAGACTCTCAGCGAGGCGTCGGGCACACAGGCAAGCTGTACGTAGCTGTTGCACTGGACAGGCTGGTCCAGCTCCAGCAAGGCAATGTCATTCCGCTGCGTGACGTTCCAGTAGTGCTGGTGAACCAGCAGCCGCCTGACGGCGCGCACCTGAGCCTCAGGGCCCAGCTGAGTCAGCTGGGTGACACCGAGCACCACGCGCAAGACGGTGATGTCCCTGGAAGGCAGATGGAGAGAGGGCTCAGAGGGAGCGCAGCCACGTGCCGCAGCAGCCCGGCACTTGCCCTGCCTTCTGCTCGACGAGGGAGAGAGGCAAGCAGCGCTAGGGAGGCTGCGACTGCCCTCGCGTGCCTTGGGCTCAAGCAGTGGCGAGCGGGAGGCTGCTGGGAAGCAGTGGCACGAGCCCAGCCTTCTCCTGAGCAGCCTCTCGGCGGGGCTCCGGAGTGCCCAGGCACTGGGCGTGCTGCAGGGCAACGGGACGGCAGGAGCACGTGCCGCTGCGCTCAGGGCACCTGCTAGTGTTGTGGGGCTAGCCCCGACCCCTGGTCCTCCTTACCTGACCTCGATGAAGCAGTGGGCTGCGGTGAGGACCCACTGTGGGCTGATGAGGGAGCCCCCGCAGATGTGCACCGTGCCTCCTTCCACGAGAGCCTGGATGCTGACGATCCAGGGCCAGGCCCCTGGCAGGGCATCTGTGCCACCCACGACGCGTGACATGCCGTAGTGCAAAGCCATGGGACGAAGCCCGCAGCTCCCTCTGTAACCGGAAACTCCTTACTGTGCTGCTGGATGGCTTGCGCCGTTGCGGCTGAAGGCCAGCCGTCTTCCCTCCCCACAAGGCATGGCCAGAAGGGCCGAGGAAACCCGTGGGGCCAAAACCCGCTCCCCTCGCCCCGCTTTCTGCTTCAGCCCGCAGACGAGTTGTGCCGGCGGCCTGGCTGCTGCCAAGGCACTGAGCCTCCCACATGGCTTTCAGGAACCTGGGGGGTGGCCACGGGGGACAAGCAGGCCCCCTCCAGTGAAGCCCACAAGGCTTGCCCAAGCTCCCTCCCAGAGCCTCGGGCCACTTACCCACAGCTGTCCCATGTGCCGTGCACAGGACAGCACACGGCCAGCAGGACAAGGAGGAGACGCAGAAAATCCATCGCTGCCAGCGACATGTGGCAGCTGCAAGGACGAGGGCTTGTCGCCACCAGTACGGCTGCCGACGGACTGCCCGCAGGATTCCCGTTGCCCGGGGTTCCCTTGGACGTGGGACTGATGTCACAGAGTGCCTGGTTCCGGGTGCTGGGCGTGGTGGTGTCGGGGGGGGTGGGGTGGGGTGGGGCAGGGGGGGTGGGGCGGGGGGGTGAGGGTAGGGAGGAGAGGCAATAGGAGGGGTTCCAAGCAGGATTGGAGGCAGAAGCTGGGATCACTTTGCCTTTGCAGTCTATGAAATCTGCTGGTTTGATGGTACAAACTTGTTACTGAATTGATGATAAAAATCCCCCAAAGATATTTAGAGTGGACTGGAGGTGTTCCACATGTTGTGATAGCCCCTGTACAACAATTTGGCGCTGAATGGGCGCTGTCAGACTCTACTGCCCTTCAAGTGGCTCTTGGCAAGTTTCAAGGGCAAGTTCAGTACCATCATCCACCTCATCCACTTTGGACAATGACTGTAGATCTAACTTTGCAGCCACGGCAACTGAGTTGGAGACGACCAATCAAAGGTGATACGGTATTTACAGATGGGTCTGGAAAAGTGGGAAAAGCCGCAGTGGCTTGGAAAAAAATGGGCAATGGCCTTCCCAAATTGTGCATCAGGAAGGATCATCGCAAGTCATGGCGTTGCGGGCTGCGGCCTTGGCATTTCTTTATTTCCCAGGCCCTGTTAATCTCATTACTGATTCAGCCTGTGTGGCAGCCCTCCTTTCCCAGTTGGAGATGGCTGTCCATGGCCATATCAACCATGCGAAGCTTTTTGGCAATTTTGACTGTAGTTCGGGAAGGGACTTGGAAACGCCCTTCTCCATTCTACGTTATGCATGTTACGGCCACACTTCCCTACGCGGTTCTGCAATCGATGGCAACGCTGGAGCTGATGCTCCAGTTTCTGTGGCTCTGTCGGTGCCTGTTCCTGAGGCCCACCTGCAGGTCGTGTTAGCCCACCAATTTTATCATCAGATTTGGCGATTCTTGTATCAACAGTTTGGCCAAAAGAGTCTCTCTCAGGCTGCTGCACGCAGCATTGTTGCAGCCTGTCCAGCCTGTCCAAAGGGTATCCCCGTGCCCAGTTTTGGAGTTAATGGCAGAGGCCTTCAAGCTTTCCAACGCTGGTGTTACAACAGATGTAACTCATTACAATGCCGGTGGGGGATCCCCAGCAATTTGGTATTCCCCATTCCCCTGCGGGCCAAGCCATCGTTGAATGCATGAATGATACTCTTAAACGCCTGCTTGAAAAACAGAGAAGGGGAATGAGGGGAATGACCCAGAGGCACGTTCCGAGAAAGCATGCTATATTTTGAAGTTTTTGAAAATCTCTGTCGACCATGCGGTGCCTCCCATTGTACGATATTTTGTGTCAACTGGTGACAAGCAGCAAAAGCACCAAGGTGTCTTAGTACGCGGGAAAGACCCTCATACCAGGCATTGGTCAGGACCGCATGGATTGTTAACTTGGGGGAGAGGTGATGCTTGTGTTTCTACAGAGGAAGGTCCGCGATGGGATACCTGCTGGCTGTGTGCGGCCTGAGCTTAGCGTGCCGGACCGTGGGAGCGCTGCTGCCGCCAGTCAACCCAACAACTGATGTGTGGGTCTCCTTAGCACAGCAACTGAGCACATCCTGGCGTGGTGTGCCCTTCCTGACTTGCCAACATTGTTGCAAACAAGTGAATGTATGTGGGGAATGAAGAATCTTACTGAAAGCCTTGATATCGGGGATAAGCGATTACCTCTGTATGATGTTAATCCAAAAGGAGCTGATATTGTTTGCACTTTGAATGTCGATAGTTGTCTTTACGTAGATGCTCTTGTAGTAGGAGGCTATGATGGGACCATGACACCCACATAAATCAACACGTGAACCTGCTGATAAGCATAATGCCCTTAAAGGCAATATAGCTTTGGATGAAGCAGGTAATGATGTAGTTGATTTATGGAACTGACGGGAACGTATTGCAGTGGTTCTTCTCTTATGCGGAGTAACAGCAGGGAAAGCATTCAAGAGTTAAGTCACCTTGTTTGTTAGGCAGTTAAGAACGTGAGTCAAATTGGCCACTATTACATACAAAACAGAGCAAGTATTGGCTTTTTGTTGTTGGCTCAAGGACATGGCTGTGAGGATTTGGATGGTACATGCTGCGTGGATTTTAGGCGCCCCATTGCAGCAACATGTTATCAAAACCTGAGAACATGTCAGCCTTTTTGGCATCCATTCACTCAATTGGCGGTATCGTTTGTTTGCTATTGCCTTGGTTGCCGTCATGTTTGCAAGGGCCCTGCAGAACATGGAAAACCTGGTACTAGCTGTTCAAAAAAAAAGAAAAAAAGGGGGGGGGAGGGGGAGGGGGCCCCCGGTAATTGGAGAATCGTACAGAACAGAGACAGTGGGATAATGTGCAGTTGTGGCCTTGCTTTGGCGATGTGCAGCTGAGATCCTGCAGCAAAGAGTTCATAACTTTGAGGGAGTATGAGAAGAAACTAGGGTGCAACAGAAAGAAAGGAGGAATGTGATCTCACCTCTAGAAGATAAGGAAACAGCACGAACAGTAGAGAGTAGCCTATAGTGAAGAGCGCTAAGGAACGTGTTGTATGAATTTGACTGATCGCTCAAACTCCATTCATAAGCAGCTCACAGAGCTGAGAAAAAACGTACAGGCCATAAAGGTTGAGAACGGGTTAACGGACTGGCTACAGGGTTTAGGAATTCCCGGAGGGTTAAAAGACTTGTTTCTGCAGGGGATAACGATGTTATTTGCCATTGTAATCTCTTTACAATGATAATGGGCTGCGTGTGGAATTGCTTTATGAGAATGACGAACAGATTGATAAAAGGGGTCTGGATCACTCAAAAACAAAAAGGGGGATTTGTGGAGTGGCCTGAAGACAACGGACATATTATGAGCAATGCAGACCACGTAAGTTTGTTGTACTAGCAGGCCGAGCAGGCCGCAGCTGTAACAAGCTGCAGGTGTTGTGAAGGACATATGCAAGGCCAAGAGAGACAAAGAGACTGTGTACTCGCAGAGAGATAAGAGAGCTGGACAGAAAGGTGAGGAAAAACCGGATGCCTGCACAAGGGGGGAGCAGCGTGTGGGCACCACACTGGGACCAATCCTAGGGGAGGTGGAAGCGTGTGAACGAGTCGTTTTAACCTATCACCTTTTCCATACCAAAGCCTGCGTAGAGTGTGTATTTTTAGCTGGCGGGATAAATGGCTGTGCGTCTGTTAATAGCATCTGTAGAGTATAAATTGCTGTGTATCCCTTAATAAAGTGGCACCAACTTGATCACACTGGTCGTATCAGTTGTGTGCGAGCCTTCTGCGTCAACAGGGGAGTGCCACTGGCTCTGCCATCACACCAGGCCAGTGGTGTGGGACACAGTAGAGGGAGCGCGGGGTAGAAGAGCCGCTGCATGACAGCGACAGCAGCGGGGCCTGTGCAGACTGGTGCTCCCTTGGCAGAACGTCTGCGCTCGCCCTGCGGTAGAGGACGGGGAAGAGAGAGAGAAGGCTGTTGCCCTGCAGTGCTCATGCACATGTGCAAGCCCACGTGTGCAGGCCCAACTTCCGTTAGTGAGGACTGGCAGGTTTCTTGGACAGGCACTGGGAAGGCAGTCAGGTGTCGGGTGGGCTGAGGGTCCTGACCTCTTCTTCCTCAGCCAAAGTGCCGCGAGTCCCAGAATCACACAATGGTCGTTGTTGGAGGGAACCTCTGGAGATTATGCAGTCCAGCGCCCTGCAAAAGCAGGCTGTGCTAGAGCAGGTTGCACAACATCCTGTGCAGGTGGTGCTGGAATGTTTCCAGAGGCCTCTCTGGGCAGCCGGTGCCAGTGATCTTAAGCTGGAGTGCTGTGCAAGGGTCCCTGTGCTGGTGGGGGGCAGTGCCTGGACTAGCTGCAAGATCAAGGCACTGCAAAGGGGCAAGGAGATGATGAGCACAACAAGCCCATGCCACGCTCCCTGCCTCCCCACGTGACAGTGCCTGTGCCCAGGTCCCTGGTGGCTGTGGAGGCCACCTGGCACTGGGCACCCTTTCCCCTGCCTACCCGGAGGCTGCCTTAGGCTCTCTCTAGTCCACTCAGGCCCCCTTCTGAGGCCTTCCTTGCACCCCAGACCCCTCTGCAGAGCCTCAAGCCCTCAAAAAAAGCCCACCGGACTGGGGGCCCGGTCCCCTAGGCTCGACCATTCCACTCGAGTCCCTGCCGCACCCCTCCATAGGTGTCTGGTATGCCCCAGGCCTCCGGTTGCTCCTCTAGCGTGGCCGATAGATACTACAGCCAGGAGGCAGCCGGGGAGCAGCAGCAGCAGCAGCCTCTTTGCTCCCACTCAAAGCTCATGGCGCTCCCTGCAGCCACTGCAGCCGTAGGCTTGGGCTTGGAAACATGGTGCAGCTGTGAAAGCAGAGCAGGCTGGGGAAGCCCAGGAACTCCGTGGCATGAGCAAAGGCCCCAGCTCGTGGATTTCCCCTGAAGCCCAGCTGGCCCTGAGAGGCCACTTTCAAGCTGGCTTGCGCCTCGTACAGAAGCCCACAGGGATGCCAGCAGGAGCCAGCCCAAGGCATTCTCTGCTTCCAACTGCCACCCCCAAGGCCCTGAGCCCTCCTATGACGTGCCTGCCTTCCTTCCACTGTTCCCTCATGCTTCTCTCGGAGCAGGCAGAGCTTCAGCCCTTTGCGGTGACCCTTTGTGCCCGACTTGGCAGCCTGCCTCCTTCGGCAGGTGCCGGCTCTGGAAGCCCTTGCCTCACACAGGAGACTGCAGTGCACTGGCGCATGGTTAGCCATGCCAAGGGAAACACTTTATTGCAAGAAGGCAGCCTGCTGAGTTCTGCCGTTGTGAGCAGCGCGGGCAGGACAGAGCAGGCCTTTGTCACTGAGGCTGCCTTTCATCAGCAGGAATTGCCCCAGCAGGAAACGGTCGTCGTGCGCTGCAGCCTGCCCTGGATGCTCCTCATGGTGCTGCTCCAAGCTATTTCGCCCTTAGGTACTGCAGGAGCTCCTGCAGCCGAGTAAAGAAGTCCAGCAGCTTCTGGACTGGAAACGGGCAGGGTGGAAACCGGCTCGATTCTGTTGGCCTTGGCCTTGGCCTCTGAACGGGGGTGTAGGTGAAGGCTGGCTGTGGCCTTGCAGTAGTGGTTACTGCTGGGCGCAGGCCCATCTGCACCAGGATCCAGTCGTAGAAGTGCTGGGTGGAGGTGTAGACTCCGGGCTTCCTTGCTCTCGCACAGCCCGTCCCCCAGCTGGTCACGCCAACAAGCCAGAAGTAGTCGGCGCTCTTGTCTTGGCACACGAGAGGCCCACCGCTGTCCCCCTGCAGCACAGGAGAGAGGATGAAGGGGTTGTTGGGTGGCCACCGTCAGCCCGGTGGCTGGCTCCTTCTCTCTCACGGCACCTGCCAGAGCTGCATTCAGTGGCCAGCCAAGCTCTGCAGAAGCTTGCCTGGCAGGGGGCGGTGGGCCTGTAAGGCAGGGCTCGCTCTCACCGCTCTTCACGGTGGTGGTGAAGGTGTGTCAGAGGGCTGGGATGGTGGAGCTGTGGGCTGCCAAGGGCACCGGGTGGGCCTTCTGGGCCGCGTGCCAGGCCTGTGGGACAAGGCGGGCAGGCCCTGGGCAAGGGCCTGCCCATGGGGAAGGGCGGGTAAGGCCCCCAGCGGTGGGGACCCAGCCATGGGAGTGTGAGTGGCCAGCAAAAGGCCGTGATGGCGCACGTTTGGGCGGTTGTGGCGGGGCTGCCTGTGCTGCCGGGGCTTGGCTTGTAGCACGCTCCTACCTGGCAGGTGTCGGTGCCGCCCTGCGGATAGCCGGCACAGATGTTGTGGGTGTGGATGGCCCCCCTGTACCAGCCGCTGCTGTTACAGACCCTGGCATCAATGAGGTGGACCTGGGCCTCCTGCAGCGCGTATGCCGATCCTCCAGCTGTGAAGAGCACAGAAAGGAATGAACACCCAGCAGCTCATTGCCACTTCTCCTCCCCCGTCTGGCTGAAGCCCTCCCCCGGGGCTCGGCTTTGCATGCCGACAGGCGCTGGACCGCTCTTGCCTTTCTGCCTTGCTCTGGGTCAATGGCTCGGGCCCCTCTCTGGAAGAGAGAGGCATACGCCCCCCCAGCCTGACTCTGGCTTTCGCCTCTGCCATCAGGAAGCGCATCCTGCTTCCCCAAGCTGGCCAAGCTTGCACTGGCACCGCCGCTGCGTTTGGGCCACTCACCTCTTGCTTTCCTGGCACCCCAGCCACTGATGTAGCAGGCTGTCAGCTCTGAGACTCTCAGCGAGGCGTCGGGCACACAGGCAAGCTGTACGTAGCTGTTGCACTGGACAGGCTGGTCCAGCTCCAGCAAGGCAATGTCATTCCGCTGCGTGACGTTCCAGTAGTGCTGGTGAACCAGCAGCCGCCTGACGGCGCGCACCTGAGCCTCAGGGCCCAGCTGAGTCAGCTGGGTGACACCGAGCACCACGCGCAAGACGGTGATGTCCCTGGAAGGCAGATGGAGAGAGGGCTCAGAGGGAGCGCAGCCACGTGCCGCAGCAGCCCGGCACTTGCCCTGCCTTCTGCTCGACGAGGGAGAGAGGCAAGCAGCGCTAGGGAGGCTGCGACTGCCCTCGCGTGCCTTGGGCTCAAGCAGTGGCGAGCGGGAGGCTGCTGGGAAGCAGTGGCACGAGCCCAGCCTTCTCCTGAGCAGCCTCTCGGCGGGGCTCCGGAGTGCCCAGGCACTGGGCGTGCTGCAGGGCAACGGGACGGCAGGAGCACGTGCCGCTGCGCTCAGGGCACCTGCTAGTGTTGTGGGGCTAGCCCCGACCCCTGGTCCTCCTTACCTGACCTCGATGAAGCAGTGGGCTGCGGTGAGGACCCACTGTGGGCTGATGAGGGAGCCCCCGCAGATGTGCACCGTGCCTCCTTCCACGAGAGCCTGGATGCTGACGATCCAGGGCCAGGCCCCTGGCAGGGCATCTGTGCCACCCACGACGCGTGACATGCCGTAGTGCAAAGCCATGGGACGAAGCCCGCAGCTCCCTCTGTAACCGGAAACTCCTTACTGTGCTGCTGGATGGCTTGCGCCGTTGCGGCTGAAGGCCAGCCGTCTTCCCTCCCCACAAGGCATGGCCAGAAGGGCCGAGGAAACCCGTGGGGCCAAAACCCGCTCCCCTCGCCCCGCTTTCTGCTTCAGCCCGCAGACGAGTTGTGCCGGCGGCCTGGCTGCTGCCAAGGCACTGAGCCTCCCACATGGCTTTCAGGAACCTGGGGGGTGGCCACGGGGGACAAGCAGGCCCCCTCCAGTGAAGCCCACAAGGCTTGCCCAAGCTCCCTCCCAGAGCCTCGGGCCACTTACCCACAGCTGTCCCATGTGCCGTGCACAGGACAGCACACGGCCAGCAGGACAAGGAGGAGACGCAGAAAATCCATCGCTGCCAGCGACATGTGGCAGCTGCAAGGACGAGGGCTTGTCGCCACCAGTACGGCTGCCGACGGACTGCCCGCAGGATTCCCGTTGCCCGGGGTTCCCTTGGACGTGGGACTGATGTCACAGAGTGCCTGGTTCTGGGTGCTGGGCGTGGTGGTGTCGGGGGGTGGGGTGGGGTGGGGTGGGGCAGGGGGGGTGGGGCGGGGGGGGAGGGTAGGGAGGGGAGGCAATAGGAGGGGTTCCAAGCAGGATTGGAGGCAGAAGCTGGGATCACTTTGCCTTTGCAGTCTATGAAATCTGCTGGTTTGATGGTACAAACTTGTTACCGAATTGATGATAAAAATCCCCCAAAGATATTTAGAGTGGACTGGAGGTGTTCCACATGTTGTGATAGCCCCTGTACAACAATTTGGCGCTGAATGGGCGCTGTCAGACTCTACTGCCCTTCAAGTGGCTCTTGGCAATTTTCAAGGGCAAGTTCAGTACCATCATCTACCTCATCCACTTTGGACAATGACTGTAGATCTAACTTTGCAGCCACGGCAACTGAGTTGGAGACGACCAATCAAAGGTGATACGGTATTTACAGATGGGTCTGGAAAAGTGGGAAAAGCCGCAGTGGCTTGGAAAAAAATGGGCAATGGCCTTCCCAAATTGTGCATCAGGAAGGATCATCGCAAGTCATGGCGTTGCGGGCTGCGGCCTTGGCATTTCTTTATTTCCCAGGCCCTGTTAATCTCATGACTGATTCAGCCTGTGTGGCAGCCCTCCTTTCCCAGTTGGAGATGGCTGTCCATGGCCATATCAACCATGCGAAGCTTTTTGGCAATTTTGACTGTAGTTCGGGAAGGGACTTGGAAACGCCCTTCTCCATTCTACGTTATGCATGTTACGGCCACACTTCCCTACGCGGTTCTGCAATCGATGGCAACGCTGGAGCTGATGCTCCAGTTTCTGTGGCTCTGTCGGTGCCTGTTCCTGAGG
Organism: Falco punctatus; assembly: GCF_963210335.1. Taxonomy (NCBI): domain Eukaryota; kingdom Metazoa; phylum Chordata; class Aves; order Falconiformes; family Falconidae; genus Falco; species Falco punctatus. The sequence continues at coordinate 86,430,713 of NC_137586.1, forward strand.
CCCACCTGCAGGTCGTGTTAGCCCACCAATTTTATCATCAGATTTGGCGATTCTTGTATCAACAGTTTGGCCAAAAGAGTCTCTCTCAGGCTGCTGCACGCAGCATTGTTGCAGCCTGTCCAGCCTGTCCAAAGGGTATCCCCGTGCCCAGTTTTGGAGTTAATGGCAGAGGCCTTCAAGCTTTCCAACGCTGGTGTTACAACAGATGTAACTCATTACAATGCCGGTGGGGGATCCCCAGCAATTTGGTATTCCCCATTCCCCTGCGGGCCAAGCCATCGTTGAATGCATGAATGATACTCTTAAACGCCTGCTTGAAAAACAGAGAAGGGGAATGAGGGGAATGACCCAGAGGCACGTTCCGAGAAAGCATGCTATATTTTGAAGTTTTTGAAAATCTCTGTCGACCATGCGGTGCCTCCCATTGTACGATATTTTGTGTCAACTGGTGACAAGCAGCAAAAGCACCAAGGTGTCTTAGTACGCGGGAAAGACCCTCATACCAGGCATTGGTCAGGACCGCATGGATTGTTAACTTGGGGGAGAGGTGATGCTTGTGTTTCTACAGAGGAAGGTCCGCGATGGGATACCTGCTGGCTGTGTGCGGCCTGAGCTTAGCGTGCCGGACCGTGGGAGCGCTGCTGCCGCCAGTCAACCCAACAACTGATGTGTGGGTCTCCTTAGCACAGCAACTGAGCACATCCTGGCGTGGTGTGCCCTTCCTGACTTGCCAACATTGTTGCAAACAAGTGAATGTATGTGGGGAATGAAGAATCTTACTGAAAGCCTTGATATCGGGGATAAGTGATTACCTCTGTATGATGTTAATCCAAAAGCAGCTGATATTGTTTGCACTTTGAATGTCGATAGTTGTCTTTACGTAGATGCTCTTGTAGTAGGAGGCTATGATGGGACCATGACACCCACATAAATCAACACGTGAACCTGCTGATAAGCATAATGCCCTTAAAGGCAATATAGCTTTGGATGAAGCAGGTAATGATGTAGTTGATTTATGGAACTGACGGGAACATATTGCAGTGGTTCTTCTCTTATGCGGAGTAACAGCAGGGAAAGCATTCAAGAGTTAAGTCACCTTGTTTGTTAGGCAGTTAAGAACGTGAGTCAAATTGGCCACTATTACATACAAAACAGAGCAAGTATTGGCTTTTTGTTGTTGGCTCAAGGACATGGCTGTGAGGATTTGGATGGTACATGCTGCGTGGATTTTAGGCGCCCCATTGCAGCAACATGTTATCAAAACCTGAGAACATGTCAGCCTTTTTGGCATCCATTCACTCAATTGGCGGTATCGTTTGTTTGCTATTGCCTTGGTTGCCGTCATGTTTGCAAGGGCCCTGCAGAACATGGAAAACCTGGTACTAGCTGTTCAAAAAAAAAAAAAAAAGGGGGGGGGGGAGGGGGAGGGGGCCCCCGGTAATTGGAGAATCGTACAGAACAGAGACAGTGGGATAATGTGCAGTTGTGGCCTTGCTTTGGCGATGTGCAGCTGAGATCCTGCAGCAAAGAGTTCATAACTTTGAGGGAGTATGAGAAGAAACTAGGGTGCAACAGAAAGAAAGGAGGAATGTGATCTCACCTCTAGAAGATAAGGAAACAGCACGAACAGTAGAGAGTAGCCTATAGTGAAGAGCGCTAAGGAACGTGTTGTATGAATTTGACTGATCACTCAAACTCCATTCATAAGCAGCTCACAGAGTTGAGAAAAAACGTACAGGCCATAAAGGTTGAGAACGGGTTAACGGACTGGCTACAGGGTTTAGGAATTCCCGGAGGGTTAAAAGACTTGTTTCTGCAGGGGATAACGATGTTATTTGCCATTGTAATCTCTTTACAATGATAATGGGCTGCGTGTGGAATTGCTTTATGAGAATGATGAACAGATTGATAAAAGGGGTCTGGATCGCTCAAAAACAAAAAGGGGGATTTGTGGAGTGGCCTGAAGACAACGGACATATTATGAGCAATGCAGACCACGTAAGTTTGTTGTACTAGCAGGCCGAGCAGGCCGCAGCTGTAACAAGCTGCAGGTGTTGTGAAGGACATATGCAAGGCCAAGAGAGACAAAGAGACTGTGTACTCGCAGAGAGATAAGAGAGCTGGACAGAAAGGTGAGGAAAAACCGGATGCCTGCACAAGGGGGGAGCAGCGTGTGGGCACCACACTGGGACCAATCCTAGGGGAGGTGGAAGCGTGTGAACGAGTCGTTTTAACCTATCACCTTTTCCATACCAAAGCCTGCGTAGAGTGTGTATTTTTAGCTGGGGGTATAAATGGCTGTGCGTCTGTTAATAGCATCTGTAGAGTATAAATTGCTGTGTATCCCTTAATAAAGTGGCACCAACTTGATCACACTGGTCGTATCAGTTGTGTGCGAGCCTTCTGCGTCAACAGGGGAGTGCCACTGGCTCTGCCATCACACCAGGCCAGTGGTGTGGGACACAGTAGAGGGAGCCCGGGGTAGAAGAGCCGCTGCATGACAGCGACAGGAGCGGGGCCTGTGCAGACTGGTGCTCCCTTGGCAGAACGTCTGCGCTCGCCCTGCGGTAGAGGACGGGGAAGAGAGAGAGAAGGCTGTTGCCCTGCAGTGCTCATGCACATGTGCAAGCCCACGTGTGCAGGCCCAACTTCCGTTAGTGAGGACTGGCAGGTTTCTTGGACAGGCACTGGGAAGGCAGTCAGGTGTCGGGTGGGCTGAGGGTCCTGACCTCTTCTTCCTCAGCCAAAGTGCCGCGAGTCCCAGAATCACACAATGGTCGTTGTTGGAGGGAACCTCTGGAGATTATGCAGTCCAGCGCCCTGCAAAAGCAGGCTGTGCTAGAGCAGGTTGCACAACATCCTGTGCAGGTGGTGCTGGAATGTTTCCAGAGGCCTCTCTGGGCAGCCGGTGCCAGTGATCTTAAGCTGGAGTGCTGTGCAAGGGTCCCTGTGCTGGTGGGGGGCAGTGCCTGGACTAGCTGCAAGATCAAGGCACTGCAAAGGGGCAAGGAGATGATGAGCACAACAAGCCCATGCCACGCTCCCTGCCTCCCCACGTGACAGTGCCTGTGCCCAGGTCCCTGGTGGCTGTGGAGGCCACCTGGCACTGGGCACCCTTTCCCCTGCCTACCCGGAGGCTGCCTTAGGCTCTCTCTAGTCCACTCAGGCCCCCTTCTGAGGCCTTCCTTGCACCCCAGACCCCTCTGCAGAGCCTCAAGCCCTCAAAAAAAGCCCACCGGACTGGGGGCCCGGTCCCCTAGGCTCGACCATTCCACTCGAGTCCCCGCCGCACCCCTCCATAGGTGTCTGGTATGCCCCAGGCCTCCGGTTGCTCCTCTAGCGTGGCCGATAGATACTACAGCCAGGAGGCAGCCGGGGAGCAGCAGCAGCAGCAGCCTCTTTGCTCCCACTCAAAGCTCATGGCGCTCCCTGCAGCCACTGCAGCCGTAGGCTTGGGCTTGGAAACATGGTGCAGCTGTGAAAGCAGAGCAGGCTGGGGAAGCCCAGGAACTCCGTGGCATGAGCAAAGGCCCCAGCTCGTGGATTTCCCCTGAAGCCCAGCTGGCCCTGAGAGGCCACTTTCAAGCTGGCTTGCGCCTCGTACAGAAGCCCACAGGGATGCCAGCAGGAGCCAGCCCAAGGCATTCTCTGCTTCCAACTGCCACCCCCAAGGCCCTGAGCCCTCCTATGACGTGCCTGCCTTCCTTCCACTGTTCCCTCATGCTTCTCTCGGAGCAGGCAGAGCTTCAGCCCTTTGCGGTGACCCTTTGTGCCCGACTTGGCAGCCTGCCTCCTTCGGCAGGTGCCGGCTCTGGAAGCCCTTGCCTCACACAGGAGACTGCAGTGCACTGGCGCATGGTTAGCCATGCCAAGGGAAACACTTTATTGCAAGAAGGCAGCCTGCTGAGTTCTGCCGTTGTGAGCAGCGCGGGCAGGACAGAGCAGGCCTTTGTCACTGAGGCTGCCTTTCATCAGCAGGAATTGCCCCAGCAGGAAACGGTCGTCGTGCGCTGCAGCCTGCCCTGGATGCTCCTCATGGTGCTGCTCCAAGCTATTTCGCCCTTAGGTACTGCAGGAGCTCCTGCAGCCGAGTAAAGAAGTCCAGCAGCTTCTGGACTGGAAACGGGCAGGGTGGAAACCGGCTCGATTCTGTTGGCCTTGGCCTTGGCCTCTGAACGGGGGTGTAGGTGAAGACGGGCTGTGGCCTTGCAGTAGTGGTTACTGCTGGGCGCAGGCCCATCTGCACCAGGATCCAGTCGTAGAAGTGCTGGGTGGAGGTGTAGACTCCGGGCTTCCTTGCTCTCGCACAGCCCGTCCCCCAGCTGGTCACGCCAACAAGCCAGAAGTAGTCGGCGCTCTTGTCTTGGCACACGAGAGGCCCACCGCTGTCCCCCTGCAGCGCAGGAGAGAGGATGAAGGGGTTGTTGGGTGGCCACCGTCAGCCCGGTGGCTGGCTCCTTCTCTCTCACGGCACCTGCCAGAGCTGCATTCAGTGGCCAGCCAAGCTCTGCAGAAGCTTGCCTGGCAGGGGGCGGTGGGCCTGTAAGGCAGGGCTCGCTCTCACCGCTCTTCACGGTGGTGGTGAAGGTGTGTCAGAGGGCTGGGATGGTGGAGCTGTGGGCTGCCAAGGGCACCGGGTGGGCCTTCTGGGCAGCGTGCCAGGCCTGTGGGACAAGGCGGGCAGGCCCTGGGCAAGGGCCTGCCCATGGGGAAGGGCGGGTAAGGCCCCCAGCGGTGGGGACCCAGCCATGGGAGTGTGAGTGGCCAGCAAAAGGCTGTGATGGCGCACGTTTGGGCGGTTGTGGCGGGGCTGCCTGTGCTGCCGGGGCTTGGCTTGTAGCACGCTCCTACCTGGCAGGTGTCGGTGCCGCCCTGCGGATAGCCGGCACAGATGTTGTGGGTGTGGATGGCCCCCCTGTACCAGCCGCTGCTGTTACAGACCCTGGCATCAATGAGGTGGACCTGGGCCTCCTGCAGCGCGTATGCCGATCCTCCAGCTGTGAAGAGCACAGAAAGGAATGAACACCCAGCAGCTCATTGCCAGTTCTCCTCCCCCGTCTGGCTGAAGCCCTCCCCCGGGGCTCGGCTTTGCATGCCGACAGGCGCTGGACCGCTCTTGCCTTTCTGCCTTGCTCTGGGTCAATGGCTCGGGCCCCTCTCTGGAAGAGAGAGGCATACGCCCCCCCAGCCTGACTCTGGCTTTCGCCTCTGCCATCAGGAAGCGCATCCTGCTTCCCCAAGCTGGCCAAGCTTGCACTGGCACCGCCGCTGCGTTTGGGCCACTCACCTCTTGCTTTCCTGGCACCCCAGCCACTGATGTAGCAGGCTGTCAGCTCTGAGACTCTCAGCGAGGCGTCGGGCACACAGGCAAGCTGTACGTAGCTGTTGCACTGGACAGGCTGGTCCAGCTCCAGCAAGGCAATGTCATTCCGCTGCGTGACGTTCCAGTAGTGCTGGTGAACCAGCAGCCGCCTGACGGCGCGCACCTGAGCCTCAGGGCCCAGCTGAGTCAGCTGGGTGACACCGAGCACCACGCGCAAGACGGTGATGTCCCTGGAAGGCAGATGGAGAGAGGGCTCAGAGGGAGCGCAGCCACGTGCCGCAGCAGCCCGGCACTTGCCCTGCCTTCTGCTCGACGAGGGAGAGAGGCAAGCAGCGCTAGGGAGGCTGCGACTGCCCTCGCGTGCCTTGGGCTCAAGCAGTGGCGAGCGGGAGGCTGCTGGGAAGCAGTGGCACGAGCCCAGCCTTCTCCTGAGTCGATGAAGAGTTGGTCATGTCTCCTGGAGGGGGTGTCGTGAAGGTGACAGGAGTCGCGATTGGGGTCGATGCGCTGCGGCTCCTCGCGCTCGGTTTCTCGTTTCCCGTCTGCCGACAGACGTTGGTCTTGTGGGTTCCTTGCTGACAATTTTGGCACCACACTTGACGTTGTCGACATCGGTCACGGGTATGTCCTGGCTTCCCGCATCGATAGCAGAGGAAGTCTCGGCGCGTGGTGGTCACTGGCTTCGGGGGCGCGGTAGCCCCAGGGGGGCGCAGAGGCGCAAGCACTGCAAATGCCTGACTTTGGGCTTGCACTAAATCTCTCCCTACTGCTTGGATTGCTTCCACTAGCAAGGCTTGCTGACCTACTGGCACCCGACTCATTCGCTTCAGCATTGTTTCTACAGAAGAATCTAAGGGCAGGGTTACTAAAATGCCTTTGGTGTCACTGTTAGTATTCTCCAAAATACATTGGCGCAATAACGGCCCTTTCATAAAGTTAGGTATATCTGGTGGGCTCACTGTGGAGGCCTGACTCATTCACTGTACTACGTAACTGACTTAATATTTTCCAATCAAAGCCTCCCAGGTTCCCTGTCTTTGGTTAGCGGCATTCATCTGATACGTTACAGGGAAAGCTTGTAGGGGGTTGACTTGATCAGCAATATCAAATATTCCCTGAGCAGCCGCTTCTTGTGCTATATTTTGCCAATTAATGTGCGTAGAACGCACCAGTTTCTTTACTGTATTTTTTTTTTTTGTTCCTCTTTTTTTTTTTTTTTTAGAATTTTGTATTGACTGCCCACTGCTATTTTCTTCCTCAGCAGCACTTTCGTCAAATGTGTCCCCGCCCTCTGGCCCCCCGAGGCTACTGCGACGAAAAAAAGGGGGGGGGGGGGGGGGGCGAAGGACACGAAGGGTCTATAGGTGGTACAGTGGGCTCTATAGGTGGTACAGAGAGCACTGTTTGTGATAAAGGTGGTATTGGAATGTGATTTTCACATAGCATAATTTTTCCTGCATTAGGATCTGCGCTTGCAAGTCGGCTTATTACTGCCGCAGCAAGGCATTCTGCTTGATATCTTTTTACACAATTAGTTACTTCACGCCATGATTTCATCAATTCTTTTGCTGCCTTATCGTCATCTATAACTAAGTCCCACAAGCAGTCCCTAAACACACGCCACTCCTCTACTTCAAACATTTTTTCGGGGTCTGTAAAAAACCCTTTCGCTTTTCCCATAGTAATTAAATCGGCCAGATCTTTTAAAGGGCCTACTCCCCGCTTTTCTAAAAAGCATCGTAAAAGTGCTACCTCTTTTTCCATAGCACGCTTAAAACAGTCCTTTTCCTTGATTAAGATGCAGCCTTTTCTCTGGGTAGACACTCACGGACGGCGAACCTTTCCTTGATTAGTCGTCGGTTCAAGCACGGATCGAGTTACGATGCCTGCATCAGTCGATCTTCGCTCCCTGGTCACTGCTACCAGTGCTTCTCCGTCCTCGCTGTCCGGTGAAGAACAAGGATTGGGGGTCCTTTGTTCGGGCGCCACTTGCGACGAGCGAGGGGAAGCAAGCAGCCGACTCAATGTGAGTGATAAAGCAAGCTTCGATTTATTACGGCACGATTATGTCTTATATACAGTTCCAGTTAATTATGCCTACTAGTCATCTGCTAATTGGCTAAGCTCTAAAGGGTTACATTTTCATACGTCCTCCTACTTGCGGTTTCTGCGGATAGCTAGCTACATATATTTTTTTCTCTCTTGTCTACGTGAATTCCTCAAAGTTATTTACAACATTAGTCACAAGGTCAGTGCCTTTCTCAGCTTCCTTATCAGCATGCCTCAGCACAGCTGCAAGGCCTGCTTCAGCTAACTTACGCTAACTTTGTTTCACAAACATCTTTAAGGGAGTCATGGCCGTGATCACACAGCCATTCTGCAACATGTATGAAGCTACGTTCTGGATTTGCACTGAAGACAGTGTTGATAATACAGGGATGTTTTAGTCGCTGCTGAACAGTGCTCACCCAACATCAAGGCCTTTTCTGCTGCTCGCCTCACCCCACCAGCAAACAGGCTGAGAGTGCACCAGAATTTGGGAAGGGACACAGCTGGGACAGCTGTTTCCAACTGATCCGAAGGACATTCCAAACAATATGCCATCACACTCAGCATATAAAGCTGAGGGAAGAAGAAGGAAGGGGGAGCACATTTGGAGTGGTGACATTTGTATTCTCAAGTAGCTGTTATGCATGATGAAGACCTGCCTCCCTGGAAACGGCTCTAAACACCTCCCTGCTGATGGGATATGGTGAATTTGTTCCTTGCTTTGCTTTGCTTGCATGCACAACTTTTGCTTCACTCTTTATCTCTGCCCACAAGTTTTCCCCTACCCCGCTGCAGGGAGAGTGAGCGAGTGGCTGCGTGGTGCTTGGTTGCAGGCCGGGGTGAAACCACCACAGTGGCGCACCTCAAACCCACCGCTACCCCTGCATTCACACTGCTGGAGACTACTCCGGGGTCTTAGCCAGCTTTGATGAGGCGCACAAAGGGCCCTGCTGCTCTTTGGAGCACACTGGTGCATTTGGCTCCTTCGTAGACACCCCGGTGGGGCCCTGCTCCCCCGCAGACTGCTCCAGGGCCTTCGCTGGGTTTGCTGGGGCACAGAGAGGGCCCTGCTGCCCTTCCCATGTCCCTGGGACCTTTGCCAGGCCTTGCCGGGGCCCAGGCAGAGCCCTGGTTTCCTCCAGAGCTCCCTGGGGCCTTTGCCAGCTCCTGGGCATGGCCCAGCTGTCCTCGAGAGAGGCCCAGGGCCATGGCTGAACTTTGCAGATGCCCTGGTGGGTCCCTGCCTCGCTCCAGGGTGTCCTGAGGCCTTCGGAGGGGCTTTGCCATGGCTGGTAAGGGGCCCTGCTGCCCTCCAGAGTTCCCCTTGGCATTTAGCAGGCTTTACTGTGTGTTGGCAGGACCCCGCTTCTCTCCAGACTACCCTGGGGCTTTTGCCAGACTTTGCCAACACCCAGGGAGCATCCCACCGTCCTTCTGAGTGCCCCAGCCCCTCAGGAAGGCTTCAGAGATGATAAATTGTTATATCTTTGAAACATAAGTTCCTAGCCATTAAATTATATATATAATACGACAAAGAGTTACTGATCTTAATGGATGCCTCTGTTCAGTCCCTGGCACCCTGAGGACATTGTCAGCCCAGACGTCCTCCTGAGTTCTGAGAGAAGGGAAGGGTCCTCTCTTGCCTGCACAGGCCTCTCAGGAGGACTTCTGTTTTGCTCTGTGTGGACTAATTTGTCTTTCTCAACATCTCTCTTGAGGTGTCTTTTTTTTTGTCATTTATTGTTGTTCAGGCTGCGTAAGTGTTACTTAAGGTGCTTGGTACACTTTCTGATGCTTCTGTTTGTTTCAACCCTGTTCTGGTGGTTTCTGTTCTTTCCGAGTTGTTTATTTCTGTTAAGAGAGTCAGATGGAGACACCTAAAGTCTTGGCGATGTAGAGCCATTGATGATGATTTACAGTATATAATTCACCTTGCAACTAAAGATATTTTGGAGAAAGATTCTTACAGGATTTAATTCTGCATTGTCATTCAGTCCTATCCAGAATGTAGTGCTGGTACAAGTTCATTGATATACGTGAATGTGTCTAGCCTTGTACGTGTGGTGGTGAGCGCTTGGCAGGTTGGGCAGCCACTGAGTGGATGTGATGCCAGTGGTTGCTGATTGAGTTTTGGGTACTAAATGCATCTAGCCCTGTACATGTGGTTTGTTTTTCCTGGTAGGTTGGACTTCAGAGTTGAAATAGCATTTTCCTTAATTAAAAAAAAAAAAAAAAATTCCAAACCAGAACTAACATAACATTAAAATATTTAGATTTAAAATAAAATTAAAATTAGAAAATCATCAGTGTTTCACGACTGCCTAAATTTAAATATAGCCATTTGGGGGTGTGTGGTGTGTGTGTGGTGGAATAGTCACAGGTACTACTAACTTCCAAGTAGAGGTACTACTAACTGCCAAGTAGAGCTATAATAAAATAGTGCAAATTAAATTTGATTAATAAAATGCTAAAAAGAATTTTAAAACTTTCAGAACACTGATTGGGCATCATTAATGCCTGTGTCATGGTTTAACCCCAGCCAGCAACTAAGTACCTACCTCACAGGCACTCGCTTATTCCCCTGTGCCCCTCCTGGTGGGATGGGGAGAAGAATTGGAAAAAGGTAAAACCCATGGGCTGAGATAAGAACGGTTTAATAATTGAAATAGAATACCACCACCACCACTAATAATAATAATAACAATAATAATAACAACAACAATAATAATTGTAATGAAAAGGAGAGGGGTGGGAGAGAGAAATAAAACCCAAGGGAGAAAAAAACCCAACAAGTGATGCACAATACCATTGCCCTCCACCCGCTGACTGATGTCCAGCCAGTCCCCCAGCAGTGGTTGACCCACCCCAGCCAACTCCCTGCCACCTTCTGTACTAAGCGTGACGGTCTATGGTATGGAATATCCCTTTGGCCAGTTCAGGTCAGCTGTCCCAGTTTATTGTGCTCCTCCAGCCCTCTTGCTGGCAGGGCCTAAGAAACTGAAAAGTCTTTGACTTAATTAGCAACAACTGGCAACGTCATTGTGTTATCAACATTATTCTCACACCAAATCCAAAACACAGCGCTGCACCAGCTACTGGGAGGAGAGTTAACTCCATCCCAGCCAAAACCAGGACAGCCTGTTATTTAATAATAGCAATGTTAAATCTATGATGCCCAAGCAGTATTATAACAAAAATTCCCAGCTGTGAAGTAGAAATAGAATTCTATTTGGGAATATTTTATTACAATATCTTATTGCAATTATGGTAATTAAAATATTCCTAAGTAGGCTTCTAATTCATACGCTGAAATCCTGATCTAGAATAGTAATTAACTTTCTCTTTATGTCAGTTTCTGGTCTTTGTGCTTTCTCTTTCCATTTTTCCTACAGCAGTAGTAAATGAAATACACTTTGGGTGCAGACTGTTCATTGTATTTTATAATATTAAACTATTTAATTGGGCTGTTTAAATAATATAAAATTATCTCATTAAATAATTAGATGAAATACAAGAAATGAATTAATTGCTCTCATGGAGTAGTCCATTTAATACTGCCGTGACAATGCTAATACTTGTTATTTTTACAGTTTTCTTACTAGACTGTCATGCATTCATATACTAGTAATTCTAATTCAGATTACCTACAGAATCAGAATAATCAGGAAAATGGCTTGCTGCAATGTATAATTAGCAATATTGCTTAAATAGCAGTTATTGCTTAAATATGCAAATAACAGTTACGCGGAATAGGGCGGTTCACCCACTATGCACAGCCTTGGTCATGTCTCATAATTAAAATTCGCCACCCACGCTTTAGTTAAGTACTCTCCCCAACACCCACTGCTCAGCAGCCATGGCCATAGCCCCAACCCTGGGCTTGAAGACAAACAATGCGGATGCTGAACCAAGACAGCAGCAGCGCTGCCATGGCACCAGCACTCTGACAGCAGCCGCAGCCAGCTGCAAACACAGTGAACAGACACAGCCCATGGCAGCAGCAGCTATTACTGCTGGAACCTGTGCAAGAAGCCTTGAGATGCAGAGATACATGCTTATGGAGGAAAATGAATGCTGGGCTGGCACCAGACCCTGGAGACCCCTGTCCAGAGAACTAATTGGCACCTCTAGGACTCCGGTGGGCTCCCCGCTGCATGGAGCAACTTCTTGGCAATGAACGGACACTCCCAGAGTTATGTTCCCTCTGCAGAGCATCAGTGGAACGGAGTGGCAGCGATCAGCAATGAATTATAAGCAAAAGCCTGGATGTTTCAGAAGTCAGGACTCACTGGGTAGACATACTAGTGCTCCAGCAGCACTACTCAACCACTACTCTGCCAATGAGAAACTGAAAAACTAATGTTTTGTAGCAACAATTCAACATGGTATATTGAAGACAGCAAAATGTGGGAAACTTCTGACACATTTGCTCATGAGGAAAAAGCAGCTGGCATAATAAGATTTTCTGAAACAGAATTGTTTATTCCATACAACTGATTGCAAAGATCTGCAACCTGCTTGTAGCTACTGACCCCAAAGGGTTTCTAATGTACCTGAGCAAAGAAATCAAGAAACGCCCTTGCTTTCTTCTTTGGAAAGAGATCAGGAAGTTCCTGAACCTGAACTTGACTGTTCGGGCACAAGCCAGAGAAAGCCTTGCTAAAGTCAAGGTAAGCAACACGCACTGCTCTTCCTCTGTCCACTCAGTTACTCACACATCGCTAGAAAGGTACCAGGTCAGTGCGGCACGATTTCACCCTTTGCAAACCCATGCTGACTCCTCCCTACCAACTTCTTGTCCCCAGCATCTTTGGAAACGGCTCCCAGAGTACGTGCTCCGCCACCTTCCCAGGCAGCACGGTGAGGCTGCAGTTCCCAGCTCCTCGGTCTTGCCCTTCTTGAAGATGGGACAGACATTCCCTGTCTTCCAGGCCTCAGAGCCTCCCCTAAGTGCCATGCCCTCTCCTGCTTCATCAGGAGTGTCCCCACAGTGACACTGGGGATGGACTTTCGAGTGCAGGAATTGCCTGGACTTCTCTGTACCCCCCTCACACCTCATCATAACTGCTATCAATGCCGGTTATGGCAGATGCCAACACCGAATTTCTGTTCTGCTGCTCCACCAGCCAAGAGCTCTCCCCTCTCACTAAGAGCTGGCAGCAGAGAGCGGGTGAAGAAACTTGAGCACAGGCCACGTCTGAGTTTATCACAGTGACTGACAACACAACGTGAATGTCAAGATGTTCTGTCCCTGCTTCCTCTGTGGAGAGACACTAGAAAGTGGCAAAAGCTGAACTTCTCTTTGACCACTCTGGTGCAGGCTGGAGAAATCTCGTTACACCTTTTTCCTTTGCAGCTACAAATTGGCTGGCTCCCCATGGGATCAAAACCTGTGGGATTTCCCAGCGTTTCACGGCCACCAGAAGCTCACCTGCTACCTTCTGCCCAAACCACAAGGAGGATTGCTCTAAAATACAGGAAAAGTCTGGGAACTGATCATGAGCAATACCACAACACCAGTCCGTGGTGTTAACACAATTGTGGAAAAGGACATACACACATGCTGGCCTTTTGCCTGGCCTCCAGAGCTGAAAGGAGCAGGGCGCTCTGGAGAGCTGTACGGTTGGGGAAAGGGTAGAAAGCGATGTCAAGAAGGGGAACGATAAAACAAAGACATATACTAGATGACGAAGTTTATTAAATTTCAAATTGAAACAATATCTGAATTAAATACAGTATATTAACTTCACAAATATGTATTCATATAAAAAGGAACAGCGTCACAGCAACATTCATTGCTTTCCTCACTGCCTGTTAACTCAAGTCCTTGAATTAGTGGGTAAAACCCCCAAATTTTTCCAGTCTTAATTGATCTTGGGACAACTATTCTTCCTTTCCCAGAACTGGGACTTTGTTCTATCCTCTTCTGATCACTGCTGACTTCTGTGGACAGGAAATGACAACGCAGATCTTCAGTAACAGGTAACTCCCTGAAATAAGTAAACCTGCTTCTTTTATTGACACAAATGTCCCAGAACACTGGCTACCAACTGGGCTACCGCCACCATATCATCAGCTGCTAGCAGCAACAAAAAGATTGGCTGTCCTATCATACAAGGTTTGGAAAGTACTGAGGAGACTGGAAGTTAATATTTTAACATTCATTTTTCCCACACATGAAGTGTTTCAGGTACAGCACAGCTGCTGATGTAGTAACTGGGAATGTCTACAGCTGCAGCGACCTTTAATACGAACCCCAAGATGAATACCGTGAGGGGCCATGGGCACAAACTGAAACACAGAGCGTTGGGGCTGAACACCAGGAAATGCTTCTTTCCGATCAGGGTGACTGGGCACTGGCACAGGCTGCCCATGGAGGCTCCATCCTGGGAGATACTCAAAAGCCAGCATGGTCCTGGGCAACCAGCTCTGGGTGGTCTTCCCTGAGCAGGGGAGCTAGAACGGATGACCTCCAGAGGTCCCTTTCAACCTCACCCGTTCTGTGGTTCTGTGATCCAAAACAAACATACCAAACCCACCACATAACTCTCTTGGCACTGCTACACACTCACAGTAATGTTAAACCTAAGGCGCATAAGGTGACAGCAACGTAAAGTGCCCTGTCCTCCAGCATGACCACTGGTAAAGATTTCACTTTATCGGCAGAAACAGTCACGGCATCTGGACTGAAGCAGCAGGCTCAAATCACATCAAACGATGTCCTAAGCATTAAAGTAACACTGGAAACATTAAAAACACATAGGGTGAAAGGATTACGCAGAACAAAGGGAATGCTTTTGTTAAAACACAGAACATCAGTGGAGAAAAAATAATGCTTCTACGTTAATAAGAAACATTTTGACAATTCTGTCAAGCTCAAGAATCAAGGTGAGTCATTCTGCTAGTCAGACAAAAATAGGTGTGCTTCTCATGGTGAGTGCAAAATAGAACACCTATGTATCAATAAACCAACAGGCAAGTGCAACGTGCTTGACATCCATTTAATAGAATTCACATTCGGACTGCAATAAACACATTTTCACATCTGAACTGTGGGATGAGAAACTATAGATACACTATGTAAACAAAATCCTTTCCGGAGCTTTTTTCCCAGCATTTTGTTCAAATCAGGTAATTTTTGGTTAAAACATCACGGTACTCCTGTACTGCCCTGCAAAGGGGATCCTGGTCAACGTGGATACTTTTTGAAGATCCATCAGAAAATACCATGGGAGAAGCTCCAGCAGATCCAGCTTCAAATTCAGCAGTGACTAGGGAGAAGAGAAACAAGATTCTGGTGTTGCTTTTACACTAGACAGGGCCAAATCAGTCACTATGAAAACATCATGGATAACTGGAGAGACTACAGTCCAGAAAGAGATTTAAAAACTTCCAAGGGATCGTAACAATCAAAGGGCTAGGCACAAAGGAAGAAACAATCTTTTTCCACATTTGCTTACCAGTCAACAGTATTTCTAAAGCCAGTGAAAGAAATTTTATAGGCTACACATTGAACATCTTCAGGGAATCCACAAATGACTCCTGCTTACAGCAGTGCTGAACTGAGCCCCCCTGCGGACCTCTCGAACCTCAAATATCTGTTTTCCTTGAATGTTCAAAGCAGTGATTTATTGGAACTCTACTCCTAAAAACCAGCTTCTGCCTTCTCTGTGACAAACTTAAAAAGAATCCGCCGGTGAAAACGCAAACACCTTTGCAATGCAGTCAGGCCAGGACAAGTCTCCTAGCCTGGCACTTTCTTTGAGGGGCGTCTTTGTAACTCACCCTGGCAAAACCCTCTTTCCTCCACAAAAACACATACTCAATGACAGCAAGCCCACCTTTACTATTCTTCTCCAGCCACGTTTTTCAGTCAAGGTCCTGAAACCAAACGCACTCTATGACACCTAGCAGATGCACAATCAGGTTCAAAATGCACCCGGATGAAATGCAACGGCTTTGTGTCCATTCAGACACACGGAAAGAGCTGTGAAGCTACAGCTGAACACTTCTGTATTACTAAAAGCATGCAGGAACAGAAGGAAATTCTCGCAGGGGCCACCTGCTTTGAAATAGCACCAGTCACTGCAAAGCAAAGCAGTGACTCTGGAGGAACGACTACCCTGAAACAGGTGGAATTCCTCTTTCGACACCTGGCCTCATATTATAGAGCATGTTTCATGCTATGTGTTAAAAGCATTCAACTCATCTTATGTTTGCCTAAGTGCTACTAAATGATTTTTTCCTAAAGAAAGGGTATCTTTCATCACTGATTATATTTTTCTTGCTTATTCAAAAAAGACTGCAACATATAAGCTACAAATACAAGCAATGAATAAGAAACAGCAAAAATCAAGGTCCAACAGCAGAGAATGTGCACGGTATGATTTAGTGCGGAATGCAACTGATGCACATGGAAGAAGTAGTGATGGCTGAAGTCTATAAACATCTTATCTCAGGGCTTCTTTTATGTTTGACGTTTGTGCTCAAGGATTCACTCTAGAAAAACGTGACTTCAGCTTAAGCCAAGTGCAACCCGTGTAGAGGAAGTGGGTTAGTTTTCTCTGCACTTGTCTTTTTCAGGCAACTGCATAACATTCTACACAATCTTTTGGTAAGCAGGAAATGTTCACATTCAAGTCTAAACTGGAAAGCTAGCAGAAAAACCTCCCTGTGCTTAGCACAGGAACTTGACAGCTTTCAAGCCATTACTTTCAAGAGTTAGGAACACTCTTCTTTTTCCTTAAAAATGCCCCTAACATAGTGACACATTACCTTGTTTAAGTTCTTTAGCGATTTTTTCATCTAGTTCCTGCCGTACCTAGAATTATACAGAAAATACAGTTAATATTTTAACAGTTAGGTTTTTCTAATATTAAACTTCTAAAACATTCTTAAAATCCACACATAATGAGAGAAAACCTAAAAATATAATGCCAAATAGACACACCTTGGTTTGGGGTTTGATTTTTACTGAAGAGAAACTTCTGGTCAGTCGGGCTGCAGCTGCCTCATTGCTCAGCAACGTTAACAAAACAATTTGTAACTCACCAGCTGGATTATTACTGGGCATTTAACAAAATACACAGGAAGAAAGCAAGAAAGCCTAGCGCAGTTATTGCAGTGAAGGTATGGCTGAAGTTTATCATCTAACCATCTAACACACGAACAGAATGTCAGCTACAGGCTGAGATAGGTACAAATGCCACCCACAGGGACAAATCAGCCAGTTGAGGCTGGCTTCTGCAACTTCACAGAGAGAAGAGCTGCACCAGCAGCTGCTGCAGGACTGACATACACCATTTGTATAGAAAAAAGCGTGTGCCAATATTCTTTTCTCCACCTTAAGATGGGAAATTGAAAGAGCTCCTACAGATGATGCCAAAACTTTTCTTTATTGTTATTGCAAATACCATGACACACATTTATAAAA
Source organism: Falco punctatus (assembly GCF_963210335.1). Classification (NCBI taxonomy): domain Eukaryota; kingdom Metazoa; phylum Chordata; class Aves; order Falconiformes; family Falconidae; genus Falco; species Falco punctatus. The sequence goes on from NC_137586.1 coordinate 86,447,518, forward strand.
ATATAAAAGCACACACAATTTTTTCTTGCAAACTGTGTACTAAGAAAAACAACCACAGCTACAGCTTCTAGGCAGCAAGTGCTCTGGGGTTTATTATGTAGCTGGAATCAGCCTGGATCACTACAAAGGAGCACTTACGCCTTTTCTCCCCTAGAAGTGGGTATTGTTACCAATTAAGTTATTCTCACTTATGATTCCGCTTTCAGAAGTCTTCACAAGAAGGAATCACATCTCTTAATTTAAGAGTCACAGTCCAAGCGCTATATGCTGTTGTTTACATTTGATGATACTTGTTACTCCTACATTTTTTTTCCATCAAGTTTGTGACACACAGAAGTGAATTTCCAAACTGATATCATACAGCTTCCAGGGCTACGATGGCCATGAAGATGCTGCAGGGCTTGGACCTTGTGAGCTATATGGAGAGGCTGAGAGCTGCAACTGTTTCTTTACTGGAGAACAGGAAAACTCCGGGCTACCCTTCCTTTCCCAAAGAAAGCTGAAACCTATGACATGCTGCTAAAATGGAAGCCAAAAGATTTTTGTTGTTCTTCTTCATAGCATCAAATGCCGTTCTCTGAAGGGCCTATCCTTATTCAAGCAGTAAAGGACATGACATTATCTTTTCTGCCATACTTAGAATAAGAAGAGGAGATTAGAGACTGGCAAAAAGGCTGCCTGTTAAAACAAACTCAACTTCAAAAATATCCTATTAACGCCCATGATCAGTGGTGTTACTGCTGGAACACCGAAGAGAAATGAAGATAGTTCCAATGAACAGGGGGGAGCCTTAAGGTACTTTCATCACAAATATGCTATCTTATGCATAATGCTGACCAGATGTAGAAAAGGTATTTAATGAAGAAAACTGCTTGAGGAAAAAGTAGTATCTTATTATCACCCCAAAAAAGCAGGGTGAAAAAAAAACCTTTCCAGTTTTTTTGCTAGGCATCTTCCATTTTTTACCTCCTCCAGATACAGGTCTTTGTACTTTTCCACTTCTGCCTGTGCGGATTCTTTTTGAAAATTACTGTCTCGTTGGGTATTTTTTATCCTGTCCAATTCACGTTCGAGGTCTCCAATTCTGTGTTCTAGCTGGTTTGTCAGCAAAGCATGACGACTGGCTCTGATTTGTTCTAATCTGTCCTGGGAGGCTGCCTGCATCTGAAGTAGATACACACTTTCAACCACCGCAAAGAAAAAGAGAACTCTCCTCGCCAGTCAATTGCGTGTACCCAATTTCAAGGGCCCAGCTCTATTCAGCGAGGCAACTGTGCCTCCTCACTGCCATCAGCGACCAGGGCAGAACCCTGGAACTACCACACCAAATGAGTCTTTTCATTCAGAAAGAACCCCCATCTTAGCACTATTACTCATCAAAGCTACTGATGAAGGAACACTATCTCTGTAGGACAGGGCATAGCATTCCTCAAAGAAATTACGGAGATGCCGCACCCCCAGCCCCCACCCTGCAGCTTTGGTGACTTCTTTTCTGAGCATTGCCCCTTGTGCAATGACTAAGGAAGATGTGTATGCCTGGCTGTGACAACTCTAAGTTGCAATACCCGTTCAAGGCTAAACAATGAGAACAAGACCAGTGGACAGTGATACCCCTCCAAGAACTGCAAAATGAAAATCCACCTTGGGCAAGTTTTTGATTCAGGGCCTGCAGGCACACTGCACACACATGAAAGCATCTTGCCCAACCATATTCTCTTCTCCCACTGCCCTTCAGGAAAAACAGAAGTACAGCGTAACACATGGAATCAGGCACCACCACCACCCCCAAAAATGACAACCAAAACAGAAGTCTCTAACAGACACACATAAGAAATTAACTTACCTGCAAAATCAGATTGACTTCTTGTAGTTTTTGTCTTATTTCTTGTGCAGCTTGTTCTTCCACCTCTCTTTTGTATAGTTCTATTTGGCTGCGATCCACCACGTTTGTCTCCATATGGTGTTTGAGATTAGCCACCTCTTCTTTCAGCTGGCTTTTGCTCTTTTCCAGTTTTTCATGGCTCCCACGCATGGTGGACAACTCCTCTCACAAATCATGATTTTGTGCTTCTAGCTGCATGCCTTTTTTAGACTTTATCTCCAGCTGCTGGGAAAGTTCATCAACCTGTAGACAGGAAAGGGGAAAAAAACAGGGAACTCAGAGGGATCTAAAATTAGTCAAATCTGTGAAAATTGGTAAAGGAGTTGGCCATCAACACTGTATTTACCATCTGCTGATTCAGTGTTAAAACAAAAGTGAAACCAGGCTCTTCTTTTAAAACAAGAACAGCTTTCACATCATTTCTGACAGCATTCCTCAGGTTCCCATCCTTCCTCAGTTCTGCAGTGGGTCACAGACCAAGAGGTACCAAACCAGCGGCATTACACCCGCAGGGCTAGGCTGAAAAGCACTAGGGCTATTCTTCTGCGAGATGTTCATACGATCATAGGAAATCAAACACACCCATAGCCAGTTACATCACAGCCACCTTCTGGTTTCATCAGAAAAAAAAAAACATGTGTCACGCTTCAGAGGAATTGTCACATGCTGTCACACGGTCAAAGCTTCGTCACAGAACTGACAAGACAAGAAACTGATACCCTTTCCTTCCATTACGCTAATAGATCTGGAAATAGTGGTTCAGAACACAGCTTTTACAGCACTGGTGGCAGAAGACAGTCTCTTTAGGTCAAAGCTACCATTTGTTTTCAAAAGATTTCCAGGAAATATCAGACTTCCCATAGGTCCCAATGGTCAACTACAGCTTCTGTCCCCTTCTTTCCCCCTCCAGAAACATCCATTGTCTATACCTATTAACCATAAAACACGATATCCCATCATCTTTTGTTTTTAAAAAAGTGGGGGAAACCAGCAGAATCAACACTTGAAAGAGTCTTTAAAATAAGTAGAAACTTACACTTATTTAAAATTGCCCAAACGTAATTCCATTCCCTGTCATTCAAAATAACTCTTCCAACAGGAACACAAATATGCTGCTAACCTGTGAACTAAAAATGAGCCACTGTCATGGCAGTTGACTCATTCTACAATAATATCTTCTAAAAAGGAGCATAATTTTGAAACACAGCTACTTTAGCAACAAATCTCAGTAATGAGCAGAGAAGCAGATAGGTTCCATGCTACCAAACAGCCAGAGCAACCTCAAAAGCGTTTCTGGGTCTCCAAGACCAGGAAAGACGGACTGAGTCAGCTACTAGTAAGCAATAAGTTACTGCATTTTTTCTGCATCACCTCACACTGCATTGTGCCCTGAGAAGCAAAGACACCATTCCGAAAAGCAAACCCCCACCTGCCTCCTGCTCAACTCGCGCCCGAGACAGGCTTCAGGGGGTGACCTTGGGCAAGGCCAACTTCATAGAGTTGTTCCGAGTGATGGTGGCGTTACTCCCCTCTCTTCCGAGAGGGAATGCATCTGTCGGAGCCCAACGATGCTGCCACGGCCTCAAGCTGCAGCCAGGCCTGTGCTGGGCCTTCACTGCTCTCAGCCCTGACCCTCACCCATGGACGTGGCGTCCCAGTAGGACTGCAGACCTGCCCATCCCTATGGACTGGCCTGGTGATCTGCACTCTTGGCACACTCTGCTTACTGTCCCCAGAACTCTTCTGCTCTTCTTGGTGAGGGCCTGTGGGGCTGATCCCTGGCTTGTGTGGTCACAGACCCTGCCAGCCTTGCTGTGGCTCTTGCTTTGCTCTTCCTCTGCAGGACAGCCTGCCCTTGACGTGCCCTCGCAGATACTGCTGTGTACGTAACACTTCCACCTTTACCCTTAAGAACTACATCAGTATTACAGTCGTCTACTACTGTGGCCATAGAAGGAACGTCAAAAACCAGTCAAATCAATTCAGAAATACAGCCAAGAAAACAAAAGTCAAAATCAACAACATGAAAAGAAGTATGAAGAAAGAACAGAGGTTCCAAAAGAAAAACCACCACCACCAAAATAACCCAAACAAAGCAAAGCTCACCTTTGTTCTTAATCTGTCAGCTTCATTGACCATTTCAGAACACCTGTTCTTCATTTCTCCCTGCAAATTAAGCTGGGACAGTCCCCCTCTCTCCTCATACACCCTTAGTTTCTTCATAGCTCTGCTCAGCAGCCTCTTCAACCTGCACAGCAAATTAGTCACAAAAACAATGAAGCAAAGGAACAAAACTGGACTTTTTCACATACTCTCATGTAAACAGCACAGACACCGCTTGCTTCATCTTTAACATGCTTGACACACCAGGAATTACCAGGAAAAACCAGTATTCCTGTGCCACATACACTTGGAGAGTCCAGATTTCACCTGAAAAGAGGAATGAAAGACTCCCTTTTTCCCCAGAGAACTGCAGGGCAACCTGCATCTGCAGTTGTTTTGGCAGCTATTGAAAACTAGGGGCTGGTGTACAGAAGTACCTTGCAAGAACCTAACATGAGGCCGGCATCTGCTCACAGTTAGGTACACCTGTTTTTTACATTACAGTTCAATAAAGCATGACTTCTACTCAGGGATACCTCTTCACCACGCTAAAAAGCCGTACCTCTTACAGTCTTTCTGCAGATCGAGGTTTCTTTTAATTTCTTGGTCCAGACATAGTTCAACTGGGTGTTTCAACTCTACCAGCTTCTTCACTTCCTTTCTTTCACTCTCGCACTTTCAAAAGAGAAAAGAAAGATGTATCACACACACAGAGCACAGGAAAAATACCTACGTAGAGTCTGTGCATCTAGCGTTCTCCACAGAGAAGCTGCTGGACGTCTCTATCCGTTAGCCACGTTCCACAGAATGGCATGGGACAGAATTCCTGAGGATATTCCATCACTTCAGGTTTCACATCAAACAGACCAATACGTAACTACAGAAACAGATGCCCTCGCTGAAGCAAAGGCCATCCTCTTCTAGACAAAAAGGTGGAAAAGATGATGGAGAACACTTTTGGCAGTGTTCATCTTTTCATCTGCTCACAGTAGGGATTACGTAGGTATGCACTTCATGGGACAACACTGACCCATCTAAAGCTTTCATGGGATCTTCCACCAACCAGCAGGCAGGGGCTACTGGAGGAATCTGATCTTTTGGAGTTCTTCAACATTTTATGAACTAAGTAAGAAGAATCACCTTTCTTGATCAAAGCTTAGACTTGGATACCTTTTTTCTGTTCTCTGCTTAGATCTGAGGGCTAATATCCCGTTTGCCAAAACCTTCCACAATTCCGAGAGAAACATAACAAACCAGAACAAATCAGTATTCTTTGGTCCCATGCACATAACATACCAGGTACACTGTAGAAACAAAATAATTTCAAGAACGGACAAACTTTAAATTGTTCTTTCTAAGCATATCCTTTACCTCTCTTTCTACTTTGTCGGTCTCTTATTTGAAGACTTGTTCCCTTAAATCAGTACTCTTGGCATTTAAATCCTTGTTTTGCTCTTCTATGAGATAAACTTGCTTTTCTCTATCAGCTCTGAGTTTCTTCAGAGTATCATTAAACCGGTCCTGCACATCATTCACTACTTCTTCTTTCATGATCCTCTTGCTCTGTGTATCTTCCAGCTGCTGACGCAGTAAAAGGTTTTCACTCTGGAGCTGAGCCAATCGCTCCTGCAAGGACTCCTGTTTTATTACAAGTTCGCTTACTGGATCTTTCTCAAGTTGTTGAACATGATCACATTCCTTTGCCTGATGCTGGGCTTGACTTAATTCTTTTTGTGTCATTTCTACAAGCAAAGTTTTTTCTCTGAGGGTTTGCTCCAACTGGTGAAGCTCATTTTCTAGCCTATTAGCTTTGCTTTCAGCTTTACACAGCTGCTGAGACAAGCTCTTGTTGGTTTCTTGCGTGTCGGAGAGGTCACGATGGAGCTTGTCTTGCAAGCGATGCCATTCATCACGTTCTCTGTGAAATCTTTGTTCAGCATCCTTTTCTGATGACCGATGACGTTCAAGTTCTTGAACAGCAGCATTCAGGCAGGAATGAAATGATTCGATTTCTGTCTCTAGTCTGTCTTTACTTTCGTTTGTCTGCTCAAGTCTGGAAGTCAGCACTGCAGATTCTGTCTTTAGTAAGTCCAGCTCTGTATTGTACTGAAGAACCATTTGTGTTAATGCTTCCTTGTTCAGTTTAAGTTCCTTTTTGAGATCTTCATTTTTTTCTTTCAAGGTCTCATTTTCCTCTAAAGATTTTCCTTCCTCCTCCCGGTGCCTAAGTCTTACTTGATTGATTTCTAGCCTTAGCACAGCAATCTCATCTTGTAGTAACTGATTCTTGTACAACAGATCCTGTTCTCTCTCAGTGTTGGATTCCTGAATGACAGGGAACATGAATAAATAGCCAATTGGGAAATGACTCTACAAAAAAACTTCAGCAATAAACTGCATTTTAACATTTCTAATACTGAAGCATGACTTCAAAGATGAAGTTTCAGGCAATAAGCTACTCTGTGAACCCACGCACATGTACAATGTACGTACACAACAGAAGTGTAACATATCCTTAAAACCTAAGTGAACATCCCAAATACACAATACCCCCTTAAACCAACAACCAAATAATAAAATTATTTAAAATATCTCAAGTGTAAAGCTTTAAAATGACAGTGCTTCCTTGTATGTGCATGCCTTTATAATATTGCCTTTAAGGTTGAATTAGTTGTGCTACAGATCTGATAAAAACAAGGCTAGAAAGGGTATTTTCCTTCTCAAATGTCTTCTGAACACTTACCCTTTTGTGTTACTGGAAGTTAGCTATAAAACTCAATCACCCCCAGAATGCAATAGTCCTGTATATTTCCTCTTTATTATATGTATAACTTTTTTCCACCTAAACACATTCACCCTATATTTACTGGGCAGCACAGCCAAGAGCAAACAAGGCTTCCAAGCACCGCACATTCTTAGGAAATTCGGTAAACTCTTTTCAAGATCTTTTTGAATACAGTGTTTATGGTTGCTTTTTCTCCTCCAGTTACTCTAACTCCTACAGAGAGTTGAATTCATTGCTGATATTCGATCATAAAATTTCAGTATGTGGAGGTGGAAAAGAAAGGCATACTTGAAGTAAGTAAGTTCAATAAGGGAATAACTAATTTAAAAAAAAAAGCAATGGAAACACAAACACTGTCAAACAACTTTCTTCCTGGTCAACCTTGACATAGGTAGCTAGGTGTTTCATTGCCAGAAACCCTAAAAAGTGATAATAAAATGTCTGTGAAATGACAAATAACAGATAGGTTAAGAAACGGGGTAAATAGTGTGTTCTATTAGTTTCCGACTTGCACGAGTAATTCAGGTACATAAAGGAGTGATGCTGCTTTCCAGAACTTTTAAAGACATAAGAGAAAACAGGAAAGGTATTTACACAGTTAAGTTACACTGGTAAACTGTAAATAAACCGTCAAGAAACAGGAAAAGTTATATAAGATTTATTATGACTTTAAAACAAATATGGTGAAATCTGACTTATTAGAAAAAAAATCTGCTTACCTCTGAATTTTTTCCAATAGATCTTCTTGTCTCTTCTTCTAGTTCCTTTTGTCTCCCAAGGTGGTTGTTCAAAATTCCTTCTTGAAGGGCTCTGGCACTCTTTTCCTGAGAGAGCTGTGTCTGTGTTTCATCATGTTCCTCTTCAACCTACAGTAACACAACTGCTTGCATCTCGAGAAAAATCAGAGCTAGCAATACATCTTCCCACTCTCCCCAGAATACTTGAAAATATTTTTGATTCCCCACAGCTATGATAATCCACCTATAAAGAATACATTTTAATTTTCTTCTGAAAATTTGAGAAGAAATACAGGATGTTTTGTAGTAATTTAGAAAAAAGTCAGGCTTTGCCTGAAATACAAATGAAACCTAAATTCTGAAAAAGGAAAAAAGGAATAATAAACTGGCAAAGCAAAAAAAAAGAACAACAGACCAATTGTGAACCAACTGTTCCCTACTGCTCTCAAAATTTGGCAATAGTTATCCAATGCCTCTCCCATGAACAAAGCACCTCCTTCTCTAGGCATACTGGAATACAAGTGAAAAGAAGCAGAAAAGAAAGTGTTTAATTCATCATTTAATATACCTGTTTCAAGAGCTTTCTCAGTGTTCTTATCTCCATTTCTAAATTCCTTGAGTGTAACTCAAGTTTCTGTTTCTCCTCCCTTTCTTTACAATATTGATCTTCTTTCCTTTGGAGTTTTTCTCTCATTTTCTCACAGAGCACTTCTACTCTAAGTCTCTTTGCTTCTTGTTTCAAAGAACATCTGGGATTTAACAGAGTATTTGAGAAACAAAAGCACCGATATAAAAGTAGATGTTCCACATGATGAACTTGCAGAGACAACTCAAATGATAAAAAAAATGTTAAATGTTTTCAGATTCCATATTTTTACTGTACTTTTCAACTTTTTAAAGAATTCTAACTTCATTCCACTGTCCATGGTATCAGTTGTACAAGATATGGAAATAAACCATTGATTGATTTACCAGGTTTTTGTAAGTTTACATAGGGAAATGCACACTAGTGTGTACACTTCTATAATAAAAAAAATAAATCATCTTCATATTAAAGCCATTTTGTTGAAAAAGGAGTTTTTTGTCTCATCAGATCAAAGCATCATAAACTTTTACTATGGTTAATATACATTTTCTTTGTATACTGAGCCTACATACTACGGATTCAGTGACTAGAAGTAATACTGGTGAATCAGCACGCCACTTATCTATGGCAGACCCAACAATTTTTTAGCAAGCCTTCTGTAAGGCTGCCCACAGACAGAACAAGCAGCTTCTGTTTACTCAAGAAGGATGTCAGTGTTCAAAACCAGATTCAGAAATGCATGGGGGTTAAGCTGAATACGATTAAAACCAGTTTTAAACCTCAGTGGATCTACCTCTGGGAGAAACTACAGCAATTTCATTTTGAAGGTGATTTATAAGGAAAGCCTTATGGAAGGTCAGCTTCTTTACCAACTGAAACAATCAGCAATGAGCACTGACATGGTAAAAAACGGTCCATGGTGTACCCACGGTACCCAAACAAGAAAGCAGCTTTGCCTTTGATCCTTATCTTGACTATTTTTTCCGATATACTTGCAATGATGAAGAAAAAAATAAAAACCAAGTATCAATGTAAGGGAAGAACTGCCATTTGAAAGCCTGCTTTAGAAATTCTGCAAAACAAGAATCAACCACCACTAAAATTACTTGAAAGACTGACAAACATTTGTATTTGAATGGCGTATATTGCAAGGAAAAAGCTTTACATATAATTTCTAGTGTAATTTCATAAAAAGTGTAACTTTTGAAAGTATAAATTAACGCTGCTTGGAGAATTCATTTAGAAGGAAAATATTACTTCTTTATACTTGATAGATGTTTGAGGATTTTGAACACCTGCTGAAGTCAAACCCAGGCCAAGCTGGGACCGGCCTCGTCTTCCTCGTACCCCCCTCCCCCGTGCTGGGAGGCCCAACTCCCCCAGGCCCAGCTCCTGCAGCCTCCCCTCACAGGGCTGGTGCTCCTGCCCCCGGGCCAGCCCGGCATCTCCCTGCCGACCTCACACGGACTGGGCAAGATCTCCTGGGCTGGGTGGCCAAACACCGGGCCCCGGGCTCGAGACACAGCTCAGCAAGCCCTGCGGAGGGGTGGGCACTCACTGCCCCCAGTGCCCTGGCACTGCTGCCCTCCATACAGCCCAGGCCGCTGTGGGCCGCCCCAGCTGCCAGCTCACGGTGGCTCCTGCTGAGCTCGCTCTCTGCCTGGGCCGCTCCCCAGCCACGCCATCCCACCGGGGATCACCACAAGGAGATCTCCCCTCCCAGGCCAGGGCTCTGCAGTTGTCCTTGCTGAACTGCCTACGGTGCCTGCTGGCCACCCCTGTCTGACGTGATGTCAACAGCGATGAGAAACCTCACGCCTCCGGGTCTAGCTCAGGAGTGTGGGGAAAGGGGCAATCCCAAACTTGACCTTTCCAACAAACAAACAGGTAAGCAAACAAATGCTCTAAGCTCTGGTTTGACTTGCACTGGGTGGAGTTACCAGAAATCCTAGTATTATAGGCCATCAGAAGCCACAAGGACAAAACGAAAAATCAGCAACAACCCGTATCTCAAATCTCTCTTATAAATCTGATTTCCCCATACACACTCTCTTGTTTTCTTCTCTTGCTAGAAAACAAAGTTAAAACAACATCCAGAACATTGTACATGGAGCTGATATCTGGACATTTTCCCCTCTCACATTATGTACTTCATAGCATAACTGGCCCACGGGATTCCAAAAACCCAAACCCAAAAGACTGGAAACTTCTCATCCTGTTGCCTGCACCATCAGAGTCTTTTGGAATAAAACCACTGACAAGATAATACATTATCAGACCACAAGTTTACATACTTAAGGCTTTGGATATCACTTTTCCATTCTGCTTCTTGGTGAGCCAATATGGATTTCAAATCTTTGAGTCTTCTCCGCTCTGAACCGTGACTCCCTCTTTTCATCTTCCAATTCCCTTACTTTGCGCAAGAGAGCTGTATACCGATTTTTCCCACGTTCTATTCTCTGTTCATATTCAAGAAGTATGTTTTGCAGTTTCAACAGAATAGCAGAACCTGTTTTGAGATAGAAAAGACACAAAGCTGCACAAATACTGCCCAATGTATAAGCTGTTCAATGCTTTGCTGCATTAGGTGCAGGTGGCAGGTCTCGGTAGCGGGAAGGTCCCTGTGAGAAGGAGCCAGGGGTCATCCCGTGCTGGACATGGACGGTTTCGATGGACCCACCGCAGGGCACAACTGAGCCTCTCAGCCGTGCTGGCAGCTCCTCAGGAAAAACAAATGTAGGAAAGGGCAAAACGGGCAGAGAAGGGGAAAAGCATGCGAAAACCAGCCCCGCAAACGAACACCCAGGTCAGCGACTGCAGCCCCTGAGAGAACCATGCTGGAGCAGATACCCACAGCGCAGTGCTGCGGAGGACCCCGTGCCAGAGCAGGCGGATCTTTCCCGAAGGACCCATGGAGGGCCCAGTCTGGAGGAGATTTTCCCCGAAGGACTGCAGCCTGGGGGAGGACTCACACTGGAGCAGGGAAAAGGGACGAGGAAGGAGCAGCAGAGAGAAACTGCTACGTCCCGACTGCAGACCGCAGCCTCCCCGTGCTGCCTGGGGAGGTGGCAGGGAAGGAGCGCAGCAGAGCTTGAGCAGGGGGGGTGCCGACGTGTCCTTTTCGGTTTTTGGGTCTTTGTTTCTCACTATCCAAATGTATTTTAATTGGTGGAGTCTGTTTTGCCAGTGACGGTCACTGGGAAGTGACAGCCCTGCCTTCACACTGACCCACAAGCTTTTTCACCCCGTTTTGTCAAGGAGGGGCAGTGGCAGCACTGGGGGGGGAGTCTGGCCTTCGGCCAAGGTTAACACTTGCCTAATGAAATTTTAGCATAGTTTAATAGCCCTAGTAAGTGATGCTTATGTTTATATAATGCTATGTGCATATATGCAAGCATCTTGATTTCTGTTATACATTTATTTATTTGTTATTTTTAAGCAAAGCCATTATTTTGCTGTACTCTTTGTCATTAGCTGTTGAGGGGTGTGCTGGTTGTGGCTGGGATAGTGTTAATTTTCTTCACAGTCGCTGGTACGGGCCATGTTTTGCATTTGTGCCGCAAACAGGGTTGGTAGCACGGGGATGTGTTCCTTATGGCCCAGCAGCGCTCACACAGAGCCAAGGCCTTTTCTGCTCCTCACCACACCCCACCAGCCAGCAGGCTGGGGGTATGCAAGGAGCCGGGCCGGGACACAGCTGGGACAGCTGACCCCAGCTGACCCAAGGGATGTGCCATGCCACGCGGCATCATGCTCAGCATATAAAGCTGGGGGGAGGACGAAGGAAGGGAGGGACATTCAGAGTGATGGCACTTTGTCTTCCCAAGTATTTGTTATGCGTGACGGAGCCCTGCTGTCCTGGAGATGGCTGAACACCCCTGCCCATGGGATGTGCTGGATGAATTCCTTGCTTTGCTTTGCTTGCGTGCGTGGCTTTTGCTATTAAACTGTCATCATGCCGACCCATGAGTTTTCTCACTTTTCCCTTTCCGATGCTCTCCCCCACCCCACTGGGGTGGAACAAGTGAGCGGCTGTGTGGTGCTTAGGTGTTTAGGTGTGGCTGGGCTTAAACCACATCAAGGGGATATAAAGAAGAAAAAGCTCTTGCTGACTTTTGATGACCCCATTAGAAGGAGCTGAACTGTACTTTGCAAGAAACTGCTTCTCCAGCTCTGACTAGACAGAGAACCAATGATAACGTAAGGCACATCGGCTGGTAATGCAGGCAACATCTCAGGTTAGGTGACAGTTTCACAGCTTTTGAGGGGGATCTCTAATCATAAAGAGATATTATATCAAAATATGAAACTAAAATACTTAGGAGTGCATGCAAAGAAACCATGTTTTAAGGGGAACTTGTAACAGCTGAAGACGGTGACTTGAAAACATACCTGTATGATCCACACAAAGCTGTTCTAACCGCAGCATAGCCTCCTTGTAGGTTGAAGTTCATAATTCCACATTCTCTGAAGTTGGGTCAGATGAGTGAGTTAAACCAGGGTCATCAGTTACTTCCATTTGTCTGCTGACCTACAAAAAATACAGTACTTTCTGTAATTCCACTGTCTAGTATTACAGACCATTACAAATGCATGAATGATTCATTCTCTCCTTCACAGCCCACAGATTTGTCTCAAATACAATAAAGCTGCATACCAGCAGCAATTTGTACATCTGGTTGATCACTACATAAACACTGCTCCCATCTAAGTGATTAAAAGTTGATAGAAACTGTTTATCAATAACTTAGTTTTACAGTACCTTGTTCTTTTCACTCCCAGTTGTTGCTGCAGGTCTAGAAAACAGAAATATATTTCAGTACTGGAATGCTTACATTGCAGTATGAATAATACCTGAAGTTCGTTTGAAAACTTCATTTCAGAAGTGAATTAAACGAAAATCTAGTATAGTAACTTTGCTAGATATAGTTCAAGACTGAAACAATTATTGTGTGCTATTATGTCTATTGGAAGGCTAAGTTTTCCGCAAGATATTAAGCAAATAGTTGAAATAACTGTTCTCTCAACTTCACACAAAGTGACAGAAATCTTACAGGTACAGATATGTAGCTATACGGTTATGTGCATTCCCTGTTTAATACCAGGGGTTCAGCTCTCTTCAGCACCGACAATCCTCCTACAGGTCAAAGAACTGTAATTTTGGATTCTCTGGTGTCCTGGGTCTGGCTGGGATGCAGCTTATTTGCTTCGCAGCAGCCCACACAGCGCTGTGTGTTAGATTTCTGACCAAAACAGCGTTGATAACACACCACATTTTTAGCTAGTGCTGAACAGTGTCAACAACTTCTCTTTCTCACTTTGCCACAACCCACACAAGTAAGTTCAGGGTGGGCAAGAAGTCAGGAGGGTACACAGCTGCAAGAGAAAAGGTGGAGCGGGGAGCAGGGCAAAAAATCCCGAGATACCTGCAGTGAAAGAGTGATGTTGCTTTTCTGTAAGTCTCTCCTCGCCCTTTTTAAACACAGGTAATACTTCTATGCCTGTGCACATGCTCATGTAATTAATCAGAATTTGTGCACGTGACCTTATGGGTAACTTGGCCAGCATGCTCAAAGCACTCTAAACAAAAGGGAAGTTTTTGTCAACACCAAGTGCACCAGGTAGCCTGGTCACACCAAAGAACAAGAATCTTCATATGCATCAGGGTTACAAAAAACCTCAACACACAACAAAAACCCAAACTTGCCTCTAGCTCTTAGGTCAATTTGCATCATTAAGTAAGTTTTGTTTTCAACATTCCTTATATGCATACCTTCCTTCATCCTGAGATGTTTCACTGGAAGTGCTATCATCCAGTACTTGACCATGATTGCCACTGGAAGAGCTCATCTGATGATGAGCCTTCTGCTTTGAAGGCTGCCTTCTACTTTTCTTTGCAACTTTGGCATTCAGGGCAATTTTACTGCATTAAACAGAAAAGGGGAAAAAAAAATCACCAAGTGAGTAGGCTTACAAAAAATATTTCTGTGAAACAGACATACTTAAGATGATGTCCAGAAATGACTGAGACAAAAAATATCTACTATAAAATGACAGACTTGACTGCAAAGATCGTGGAAGATACCCAAGTACTTAAAAAACCTGCCCCTAGGAGTGAGGGGGACACCTGGAATCTGAGCTAGATGCAGGTTAAGCTGGAATACCTATAGTATCCATGTTACAGAAAATCTAGAGCAGAGACTCCTTTGAAGGACAGACAGGAAAAAACTCCTGCTTAGGTTTACATAAAAATATGTGAGCCTCCTTTAGACTTTTGAGATTGGTTTGGTAATATCATCTTCTCCTGACAAAAGGCATATTATCTTAATGAAAAGATAAACACCAACTGCACGGAGATCACTAAAATCACCTAGAAAAGGGAGTAGTAGCAAACTGCAAGTTCCTACTTTTCTTTTCTAGGTGGCCATTTCCTACAAAAATAACTGCTTTTTCCAGTCTTCAGTTCTGGTTGTGAAGATGCATTTTGCCGCAGTATTGACAAGGAAATCACAGGAATTGGGGTGGGGTTTTTATTTTTTTTCCTTTTCTTTTTTTAGAGCAGGCAATAAATTTGAATATCGTGAGCATCATGTTTTCTAAAAAGACATTTTCTTCACTTTTTGAGAAGCAGTGGACTACTCACTATGGCTTTCACCACTGGGGAAACTACTTCAACTACTACAGTATTAGAAAACCTAAGACACTTACATAGTACTACAAATAAGAATTAGAGATTATTTCCTTAGCTTACCATTTCATTGGCATTTTAATCAATTTTGAGCTCTCCTCAGATGAAAAATTCTTTTTGCCTTTTTCTTCTATAGTGTTTTCATTCTCCATTTTCAAACAGTCATTCTTCCTTACAGTAATCTTTTGTTTCATTTGCTGATTAGTGATGTTGTCTGATGGTATATTTAATTTACCAAGATATTCCTGTTTTGCCACCGCCTGCACTTTTGAAATTCTTTGTTTGCTTTTTTCCTTCTCAACCTATAAAAAGAAAGTTAAGCTTCATGTATTTCTTAGTATTTCTAAAAGACAGAAACACCGCATCCAAGATTGATTAATTCAGGATTTACCCCTGAAATAATATAAAATTAGAGAAGCATTTTCACAAAATTACACTACAAAGCGTATTATGTCATTGAAAGTACTTTGAATTCACTCATGATTAAAGATAACAAGAATACAGCCCTTAGAAAGAAAACAATAGTATATCTTAAAACATGAGAACAACAAAAAAGTGAAAGCATTACTGATGGACAAAGAGTTAGGAGGACTGCACAATGTCAGTTGTAACACCGCCAGAAAAAATATCCAGTGGAACTGTGCTGGGCTACTGCTCCCTGAACAAGGGGAGGAAAAAAAAAAAAAAAAAGATCCCACAAACACAAATGGTTTTACAGAGAAGAGGAATTTTAGTGAAAGGCAATGGAGACACACCATGCAGATATCACAGCACGTGAATTATTAGTCAAGACCCTGTTCAGAATCTTTTTTCATTCTTTGATTCAGAATCAGAACCGATAGAATTGTATGGATTTCTTTTTAAGGCAATGTAGTGATAACTACTTGCACTGGAACCGAGTGCCACCTACTGTAAAACTGGAGCAATAACACATTCCGTTTTCCAAAAATGGGGAAAAAGACAACTCTCCACTGCCCTCTTTGTTCACAAGTAACATATTTCCATTAGAACAAAACCCAATTTGTAGGAAGCATCTTCCTTTAATGATGAATAGCTAAAGTGAACAGGACCATTGATCTGGAGCGAGATTAAAGAGTAGCAGGTGAACTACCTCTTTTGGCAGCTGTACCTTCTCTTTCTCCAAAGCCAGGAATACTATTTGCAGCATTCCTACCTTACCCTTAAATCTTCCCGTATCTTGTTTTAGTTCTTCATCAAGACCAGCACGACGTATGATTGCTGAGCATTTGCAAAAAGACTTTCCATTTCTGCTTCTCCTATTTTGTTGTTGATAAAGCAGTCCCTGGGAAAATCATCACTAAATCCAGAGTCTTTTCCAAGTTCCCTCTCTGTTACAAAAAGTGCATTTTCACAACGTGGAGAAACTGTCTTATTGTAGGAATAATATTAGAAATGTCATCCAAAAGACTGGGTTTTAAGCTGTATCTCAGGGAGTATTCAGGACCTCCCACTACGTTTCTACTACTTCCATTTGCTAGAGGCACCTTTGTATCATCCATATTATTTGTGCAATCTCCTTCATCTGTACTCCAGGTATCTTCCGTGTTTGCATTTCACTTATCTTGATCAGAAAGGACACCAAGACTCGGATTACTGTTTCCATTTTGGGTACTTTTCCACCTAGCGTAAGTTTAATGTCTCCAAATTCACCTTTACTTTCTAAGCTGTTACTTGATTCTGTTGCATGAGACGAAACGTGAGAACTCTTCAGCTCAGCACTGAAGGCATCTTCTGACATTTCTTCCACAAGGGAAGGAGTTTTCCCAGTTTCATTAATTTCACCAAGCAGCTGCTTTAGCTCTGCTGTAACGTTTTTAAAACTTGTTTTCAATTCCCTCTTCTCATTTTCAACCCACATTCTTGCATCTCTTTCTTTCCAAGGTTTTGGACTTAGAACTGCTTGTCAGCACTGTGCAATTCCTCATTTTCTGATGTGAAATTTCTGCCTTATCAGTGTGATTTTCATGTGCTGTTTTTTCTATCAAGTTGATAGTTTCTAAAATACATTTATCCTTAAGTAAACAGGTACAGACAGAAAGATTATCAAGAAAAAAAAAATTACTGTTGATGTATGCAATTTCTGTTGCAAACTCATCATATAATAGAAATAAGGCATTTTGAAAGCCATTTTTATAAGAAAAATCAAGGGACACTAAATGAAAGGTTCACTGCACACCATCTTCTTAACAAGAGAAGGACTCAGAGACAGCAGTTTCTTGGGTTAGGTTTGCCTAGGCATTAGGGTTGCTTTTACCTTTTAGCCTGCTTGCTTTCTGTAACTGCTGGCGCTTGTCAGAAAGCATGTTTATTTTTCATGTTTTATTGCTTTAATACCATTTTTCATTAAAACTGTCAACATTTTTCTCACCCACCCTCCTCCCTCCATCGTGCTCTACCGTCTGGCATTGTACAGTCCCCGGCCACCTAAGCTAACCCAACGGGAATGAACATGACAAGCTTCTTACCATTCACCACACAGAGAACTGGCTAAGGGAGGATTATTTCTTCACCCAAGCTTCAGAAATAATAAATTCCACTCCAAGGTGCAAAGGAAAGGATTTATTAGGGGAACCTGCCTGCTCCTGCCCTCATCCCAGAAATCAGGAACTCAAGCTCGCAGGAAAACCGCACCATGCCTTAACCCTACCCAGCCCCCTCAAGTCCCAGTCCCCATGCTCTGTTTCTCAACAGCTCCAACTGCTTCTGCCCCGTGTCACAGTCCTGCCCACACGCCCCTTCCCCTCGTGGTGCCTCCTGAACAGGGCCTGCAGCCTTGGTGTCCCAGCGGGCTGAGACCGTCATGCTCCTCGCGCTCCTCTCTTGTCAGCCAGGCCCTGTTCTCCCGCGGCAAAGACCCCTCCGCTCACAAGAGGGAAGGAGCACCTCAGCCAGCCACCACCTGTCTCACCCTCCCCCTTCCCAAGCTCACTGGCCAACTACTACCACCTTGCAACAGGCTTAAGTCCTGCGCTTTGCCTGTTGGAATTAGGCACGTCCCTCTCTCATGATGCCCGGCTGTGGGGTGGAAATCATTTGCTACGCTGTCCCTTCGGGTGTTCCAGAGGACGCCAGACCCCGCTGTGCAGCCCTGCCCCGCACACCCGCCACAAGCAGGACGCCTGCCTTATTCCCCTCCAGGATACCCTCTGAGAAAAGCCTTTTCAAACACTTCAAGTGGCCAAACAAGAGCACATTTTGCAGAGGCTGGGGAAGCATCAGAAAGGTCACCACATTTCAAGGTGTTCTCTTTGACCTTTGTCTTACAAAGAGGAAGACCGGCATGTTTCATCAAACAGATCAGCATATTATAGACAAATCTCCCTCTTCACTTGAATGTGCATTTTGCACAGGCAAAAAAACCCCACATGTGGCCGCACATTTGTTTCTTAGCAGTGCACAAGAGGAAAAACACCCCTCAAAATGTAAGCACACCAACCGAAAACAAATTAGTGTAACAGCAAGCATCCGACATAGTGACAAGGATTTTACCCCACCATAAGACGACTGTATCCAACTCTCCTTCAGACTGTAACGCAGCCTTCACCTACAGGACTCTCCCTTCAGCATTATTCACTGACTGGTAAGTTTTCTTTACCTTAGTGTATAATACAACTTACTGAATCAGACTGTAATCCAAAATATTTGGGCTTACATACCTGCACCCCACAATATTCAATGGCATCCTTCACGTCGTCTTTTTCAGCTGATGATGACATATGAAAGGTAGACCCCGAGTTCTCACCTGCAGTGAAAATCCACACATTTTTATAACCAGCATGACTTAATACTACTTATTTACACCTAGAGTGCATCTTGAATCATCCTACTTGTGACAAAAATCTTAACATAAAATCAATCCCCTCAAATTTGTGCACTCCGAGAGAAAATTATCATAATACAGATTTAAGATGCATCTGGGTGAATTCCTTTCTTCCAAGGCATTCTACTTTTTAATGTATAAGGGAAATTTGCTGAAAATCACTATATATGGTCACAACTAGGCCATTCCTGTTTCTTAAACACGCACAACGTCTCTCATACATAGATATACACCCCTGTATCTCTGACACACTGTGCACCACACAGTATTCCTCCAGCAATTTCAGTTTCCCTATGTGTTGCGCACAGAAAATCATGAACAACAAAGTCACAGGCTTGAAATCTTGAAGACCCCAGCTTTATTCCTTGCACAACACAAATGTGTCTCTAGACACGGATCTAGACAGAGTATTTCAGTCAAACTGCTGCCCCATCTGTTCCAGAAGACATGGACGGGCCACTGAATGAAAGACAGGCTTGTGAAGTGTGGAGAAATAACCCATGATCCGGATGTTTTTACTGTTGAAAACTGGATTCCATCCTCTCCTCTCTCAGAATTTCTACGTAATACTGGACAGGTCACAAACTCCTCGGAAGCAGGCACTCACTCAGTCTGGGCTCCCCATTATGGGGTGCCTACCTTGAATCTCTGTTATATCTGAGAACTGGACTCCAGATAGTTCCAGACACAATTTAGAAGCAGCAACTCATTGTATTGTTTGTGTGGAAGGCACACTGAACATTTTGAAGGAACAAGTATTCAGAAAGAAACAAGTCCCAGCAGGTCAAGTGTGGCATCTAAAACCAGAGATGGATTCTTTTCACCTCAATCACTTAATCTCCTTTCCTGCTCCATAATCCTATGGCTTCTACCTAATAGCCTTTCAATACACAAAGCTTCGCTGCTGGAGAGGGACACAACATTCTTCCCACAAGAAAAGCAAGCAAGACAGGAAGAACATAGATAAAATCATAAAAATACAAAAGGGTTTACTATTTATGAGTCACAGGGCCAACCTCACTCTTGGCATTTTCTCCTGTAGGTGACTCCTTTTACAAACTTTCATTGTCTATGTGCTACTCCTAGAAGCCTCTCCACCCAAGTACAGCAGCAGGTGGTCAGTCGGTCAGACAGACGGGGCTGCTCCTACTCTGCTTCCATGAAGGTACGCTTACCAGACTTCTTCTGTCACTTCACCAATGCTCACTCAGGTCACAAACAGCAAAATGCAGGCAGCTTCCTGCCATATAATTTGATATGCGTCATCACCCCCGTCATGTAACATGGGCACCACAATTTTGCTTAGAAGATAGACTTGAATATTTTGTGTATGCAGGAGAGCTGTGACACCTCTCCTGTCTGCACAACACAGACTGAATAAGCTTTTCTGGTCAACTGTATCTGCCTGAAAACTGGATAAAAGCAGACCTGCGAGCACCCAGAGGTTTGTACTGCCCTTCTAAGGATGCAAGTCACATTCTCTGTTCAGAGTACATAGGTGCCTTCGTCTTTTGGATTCTGTTTCAGAGTGCAGTCACTTTAAAATTAGGCGCCATGCTGCTAGAATGAAAAGCAACCCTAACTCCTGTTCAGCCTTGCCCATCACGGTCAACAGGAAAGATTTCCGCAGCAGCTATTTGAGTCTGAAGTCTCCCTTTTTAGATAAGATTTTAATAACATTGGAGCCCCTAAGAATCCTTTTCCATAGGGTTTAATCAATCTTGACATTTCTGTATGATGGGTACAGAACAAGGAAGAAGCAGGAAAGATGAAAGGCTACAGTGTTCTTCTATCTGCAAAATTCCAGTTCTCATCCTGTCAGTAACTCTAGTCAGTAATTATTTTTCCAACCACTGGAAAAATAACTCAAAAAAATCAACTAAAAAGCTAAGGACTTCTCCCATTAGCTGTTGCAAGTAAAATTTCTTCTTTTCTTGGAGCAGTAATTCATGAGTCTATTTTCTGTGTTATTGGCTTCTGTCAACACTGTGAAAGAGGATGACTCTTCATTGTCAAGAGTTCTTCACTTTTAGCACAGGGAGAAATTCTTAGTTAAAACACTGGCAGAACCCTACTCCAAGGCTTCTGAAGAGCCCGTCATTCAAAAAAATGTATGTAAAAAATTCACAGGGTAAACCAGATTCCAGTATTTTTGCCTGTCATTCCCCCACCTTTTACTCTGTCTGCTCTCTAGCTAGCATTGAAAGATGACTTCTAGTCATCGTAGTTCTTTCCAATTAGTCTTTACCTCTCCACTCTATTCTGAGACTTCCCTCCTCATAAATTGTACATAATCTACATAACGACTTTTTGCAGATTACAGTGGACAGCAGCTACTTTGCTATACAGAAAACATGAGAACACCGCTATTTTATTTTGACTCAAAAATAATTTTAAGAATGTATTACTATGAGTCAGTAACAAAGTAAATAGAATAGGAAATTCCATCTCTCATTGGATATTTAATTATGCAAGATACTGTACCTGTTCTCCAGATTTATGAAATCAAGTTGTCAAGGATGGCATTCAACCCCTTTAGAGTCAGAAATATTTGTGCTGCAGGAATCACGATGCTTTGCTGAAGCAATCTAAATTGCTTAAACCCAAATCCAAACATAAAATGTTTGAAAGAAAGAAATTTTTACATCTACTTCTTAGCACCTGACCTTCAAGATAACATATGGGTAAAAACCAGCATGACGCAAATGAATAAAGCCACACAGGAAAAACAGCTGACATGAAACGAGCCATGAAAAGGCAACCTTTCCTTTCTGTGTTTGTAAAATTGTAATGTACTGGTCCATTATGGGGCTACACTCCACATTACTGTGGAATACAGACATAACCAAAACTCACGTTTTAACTGAACAACCTGTAACAAATATCTGTGTCTTACCAGAACACCGTCACTGCAAAATAAAGGGCAAAAGGGGACCTGTTGCTTACCCATTGCAAACACATGAAAGGGAGAAGAGCGAGAGGAGAAGGAGGGAGATACTTCTAGAGAGAAGTTGCATCTCTATTATTGTCCAACGAACAACAACACTTTTCTTTTCTTCCCCTAAAGCAAAGATGCCAAAGAACTTGGAACTATTTGTATTCTATACTTAGAAGTTACAAGTCCACTTACTTGTCTACATATCTGTTCACCTCTCTCTGGTTTATATTGTCAATAGCTAATTGTAGAAACTCTAAAACCTGAGTGGCAAATTGTTTCTCATCTGATTAACAAGTGTGATTAATACAAAATACAACACAAATTATCAAATATGCAAATTGATAAACATTAGAACAAAGACATTCAAAACCCATTAAGGTTACATATCCTCTCTCCAATACATAGCCAACCAGCTAGCCGCTTCAACTTTAGCCTTGTTTCCGAAGAAAAGAGAATTCCTGAAACACGCTGCCACTAATTTCCTCCCATCTTGTCTCTCTTCCTCACTTCCTTCCCCTGCCTCTGAGCCTGCTGGTCATTTTCCATCAAACAAGAGAGGGAAGCCTCAGAAGAATGTGTTTGTACATGTTTCAAAACAACTGCCAGGCAGGTAGAGAAAAGCCAGGCAAGTAATAATTCCTGAAAACTACAGCTACAGCACAAGCCCAAGAATTACCCTCTGTGGCTCACCTGCAGCTCCTGGACAGCCTAGCCTACAGATCCCTAGCCTGGAATCAGCCACAGCACATGCTCAGAGAACCAGGAAAGTCAGGAAGGGGGGGTTTTGAGAAACTGAAAGAAAAGCAAACTTCAGGACTGCCTGAAAAGGGGAAATGACAGCAAGTACGGTGTAGGAAGCGTACATCACGGAAGGGTATGGACAGTGCTGAACAGCAGACTAGAGGAGGGAGCAAACACATACACAGAGGTATATTTCAGTACTCCTTCTGCTCCCGGGATGCCTTGCTAGAGCCATTCATTTAATATTAGAAAGAAAATTGCAAGTACAAAGTGTCTGTCCATAAAAGAACACTACAAAGAGATTGTTATGAATACCTTCAACACCTTCTGCATCTCCTAAGCCAAATTCCTCCAATAGATCTGCAAAACAAATCAGATGCTTTAATAAATACTCCTATCTAGAAAGACTATGAAGCTAAACCCAGAACCACATGAAGTGAACATTACCTGATTTCTGTTGCTTTTTGTTAGGAGAGGTTTCATTCCTTTCCAAAACAGATTCAGAGGTCTTCAGCTATGAAAGACAATCCAATGACAAAAAAAAAATATCACACTTAAAGTAACTACATAATATTTAATGAGCAGAACAAGTAGTCAGTCTGACATGAACAAATACTTACCTGGGAATTGTTGGGTTTCTCCAAAAAGCCTGGAAGTGAAAAATGTTTTAGAAAGTGTTATTTTATTTAATTTTTATTTAATTCATAAAATTTTTACTCCATTCAACATCAGTAGTTTCTACAACTAAGTATTAGTTGCAAGCATTATTTCATCGAGACTGCAATACTTAACATTCAATTTACCTCATCATCCAGCATTTGTATCAGTATACAAGAAATGGACAATGCACGCTTCCCATCGTGACCTTGGATTTAAGAAATAATACTCACAGAACTAGGACAATCCATAGGCAGCAATAAGGATTTGCTTGTTAACAAAACAAGATCAAAATACTTATTTTGAGGAGCTGAATCCTGCTTTCTACAAAGATTATTTCAAAAGCCAAAGCTGGTCTGCTGTAATGAATTACCATAAAATAACACTACAAGTTATATAAAATAACAGCTCTATGACCGTGATGTTGAGGGATATTTTCCTTTCCATCAATAGGACAGAGAAAACATGGGTGCAGACATAGAAATCTCATACACATCATTCAATGAGGAAGAATCAAACTAGTTCTTATCAGGTTGTTCTGGTTCAGCTTGCAAGGAAAGAAAAAACCCAAATTACAATTGGTTGTAATCTGCATTTATAGCACAGTTCCAAATAGTTTCATTTTTTTAAAGATTTTTTTCCAACATTAAATCACTTACAAACCCACACAATCTACTGGCCCACCTACATTTCTCAAGTCCTCTGCTTTAGTCATCATAACAGTTTGAGTCCTCTCATGAAAGAAGCGTATGGAATGTTATTAAGAATGGCTCCATAGCAAAACTTTTGTATTTAAAAAAATAATTAAAAAACAAACAGCATTTGATTTCAGGAAACTTGGTGGTCTAGCAGTATGGAAATACCTTAGCAAGATTATCATAGTCACCTTTTATCCCCTTTTTACACTGATTTTAAACTCATCTTAGTAGATTCATACAAAGCAGACTTTCATGACAACTACTCGACAAGTAGATTTACAAACTCCCAAGAGCTTTTAAAGTTTTGCTTCCAGCTTACTAAACTAAAACTGGATTAGCTTCTTCAGCTATTCTATTGTACTTACACTACAAGCAGGACTGACCATTTAGTAAAAAGAAATCCTTCAGATAAGAGTTCTACCCCAACAGCAAAACTTCCCTGCCATTCTACACTGCAGATGCTCAAGAGACAGCATCACAAAGTACAGGCAGAAACCCTGAACTTTTAGTCACATTTTAGCTCCTAGGCAAAGCATAACAGAAAGGTATAAAAAACATTAAGGCGAGGGGGAAAAATGCTTAGCCAGATCATACCTTTCTCCTGCTACATTATCATCCAAGAATGTTTAGGTGTTCAGACAGGTCAGCCCTAAACCACATACACTTTCATCACTATGCCACAAGAACCTGAATCCAAAAAAATACAATCACATCCAAAGAACACACATCATGCAAACAAGGTAACTTCCTTTACAGCTTGCCAGAAAGCGCCGTGACAGCTGGTGTTCATTAACAAATACTAAGCACTTCATTGCTATAGCGCGCACCCACACCGTAAGTGCATTCTTAAGGCAGACATCGATAAAAGCTCACTTCAGCCTATACGTGTTTACAGACAAACATTTAGTCCACCAGGAAGTTACCAGTGTGGCGCTCCCCTGAAACAATCCGTGAGCGCGCTCCGTGTCTGTCTGCAGCTGGAAGCAACACACCAGGTGATCCTTCTTCCGGACTTTCAGAATCTGTCTGTGTAACATAAAACACGGGCGTGAGCATCGGTACAAATTCTCAACTCATTTCTATGCAAAATGTTCCTGCTAAGCCAACTTGCACAGCATGGAATCACAAAAGCCTTTGATCAGCCCCTTGGAAAGGGCACATCAGGACACAGTATATTGGAAAATCACAGCAGACTTGTGTGTTTTCAGATCTTAGGCAAAAAACTCACAACTCATCTAAACTATTCTGTCACGCTGGCAAACTGCACAGCCGCAAGAGAGAATTAACATGGTAACTCGAGCTGTGGGTTGTAACTGCAGGTCTGTGGGGGACCCAACTTTCGGACTGAACTGGTACCCCATACTCAAATTTGTGCTGGTGGTCCCCAGGCACACATCCTGCAGTGGGGAGCGAACACATTGCTACTCCCAGTTGCACGGGCTGAACAAAGACTATTTGGGCTGAACAAAGACGAGCAAGACAAAGCTTACGGAAACCAAGGCTACCTAAAACCACCCAATAATATTTTAGCCTTGTATTTTTAAGAAGGAGATGGGGAAGAGTTCCTTCTTCCTCACAAGAAAAGTCAGAGGGCGTAAGCTACAGACTCTGCCCGTTTTCTTCTTAACCCATTACCACAGACAGAACTAAAAGGGCAAACACAGCCAGCACGTGTGGTATTTCTGTTGAACGCTACTCTCAAAAAGGGCCAAAAAGGTAGAAAGGCTCTTTTCCGAAGCAGCTCATCATCTAGGCTGCAGACCCTAAGGGCAACCACTGAACACGTCAGCGGAACAGAGTTGTGTGGTGAAAAAGCAACAATCCCGCCAGCCCCCGTGAGGAGCTCAGACTATTTTAAGCAGCAAGAAACTTCACTGCCGCAATACTGTACCAGAAACCCAACTCCAAGGGCCAGTTGCCATGAGACCCAAATCATTAGCTCGACCTACCTTCACCCCAAGCCTCGCTGAACAGCTAGCACACAGCACAAGTATTTCAAGGGCCCCCAGTTACAAACATACAGCAGAACCAGGAGAAGGGGAAATAAGCCTCAGCCACGGCAGGGCCCAAGCTCCGAGTGCTTCTGGATCTCACTCCCCACCCCCGCCCCACTGGGAACCCCGGTGTCCTTCACGGGAAATACCTCAGAATCCCAGGGAGATTCAGCATCTTCCTCTTCCTCTGCTCCCACCGCAGTCAGGGCACCTACAAAGGCAGTAAGAGGTGAGACACTGAGCCCTTCTATTTCACTCTGCTTTTCCCCATCACCCCTGCGCCCAAAAGATGCACAGCGGTTCTGTTGCTGAGGACAAACTAAGCAGTGAGTGTTGAATTCAAGGGTTTCTTCACACCCAGCGCACAACATACCACGGTACTTCCTTTGGATCGCCACCTCTCCAGCAGGAGATGGCTATGCACAACAGCTGACACAGCTACAAGCAGCACTGAAGACGTGTTTGGGTCACACTCAGGAAAAGGCTCCAGCACGCTGCAGCCCTGTGGCATACAGAGTTTAGGTCACCTGCTCTCCAGTCCACAGCTCCAGAAATGGCCACTGACTACCACCATCCACTGTACAAGAAGTACCATAGAAACACCACCCGACACATCTTCACGCTAAAATCACCAAGAAACAATGCTCCTTTTGTAGCACTACCAGAAAAGACCTTCCTTGACTAGCAGTTTTTACCCTGCACCTTCCCAGAAGGTAGACACCTAAGCATTGCCATTGAAAAAGAGGAGAGGCTCACAGCCCAAAAACTCACCCCAAACACACAACTTGTCTCTATCCCAGGGGGCTAACATCCGAATCTCTTCTCTACTAGGCACACGCAAGGCTCAGTCTCAGTAGGTTCCTGGCCAGATTAAACTATCTTCATTTCTCTGTTTTAAGCTAGTCCGTTAGGTAAAACTGATTCAGGATTCGCTCTTGTGGAGACATGCACACAAAAACCGGGAAAGGAGCTAGAGACCAGCGAGGGCACCCGTCCTAGCAGAGGGGAACTGCTGGTTCCAGCCTCAGCTAGGACTACTCACACTGTGCCAAATGCAGGCTTATGGCAAAATGCACAGACAGAAGAGCATGTATAGGCACAACACCTGGAATACAGCAGGTTCTGCCAGGCCCGCTCTGTAGCATTCGATCAGCAGCTACACACGCTCTGGTAACATCTACCACACCACTCTACTCTCTGGAGACAGACGATGGAAAGTGTGCCTTCTCCTCCTGCTCCAAGACCTGAGGTGAGTACCAGAGTGCTCAGCCCTGACTGACATGGCAATGCTTTCGAGCACACACAAGCGTGGCACTGGAGAGACTTTCTACGTTTTAAAACTGGACAAGGTGAGGCACTGGAACAGAACAGCTTTCTCTCAGATTGACTCAAATCTTTCCCAGGCTTCAGCCAAGAGCAATCACAACTTTTCAGTCTGACAGTACGGGCCAGAAAGGGGAATACTACTGTCACACCCAAGACTCTCTAATCCTCCTCTTTTTCAACTGTGCGTTTTGTTCTGATTGGTTCAAGGAGAACACAGCAACAAAACCAAGAATGACACCTGCTCCATGTAGCATCGTTTGGAATCCAAGGCCACAATTTGTTCTTCAGGAACGAATGAAAAGGAACAAAAGCTACTTTCCTCCTTGCCAATGCCCACTAGGGTTCACAGGCAAGGGAAAAACTTACTGTTTCAGAAGTCAATCACCATTTCAGTTCATTTACTGTGCATTAATATTTATAGAGGAAGAACTGGGATCAGTATTCACTAACTCACTTCTCTCACCAGTGTTGTCTTTGGAAGCACTGTGGACTTGATGGCTATCATTACAAATAGAGTTTTTCACACCCTCAACAACTGCAGTTTGTAGCTCTTCACCAGTGTCTTCCTTTTCCTGCTCCTTCTCCTCTTCTTCCTGTTCAGGTGATTTTTCCTAAAAGAGATTGACCAAACAGCTGGAAATAGCAGAAACAAGCACCTTCTTAGCCACCCATCGACAACTTTAAAAATGCTTTTCCTGTGTAAGACAACAGGGAAATTTTGTTGAGCTTTGTTTTACAAGGCCTTCAGTTTTTCCATGGGAATCTCTGAGGAGATAGCAATGACATTAGCCCTAAGTCATTAGCCCTGGCTCTGCAAAGCTCCTGAGAAGCAATTCTTCATGTCAGCCTAATTCTAGCTTTCATTTCAGTTACATTGTTTTGGAACACGCTCCTTTTCCTGTACTTTGCTCCAGGAAAATCACTAACTTCCTGCTCTCAATCTTACTCAAACTTTTTGGTTCCTCACTTTCAGCCATCACACCAGGTATTTTACTAAATGGCAATAAATCTTGACAGATAAAAACTGTACATACAACTGAGAAAAAATGAATTTATTTCAGAAAAATTATACTGCCTATTTGTTTTCCTGCAAAACCACTGCAACCAATAAAATAATATTGAAAATACTGCCCAATATTATTCTTATACCTAAGAAACTGCTTTGGTTAGGAGTAAAGGCATTTTCTAATATAAAAAAAAGGATGATCAAAAGATGGATATACGTGAAATATTAACAGAAATCCAGTTTACCTTTTGGTTCTTACCTTTATCACCCTTAGAAAATACCTTTGTGATTGAATCATCCTTATATAACTTACTTTGGTGCCTGAGTGAAATGCTGCTCTTACATTTTCTTCATGCCTATTCAAGCACAAGTTTTCACTTTCTTGTTTCAGTGCTTCACAGACTTTATTATCTACTTCACATTGCTCTTCTTCTGTATCTTCATCATCCACATGTTCAAGAAAGACAGAGTTTGGTCTTTGACTTTCAAGCCTTGGGTTTTTTCCTGCTGACAAAGAACTATTATCACTTTCAAAGCCATTACTGAAGCTTGACTTTTTCTCCTTAAGACCACAACTATCTGAGAGAAGCTGAAGTGTCTTTTTTCCAGTTTGTCATCTTAGATTCTGCAAAAAGGGAGTCATCATTTCTGTGAAACTTCACCTTGTCTTTTTTCCAGTTTGTCATCTTAGATTCTGCAAAAAGGGAGTCATCATTTCTGTGAAACTTCACCTGAATCATGCTTTTCTTGTTCCAACTTTCTTGTTTATCTTGCAAATTATTTAGATTTTGAAAGACAGTTTGCTTTGGTACTGACTTGCAAGATACTTCATTATTCACCGTCTTTGGAGACATGGCAGTTATGTCAAAACAACAAAAGGAGTTATGTAAATGGCAACAGGCATGTTACCAGATGAATGGAGTAATCTGGGAATGTCTGGAAAAGGAACCAAGTCAAGGATGGGCAGGATGGAGGAAGGACTTGGCCAGGGACAAAGGCTTAGGAGGGGATTAATACCTTCATTTTAACAACATGACTTATTTTTTCTGAAGTGACCAAGTGCTGTGTTTTCAAAATGCTACTTTTCTCATTTACTAAAGGAAAAGAATTGTTTAAGAAACTACTTAGCAAATCTACTTTTATATATTAGTATACTATGCAATCTTTTCCAAATAGCTTACTGTTTTTCCTGAACTGCTGGGAAACATTCATTAACAATGTCAAATTTGGCTTCTGCAGCTTCTGTAAATAAATGATTTTTTTTTTTTAGAACACTAACGACAACAACAAATCCTTTGGTCACATCAAATCTTGAACACTAAATGTAATCAGGCTGTCCTTTTGATAGTGGTCAGGTGTTGGCTCCATCCTATACTTCTAACTACAAAAACACTCCTCACATATGCAATTCAGTAAGTATTTCACCCCCAAAATACCATGCAGGCACCCTTCTGAAAATTGTTTCCAAAAATATGGTTACATGCATAGCAGTTTTAAAAATCTGGGTTTAGTATTTGTAGTACTTCAGTAAAATTCAGTTATATTTAAGATCGCAGCTTCTGGATGCTTACTTGCAAGTGTGCACAAGGGAAGTAACTGTTAAGAACCCTAGGTTTAATGCATTAATTAGTCCCTGCAAGTACACTTACCAGAATATCCTTAAATTTCAAAAACATGCCATAAAAATGCATAATTTATATTTAAATCAGTGCAAGAAAATGAAATCATGTTAAAACTAAACATGCTTGCACCTCCAGTATTACAGAGTAGGTTGAACTAGAACACTGGTTCCTCATCGCTGCAGAATCCCAGAGCAACAGAACAGATGCTCCACACATCACTGCAGAAGTTAATAGTTCTTCAGAACACTAGCAAAAAAAGTAGGCCTGAGAGCTTGTAGCTGACAAAAAGAATACTACCTAAGCATTCAAAAAAAGAGGGAAAACATGCAGTGTGAAATTACATGCAAGCACAGAATGCCATCTCAATAGAAGAAAAAAAGATGACCCATTTGAGTAACTCATCCACTGAGCACTCTTGAGTAACCTGATGAGAAGGAAAGGAGAACTAGGTGATGAAGGATTTCAGTACAACTTCATTAAAAAGTGCCCTTTATCAGTTAGGATTCTATCACAAAATTTACAGGAAACATTAACAGTGTTTGGGGAAGAACAGAACAGGTTATATTAGTAACTTATAAACTTAAAATCCGACACAAATGACCAAGAACAAATAATACTGTGGTGGTTTATCTTGTCGCCTATTGCTCTTTTGCCTCAAATCACAAATCTACTGCATGATCTGCCACAGCTACAGGTCTTTTAGGAAAAACTCACAGCAGAAGAAAGGCTGGCAGGTCAGAGACTGCTTCTAAGGAGAAAACAATACTGGCTAGAACTGTAGTTTCTTTCAATCCCCCAGAAAACTTGCCTTCAGATCACTTATTTTTATAGGACATTTACTGTAAGTACACCATACCTTGGGAGTAAAATCGAGTTCTTCCTCAGAAGTGTGCCAACAGACATCACTCCCCTCTTTCTCCAAGCTTCTTAAAAAGTAAAGCAAAATGAGTACTGTGTCTCTCCAATCATTCCTCAGGTATGTGCTGGGTATGTTTAAAGTCTTACCTGAGTCTCCTTGCGACAAGTCATCTATTGCTGTTCAAACACAAATTGACATGTTGAAATTAGATTTGGCATGCTAAAAATTAAACAGCACATAGAAACATTTAACCTGGACATGTCATTAACATGTACATGTCATAACAGAATGAAACTTTGGGGAGTCAACTTAACGTAAGACAGCATGAATGAATGCATGCATTTCCAAACAACTGCTTTTTCAAGTCACACTGAATTGACAAAACAAAAAAGACTAGAGTTTTATCTCCTTTGAACTTTTATACCTAAAAGTTTAAGAACTACCTCTAAACTAAAAAAAAAACAGCATAGCATGAATATGCTACGTTAATAAACAGTTAACAAAATACTGGTGCTTTAGCAAGACAGTAAATAAATGAACTGCTGAAGTACTCATACTGCACACACAAGCACACACTATTGACAGAGATTTTACTGGTTTATATACTATACTAGCTGGTGCTCTACCCACTTACAGGTTATCCTGAAAAGGTAAAAAACATCAAAAAGCATAACCAAGATCTAAAGCTTATCCTCAGGTAGAAGAATCCCCAGCAGTTCTGTACGCTGCACCAAAAAGGGTATTCAACAGGCAAGACAGGCGTAACCAGGGCATTCTATGCTACGCTCCAAGCTTTCATCCATGTTAAGACAGCAACTTGCCCATAGGATCACAGGATAAATCAGGTCACAAGGGACCTCGGCAAGTTTCTCAGCCAACCGCCTCCTCAAAGCAGACTCGGCTCTGAGGTCAGATAAGGCTCACAGGGCTTTTTCCACTCTGATCTTGAACCATTCAAGGAGGGAGACTGCACAACCTCTCTGTTTTACTGTTCTCACCATGGTGAAGCTGCCCACATTCCATTAGAAATTCTCTTGTTTCCATTTATGCCTCTTGTACCTTTGCTTCATGTGACGCACCACTGGGAGGCACCTGTCTCTGTCTTCTCTTTACACGTACTGGAAGCTGCTGCTGGGTCCCCTTCAAAGTCATCTCTTCTCTACACTGAACAAGCCCAGTTCCCCCAGTCTCTCCCCAAAAGGCAAGTAGTCCTGTTGCTGGCAGAGTCTGATGGCCCTCCACTGAACTCGCTCACGGATGAAAGACCACTCTCTCTTGCACTGGGGGCTCAAAATTATACCCAGGGAGCTGGACACAACCCAGGGACTGCCAAGTAGCGGTGTACAATCCCCTCCCTCAGTCCCCTGGCTATGCTGCTCTTCATACAGCCCAGGACACCGTTAACCTTCTCAGCCGGCAGGGCACCCTGCTGGCTCATTCTCAGCTCACTTTCTGCCAAGACCCTCTGGCTATTCCCAGCAAAGCAGCTCTCCAGCCAGGCAGCTCCAGCACGTGCTGTAGCAAACGGTTGTTCCTTTCCATGTGCAGGACTTGGCATTTGCCCTTGCTGAATTCTGTTAAGACAGGCCTGACAGTCCATTTACCCAGCTTGTCAAGATCCCTCTGAATGGCAGCGTGGCCCAGATGCACATGTTGCAAACTCAACGACAGCGCACTCTAGCACACCACTGATGTACTAAAGAAATCTGAACTCTAGGAATCCAGCCTGAAGAGTGCGAAAACCTCTCAATTATCAACAACTAAGATGAAATAAAAGGCCTCTTCAATTCCCTGGACAGAAAGGAAAAAACCAAATAGAGCCTCCACATCGTATCCATTTCAGCATTCCTCAATTCCTCGATAATTAGTTCTCGTTAACTATCATCACAAAATGAAGTTGCTTATAAATAGGAGATTGGTGGCCTTCCATAAAGTTGTATGATGACAGCCAAACCGAGGTCTTAGACAAAATCATTAAAAGGAAAAGAAAACAAAGGGCATATCGTGTTGAGTAAGTTATCTGAACTTTTGCTTTCCATGGATAGTAACTTTAAGCAATGATCAAAACCAGTTCCCATTCTCCTTTAAAAAGCAAGAGAGAAAGTTTATGAGCTAGTTTTCAGACAGATCTTGATGCCCTACTGTAGAAATGGGATCTAGAAAAGTAGTGTCTAGGGATCACTTGTTTCTGCTTTAATTGAAGTCCATTTTCATTTTGGAGTAGCAGAAGAGCATTTTTTTTTTAATATTATTTACTATCACTAATGACACAAAGCTATCACTCAATTCAGTAATAAAGGACCCATGCAAAACACGTAAACAAAAAGCACCCAAAGCCTGCTCTCAAACCTAATTTATAAAACCAAAACCATCAGAATAGAGACCTCCAAGATAATAAACATCACAGGTGTGTTAGTATATGTACATCACACAACATGTTCCATAGTTGAAATGCTACTGTATAGAATACCTTTCTTTGGTTTTCCTGTTCTTGATGTCTGGCTAGGAGATTGTGGCATTCCTATATCCATTTAGGGAAAGGCGTGTCAAGGACAGACCAAACAAGGGCACCAGAATAAATGTGAATTCCCAGAAATCTGGAAAACATAACCAGTACATTAACAAAGCTATAGCAAGGGGAGAATGTACTGTGACCATCAGCCTACTCTACAGTTACAAGAAGTAGAAGCCAAACCTATCACAACCTACAGAACTCTACTCTTAAGGGACAGTGTCAAACAGTGTAACTTAATTTACTTGCTCCATTGTAAAATACCTATATTCCAATCTTTTGAAACACTGAAACAGATTCTTGGCAGTTTACTGTACTGCCAACTTTGTATTTCTCTCAGCTTGACTAGTCCTTGCTCAGCACTGACTGCCAATGCAATTCCTTCATATTTGTAGAGTGTTTTATACGTACGGCACACTTAAAATCCCTCTGTCTAAGCATCCCAAAAATCTGTAGGTGCCAACAAACTTTGGAGATACACTAGCCAGTTGTGTCGATGGTGCCGGATGCAAACACAGCCCCCTCCTACCTCAGTTTGAAGGTAAAAGCCCTGCATATATTGATTTGACCATGCTGAACTGTTCACATAGAGAAGCTACGCTACCAGCCAGAACGCAGGCATGACAAGCAGTCAGAGTGAATACCCTGTTCCCCCAGGGCTATAGGGCAGGCCACAACTGGACCAAAACGGGTGCACTGACTGGTGTGAGTGTCATGCATGTGTGCTTGTGTGTGTACGCGTGTCTATGTGTTGTGGAACAGAAGCTTTAGAATATAAATCACCATCCGCCTGCTCTACCCATCCTACTTAGTAAAATTTTATTTTTTATATCAATGAATGGTGTGGTTGTTATTGCAGCTACCCAACACCACATGTCTTTGTGACAAGGCCGTAACATTTGCCTCAGAGCAACAGGGAGTCCTGCTTATATTGATGTTACCACAAATATATGGAATGGATGTGGCAAGAGGACTCCTATCAAAAACACACATGTAAGAGTTAAAAAAAGGACCTCAAGATTGTTTCTCATTCCTTCTCCATTTCTCAATTTTCTTAAAAGGTGATACAGCAGATATAAAGCACACTGAAGAACTCGTTTCTTTTCCAAGAGCTCAAAGACAAAAAACCAATGGTTTCTGTAGGAACAATACACCAATACGCAGTGCAGCAGCTAAAAAAAGCTGCCACTGAAGACATACTAGAAATCTGAACCCTCGCTTTTAGAAAAAATGCATAATTACTTTTTGCCAAAGAAATTCCAACTTCAAATCTGAAAAGTCTGTCTTTCGATATACTAGAGGTGGAAGCCATTCATTTGGAGGTTTTTGCAAGTCTGTCTGCAATCAACAAAAAGGTTCATGTTCTGACAAAAAGTAAACACTCAAATAAGCATGAGCCAACCTCTTAAATATACTGACTTGCTCACTAGAAGCGAGTATTTTGAAGAATGTTCAACAAGTGCAAAAGGAATAAGGACTACATTGAAGATCCCAGAAAAACAGGAATGAAGAGCAAGATTAAAACAAAGAATTCAAAGTGGGTATTCCTCCGTTGTCTCAAGATCAGTCTAGCTTCTCCTCTAACAGGGGCTTCAAAGCTTTTACTGCAGCCTGTCAAAGGGACTCAGGATGCAGGACCTGCGCTTTGTGGGTGCAAGCAAGAGACTGCAGAATCAATGCCACCAAGTGCTCCCTGCATGCTACTAATCCCTCTCACTCAACAGGCCGGGGTCATTTTCTAGGAGACTGAGCACAAGGAGAAAAAGATTCGTACCACTCAAGAAAAACAAGCCCTACTATAAACAGTTTGAGACCACAGCACACTCTTTCTCCTCCCAAGTCCTTAACCCACATAAATATTCTCTTCACACTTACTAGGCCTCTTCAAGTGAGGATTTCCCATAACATTGTGGACTTATGCTAGTAGTATTACTGTCTTCAAGGAACTGAGCAAATTACTTGGTTCAAGAACCCGTATTTCCCTGAGGGCATATTAATTTTGGAATCACACAACAGTATTATTCTTCAAGCCACATATTTTAAAATAACCCAGGCCTGTCAGTCATCACAATGTGGTACCACAGCAATTATCTATGTGCACAGGAGGCAGCCACAGAGTGCTGTTTGGGTAAAAGCAACATTTTGTTGATTAAACTACCTGTACCAAGCCCTTTCCAAAAACAAAATAAAATATAAAAACCTCCGCATCTTCCTTCGGTCTATCAAGAAACTTTACACATCGCTGACTAGATCAAAATAACTATTCCTAAGTCAAAGGAACGAAGTTTGGCTCTAAATTAAATTCCCCTATCTGGGAAAAGTGAATTTGGAAAAATATGTCATGAAATATGAGCAAAACACGGGATATTTAAAAAAGGAGTAATAAACTGTGTTTGAACACTGTCTGCTGCCCATTTGCCACAAAGTTCTGATGTAACACCCTTAAAAAAACCAGAAAGGATAGAACTTCCCACCATAGGGCCTGAGATGTAAAGTACAAGACAGTTCATTCTATATTAAAAGATTAGTTTTCTAAGATTCCTCTAGGGCTATATGAGCTCATAAGCATAGACTGGATCTTAAAAATTAAGGAGTGGTTGGTTTTTTTTAAATTTAAAATGAACTCACTGAAGGAGCTGATTTTTTGATAACAAGGCAATTCAATTGTTTTTCTGGATCACAGGTTAATGTGGACTTTTTAACGTTTATTTCATAAAATTACTGGAAGTAAAGGTGTTATTTATTTTTACTGGAAATCAAACTACGTCCATGAAGATACAGTACACACAGAAGTTGCATTATTGTTTCTAACAAAGTGACTTTTCCAAGACGATTTTTCCTAAGTATGTCTCTACAGCACCTACACAGAAACAATCGTAACTGATGCTGAGAAATAAGACAACTCACTAAAAGCAGCTTAGTGCAGGTGAAACTATTAATATTAGAACACCACTGCACAAACTCAGTGGATATCAACAAGACATGTACAGTCCTGCTAACTCATCTGTTGCTTCCCAACTACAGGAAGATGAACAACTACTCAGGATGAACCTACTGCTTTTGCAATTCGTTTTCACAATCTGAATGGCCATCTATAGGTACAAGTACACACCCCAAAACCAAAACCACTCTCACCTAGTTCCTTCCCTGTCCCCCTTCTCTCTCTGTATGAAAACCTATACAGATGGGCAATCTGGCAGGCAGAACACAACAACCCGGTAAGTGGGCCCGTAGCACACAAACCGCAGCTGCCTTCACCCCTGACAAGAAGCACCTCCAACCAGCAACAAGTCAGCATATTCACAAAGCTTCTTGCGCTACCCCACCTGATGCCTCCACTAAAGTCAACGGCAAACACAGTGAGCGCTGACAACACAAACCCCCTAAAGAAAAGGCCACAGTGATTTTCCTCGTGAGCTCCTGCGTGATTAAAGATCCTACCTCCTCTGTCCACAGCAGGTGCACCCAACGTCAAGCCAGCAGCTCTGGCCCGGTGAGGAATGCCAGGTACTGTGTCGCCTTGTGCACCACCTTCGTCTCTGCCTCCCCGGAATGCGTATGCCACCGGTTGTTTACAAAGACTATATAGGGAAAGAGAAGAACCATATTTGGTAAAAACAACCACATACTTGCTTATACAGTTTAATAGAACAGTTAACAGCCACTTATCCACCCTACACGTATTCATAGCCGTATGAATTCATATACTTGTATGCATTCACTGAGAGTAACACAGAACTTACTGCACGACTACTACATACTTCAATATTCACTACAGTCATGTTCACTCCAGAGGTGCATATCCACACCTACGAAGCTATTAGCTCCAGCTCGGCACAGTATTTTCAGCTTAGCTGTTAAGCCCACATAACCACCTCAGAGAAGGGATACGCACAGGTACAAAGCTATCCATAAGAGGGGTGAAACCGCTCCAGATTTTAACAAAAGGGATATGTTAGATCTCGGAAAACAAAAGGATGGTAGTTCCTGGTGATTGTAGTGGAAGTCAGTAAGGACAATGGTGCTGGTCTGAGGAGAGGACTGACATGCGTTTCAGTTTGCCACGTTCTACCTCTGGGTAACTGTAGGATACAGACATGTTTTAGAGTTTGTATTGGGCAGGTGCAAGTTTAGCATCAAAACTTGAAATCTAACAGACAATTCGGGGCGGAAATTTTCTTCAACATCCAGATTAATACTAGACACAGGGAACGATACGTATCAGAAGACGTCACTGAGCACAGCTTCAGGACAGCTTTCAACACACCATTAAACCTTGCTGCTATTACCGAAAACATTCAAAAGCCACACTGACAACTGACAACCTATTCTAACAATAAAGTCAAAAATTTACCTAGAATATCCATGAGTAACAGCATAATCCTCAGCTGTCCATCCGTTAGTGTCTTTATGGAAAAGATCAGCACCGTATCGAAAAAGAACTTTTATTAAATTAAGCTGTCCACCAGATGCTGCAGTCATAAGTGGGGTTCTGAAACACCAAAAATATGTTATGAAGTAGATCATTTGACACAGACACTGTAATTATTTTTATTCCTATTTGCTCTCAAAAACTACTTTCCTCATTATTGAATGAGCAAAAGAAAAAGAAGTTTTCATTAAATATTAAGAGCAACCATAAAATACAAGAGGGAGTCAAAACAACCAAACCTTCAATCTTCAGACAAAGCTTCCATGTAGACAACACTCACATACAAACTATGCCACTATGCAGGAGATGTTTTTTCAAATTGAGGCAGCGCTGCTGAGCTAACAGCATGTTTCCTGCCAGAAGGGCCAC
The DNA here is from genome assembly GCF_963210335.1 of Falco punctatus. Classification (NCBI taxonomy): domain Eukaryota; kingdom Metazoa; phylum Chordata; class Aves; order Falconiformes; family Falconidae; genus Falco; species Falco punctatus. The sequence goes on from NC_137586.1 coordinate 86,485,294, forward strand.
CACAGACAATGCCTTCTTGTAATCCTCAACGAGGAAAGCACCCACTGAGGTATGACAACAGCCAAGTAGCAGATGTGCTTTCACAAGTCACACAGAAATAGCTGCTATGTGGCTCCCTGGGTTTTTTTCAGAGCTCACTCTCATGCCTCTGATTAATCCAACCTAAAGAATACTAAAGAGACCCATGCAGTTTTGACAAACCACTCACCTTTCACAGTGATCTCGAGCATGCACATCAGCTCCTTTCTGCAGAAGAAACTCTGCTATATCTTCATGATGTTCAGAGATAGCAAGAATAAGCAGAGTGTTTCCCTCCTGAAAGGGCAGATAAATACATTTAAAAATAAAAGTAAAAAAAAAAAACAACCCTACAAGAGAAAGACTAATACAACTTCTTGAAAGAACTTCTTCAACAAACACAAAAATTTACCTTATTCCGAGCATCAATATTGGCATTATGCTCAAGTAACAGCCCCGCTACAGTTGTATTAGGAGATCAGACAGCAAGGTGAAGGGCAGTGTTGCTGTCAGCATCTGCCAGATGTGGGTTGGCACCGTGCTCTAGCAGAATAGCTACACATTCTTCTTGCTGGCACTGTACTGCCTGGGAACAACACGCAAAAAAGGAAGAACTGCCAGCACTCTGCTACAATTGCCCCAGCTTCCCAATGCTGGAAAATAAGAGCACCTTCAAAGCTGAGCTAACATATGCCTATTCCACGCTGATTACCAGATGCATGCTTCTACGCAGAGCTGTGTAAAGAATCCTACCAGCCACCTCTCATTTAATGCACAGTTGACAAGCCCCACTTGAAAGAGCATAACATATTCCACATACCTTCATCAGCGGCGATCTGTTATCACTGTCAGTAAGATTTAGTTTACACTTGTTTTCTACGAGATATGTAACAACATTCACATGGCCATTCGCAGAAGCAAGATGCAGAGGTGTCCTAAAAATTAAACATATTAAATTAGCACAAACAGACAACTAGAGAAATAATTTCAGGCTCTGATAAATTGATATGACCACAAGTTTCACTTTGCACAAAGCAAGCTTAAGAAATGATTTCTCATTCCGTTACCAGTAACAGCAGTTGCGCACCAAACACCCGAGACTGGCCAGCAAAACCCCTCTGCAGCATCTGCTTAGTAAGGTGCCATTTCCTTCACTCTAGAACTTAATCTGCACAGATTCCTGTGCCCAGGCGTTGGTCACTGCCTCCAGCAGGACTACACCTGTGGTGCAGCAAAAAAGACCAAAGTTTGGGAATCTGAGAACTATGGCAAGCAACCCTCTAAGTTCTATAATTATTCATGTGCCAGAAGTATCAGAGATGTAGATGGGCTTTATATAAAGAGTATTAGCATTTCCCTACACTTCAAGAATTTCTGCTTTTTCTCTAGCTTGCTTACTACTGCAACAAAAGCAAGTACTCACTTGCACCAAAGTGCCCCCCATAACATGCAGCAAACCAGACAGAACACTGTAATCCTGAGTACAGGAAAGTAATACCTGATCCTTCAGATATGTATAACTACAACAGTCATAATAAGCCTACTACAGAGGAAGTCCTCTCCAGGGAGGGAATACTGTGTTTCCATAATACATGACCAGCATAAGAAAATGAAACTCTTTTCTTCAAGTTAAAGCCTTGCCAGAGGGAAAAAAAAACAACCAACAACAACAACAACAAAAACCAAAACACTCCTTCAAACCACAGAACATCTTAGGTCTGATGTCAATTAACCAGCCTACTTATACTGAAAGAAATTGCCCAGAAAGTCCTTGCATGTGTTTTCCCCCTAAATCAGAGGCACAAATCAGCACAAGCTTCACTCTGTGCAAAAGCAAAGCACCTCCTGCTCTGCAGGACACCTGTCCCAAGAGAGCAGAAGACAAGCCAGAAAACAGCTGGGACCTTCCTCCCTTGAAGGTGATGCAGTAACAATCCCACAGTTCCTCAAGAACTGAGGGGAACACCAGCACTGGTTCTGAACCACATCGCTGTAGGTAGGTCCTTCTCTGTATTTAGGAAAGCTCAACTAGCCTTGCAATTGTTTTGGTACCTTGCTGAGACAGGAGCACAACAGCTCCCTGGCTAAGTGGGAATGGAAAGGGAGAGATACACAAATGCAGTGGCAGGTGATGCAGAAACACAGTAATCTGTAACACAGATAGTTGTTACAGGGCAGCTGACATCCTCCTCCACTGCAACAAAGATGAGGATGAGAGAAATACAGAAAACTTCAAAGAATTTGTAATGTCTTGCTACAGACAGGGAACAGACTGGAGCATTGACAGAGGAGTAGCTCAAGAGCAACTACCGCCACTTTTTGAGAAATTTCCACAGAAACATGCAGGATTCTTCATCTCTGAAGAAATGACTGACTGAGATTATCTGAAAGCTAACCAGGACTGGTTATGAAGGAGTCCACAATCATCTGAAAGCTGCTACTACCAACCACTAGGAAGCATGACAGACATGAAGTAGTCACGATCAGCTCTGCAAACAGAAAAGCCTTCAGAAAACTTGTGGACTTGTTGCTGTCCTCCTCAACCAAGCCTCTCAGTCTGTCAACAGGAGACGGCTCTGCTTGGAGCAAGGCCTGCTGTGCTCCACGGAAGATCCACTTCAGGGAACAGGCTGGCAGAGAACACCAGTGTTCAGGGTTGCCTGTCCCTGCAAGAGGCCTCCAGTAACACCGAAGTTCTTCCGCCACCCAGCCCTGGGGACACTGCCCAGATTCTGTTCCTGCTCCTGCTGCTGCTACGCTGATCACCTACAGAGTAGAAGAGAACTGCTGATGCTGAGCCGCCACGAAACAACCCCACTGGGAAACAGCAGGTTGGCAGTACGCACTTTGAACGGCGCTTGAGCCGACAACCCAGCAGCTACAAGCCAAGCAATGAAAGTGCTGGAGTTCAGTCTGACAGGCAGCTGACAGGGTAAATCTCCCTTAGCGATGAGCTCTGACCCAGGATCCATGACTAGCTGGCATTGTGCCTACAGTGCTTCCAACTCTGTGCTGACTTTTGCCCGTCTCTGTCAGTGAGGCTGAAGGTTTGGCTAGACCACCTCTGAAAGCTGCCTGCTCCTAACTGATGCTGTATCAAGCACACTTTCGGGAGGTCTTATGGGCTACAGGACCCACTTCATGGAAGGAACCTGTTGGTGTGATCCTTGCCATGCTCCTGGTGCAGGATTTTGCTTTTGGAAATCCTGAGCAGCAAAACTGAGATATTCATACAACCAATGCACACATTATGCCGTTACTTTGCATTATTTCCTATTCTTCACCTCTATTTCCAATGATACCAAGTCTTCCAACACGAAGCCCTGAAATGCAACTGCATCTGGTGGTCACTCACAACACACATCACACCCACAAGCACTAAGAGGGCACAGGTGGCCTTGCAACCCTCATGGCTGGTACAGGGTGCAGTGGCTGCAGCAAGTAGGCAGGCTCTGTCCACCCAATTGCTCTCAGCCTCGCTTTTCAGCACTGGGCATTATCATGGCAAAACCACCACAGTGCTCATCATAGTATGCTGCCTTTTCTTTCTTCCCTCCCTCTCCCCCCCTGCCCCCGGCTTGTTTTTTAGTTTGTGACTGTATTTGTCCTGTTATAACACTGCTAATTGCCTGGCACACAGAAGGAAACCCTTCAGAGGAAAAAAAGCTTTCTAGACAAGATGAACTTGAAATGCAAAAACTAGCGAAATTTCATACCAGGGTCTGCTAAGAGCTGGTGACTGACTGCTGAGTGAATCAGTAAGCAGTAAGAAGAAAAAGAGAGAAACTTTCCGAACTATTTCCATAAATGCCATCGGGCACCTTGACTCTGGCAGCTGAATTATGCACAAAAGCGCACTCAAGCCACCTTAAATGGCATCCCCCACCTGCAGCTGCATAAACAAATACTGGCTGGCAACACTCAGGCACACAGCCCACGTGCTGACTGACTGCACTCTTCATTGCCTTCCTACAAATCTAGACAGTTTCAGGTGTTTTCAGGGCAATAAGCTAGCTGGCTGGCAAAAGTCCCGTCTTCAGAAAAGACAGCCCAGGATGCTGAAGTACTCTGATTAAACCAGCATCTCCTCTGAATGTCATGGATGTTTTGACTCAGTCTTTTCAGAAAAGGCATTAACAGCTCGACACATCCAAGACCCAAAAACTTCAGCTGATTCCCTTACGCTTATGGTGGATCATGAGGAGCTATGCTGCAGCCCAGGGCTTCTCCCTAAGATATAACTGCCAAGTACTTGCTGTGCTTGACTCAAAAGCACACATCCTAACACCTGCCAGAAGCAGCAGCTTCCTCTGCATGGCACTGCCCAGATCTTCCAAACCAAGGCACTAATTAGCTGTACCAAGGCCACAGAGCAAACAGCAAAGTAACTGCCACCTAAAATCAGACTGATGTTGCTTTTGGCTGCAACATCACAGTCACAAAAGGCACATCAGGCAACCGTCCACACAGCACCAATACACAGCACATTTACCCTTTCCTAAACGCAGTGCTTACCCCTCTTTTACTCCCAGCTGAGGCAGTGCAGCTTGCTCAGCTCAACTACTAACCCCGCACGCTGAGGCCTCCGAGGTGCAATGCACTCTGCCTTCCAAGCGTGCCTGGAGAATGGCCCTGAGGCTCCTTCTGCAACCCGCTCTGGCCAGGCTGCTGCCGGCCCCCTGCCGCTCCTGCGCCCCCAGGCAAGGCAACACCCCCGGGAACGAGGGCACGGAGGGGGCCGGGGCAAGACGGGGGATGCTCGGCCGACTCCAAGGGCTCCTGGCAGCACAGGCCTGGCTCCCCGCCCAGGCTGAGGCTCCTCGCAGCGATGCTGCCGTTCGCTCCCAGCGCCCTTGAGCTGCACCTGCGGGTCCCGGCGCTGCCCGCAACCCCCCCACACCCCGCCCCAGCACCGCCCGGCGCTGCTGCCCCCCGCCGCTTACCGCTCCGCCGCGTCCCGCTCGTCGATGCCGCATTTCTTCAGTCTCTGCCGCACCTGACCCAGGTCGCCACGGGCGGCCGCACGGTGCAGCTTGCCCAGGTCCTTCAGCCGGAGCTCGTAGGCACCGGTGGGGAAGGGCTTGGCGGAGCTGCCGGACGCTGCCGGCCGCCCCTTCTTCTTCCTCCCGAACCCGAAAAACCTCTTCATCCCGCGGCACGGTCCCGCCTCAGGGAAGAGATGGCGGGAGGCACGCGGCGGGCTGCGGCAGGCCCCGGGGATCGGGGGTCCCGGGGCTGGGCATCGGGGGATCGGGGGGCCCCCGGGGCAGGGACGGGGGATCGGGGCCCCGGGCAGCGGCCCGGTACGGTTTTCTACGGAGCGAACCACCAGAGGGCGGGAAGCCGAGCGCACAGGCTGCTCCTCAGCGCGGCAGCGGCGGACAGCGCCTCCCTCAGCGCGGGCTCTGCTGGCGGGGGCGGGGTCTGCTCCGGCGCGTGTCGCAGCGCGAGTGACGTCACTTCCTGCCCCGCGGTGCCCGGCGGCTCCCGCGCGGTGCCCGGCCGCGGCGCTGCGGAGCGGGGCCGGGGTCAGCGAGAGGCCCGGCGGGTGGCGGCGGCGCTGCGCCCCCCGCAGAGCACTCGGGCCGCTGTCGGGAAGCCCGGGGGGGTGCCGGCGTACCGGGCAGCAGCAGCTCCCCGCTGGCCCTGCGGGGCCCGCGCTGTGAGCTCGCGGGGCGGCTCGGGCGAGTTGGTTTTAAAAGAAAATGGCTCAAACTGGGAAAGCGCTTGTCGTTCAGGGCAAGGAAATCTCGTCAGGGAGTTATGGCCGAAACAGTTCTCGACGCAATTCGCCTCCTAGTTTGTTGAGCAGTCCTGCTTGTGTGCCATCGTTAGCCCTGGGCAAATGGATGCCAAAGGAACAAACAGCAAGGGTTAATATAGCGGGAGGGGGGCGGGGGGGGGGCCGGTAGGCATCATCTAGTTACCTGCCTTGCCAGGACAGGGTCAGAAAGTTACTTTCCAGTAAACGTGGCCGAGCTGGCACTGCCACAAAAGAACACAAACGTGCACTGAGTGTATGGAAACGCGGTCCAGAAATCAAGACAGGTCGTGCCTTTGGTATAGATAAGTTGGGAACCATCCTCCGTGTTGTACTGCTGCGGTGATGGCACGAAGTAGTTCAGCGTGGTGAAACCTTCCCATAAGTACCATATGGTTTTGGGGTGATGTCACAGTCCAGTATACCCTAGATGGTTTGACTCATGGAACACCTTGCCAGCACACTACTTCCTATTAGAAACTGCCTCTTGCCAATGAGTTTGTGAAAAATGGGAGAGATGGCAAAGAAAACCTAAATCAGAGAGAGGGACACACTTCACTGTGATTAGCGCTGAAAATATTGATTACAACAGGACAGGAATCTAGTATCACTTTTTAGGGAGGAGATTCAGCCCTTTGAAATACCTTCTTTTCCTTCATTGCTAATAATGGTACAGCTTCTAGAACCTTCCTTTTCCTTTCTGGAATGAGCCTTCACAGCTTTATCAAGCCTTCGCTCTGGCAGTGTTCTCGCCGACCAAAGTGGCTGATGTACAGTCACTTTCCTTAGTTGATGCTCAGTATATTAGCAGCATTCCGTTATTGCAGACGTGATCTCTAGAAGGAAGAACTATAATATTATTATTATTATTATTATTATTATATTTAAAAAAAAAAAGACCAAAAAAAGACTTTTGCTGAAAACACATCCAAGTAAATTCAGGTTGCAAAACCTGAATTCTATGAGTTTTGGGAAATGGCTATCAGCAGCAGCCATTTAGCCATTTCAAGAGTACCTCTGTAATCAGTCTGACCATTTAATGGGGGAATGGAGAGCAAAATGCATTTTTTAATTGAGTGTATTTGTTTTCTTCCAGACATTAGAAGAAAGGCAGGATTTTATTTACAAGGTGGCAATACAGAGTAAACACAATCCATCTCTGCTCTTTCCAGGAGGAAGTATTTCTTCTCCAGTCCTTTTTCAAGTGCACGCATGCTCAGCCACAAAAACTTGGGTTTTTTACAGGTCACTCCCCAGCCAAGACCAGGAGACTCTACAGTTCCTGTGCAATATTAAATGTTTCAGAATGGTATTACCCTCCCCCCCGTGATTACCCAGTTTTAGTTGGCAGGACTTGGTAGCTGGCTGGGCTGAAATTCAGTTTCAGGCTTTGAAGATAAGAGGGTGCTGATGGGTCCTGTGGATATAGTATTATGGGCACAACGGGCACTATTTGTTTATTATTAGCCAGAAAGGATGCAAAACTAAAAACTAGAATCTATCACCCAGAGCAACCTCAAAAGCACTTCTGGGAAATCTGCTTCTGGGTCTCCAAGACCAGGAAAGATGGACTGAGTCAGCTACTAGTAAGCAATAAGTTACTGCATTCATTTTTTCTGCATCACCTCACACTGCATTGTGCCCTGGGAAGCAAAGACACCATTCCGAAAAGCAAACCCCCACCTGCCTCCTGTTCAACTCGTGCCTGAGACAGGCTTCAGGGGGTGACCTTGGGCAAGGCCAACTGCACAGAGTTGTTCTGAGTGATGGTTGCGTTACTCCCCTCTCTTCCGAGAGGGAGTAACTGGGAACTCTTCCCAACAGAGCCACTCCAGAACTTACACAAAGATACCCATCTAGCTTTTATTTGCTTCCTCCATGACCCCCAAACGATAAGGTACTCACAGCCTGAATGGCAGGGATAACAGAAAACAATGAGTATGTAAGAACCTGACCAGAAGGTGCATGTGGTTCTCCTGGGTATTGGCTCGGTGCCCGGAGAATTTTCTGGGCTCACCTGTTCCAACAGTTCAGCCTTTTCCTTGTCAAGATGAGCAACGTGCTCTTCAAGGTGGGATCTTGACTTCAAGTGCTCCTCCCACGTGCTGTGCAAGTCCTTGGATGTCAGAGCCAGCATGTTCTGCTTCTGCGTCTGTGAAAGCAACAGTGGCAGAAGAAAAAAGTAAGGTGGCCGGAAAAGACAAGAGTGCAGGAGAATGCAGTAACTTACACAGAAACAGGCCTAAGCTCTCCTCCACCCATCCAAGACCTATGGCCAAGGTTGATGTGGAGTGTAAAACACACCTTAGGAACCATAACCAAGAAGAGCAGCTGGAGCTGGTGGGAAGAAGGAATACTCTAGAAGTGACAGGATGAGGTTACAACTTTGGAGAACAAGATGACATGTCCACGCACACACAAAATCACCCTACAGCTTTCCTGCCAAGCTCCTCTGGTTCCCTCTATACTTCAGTTTTCATAAGAGCACTGCAAAACATGGTGCAAAAGTACAACATTTGCTCCTACTTTCAACAGCTACAGTCAGATTTCTTCATATAGTTACAGACATTAAGTACCTTAGTTTTCAACTTTTTTTCCAACTCCTTTTGCAAGTGCAGCTTGTCTCTCTCCAGGTCACTGTGGTAGCGTGTAGTAACTTCAAGTGAAGCTTCTGACGTAGATTGCTTTTTAAGTGCATCAGCAAGCTCCTGCTGCAGTTGTCCAACCATGCCCTAACAAAACAGTTAAATGAGCATGAAGAAAGTTCTAAGAACATGAAATACGCCTTTAACTTATTTTATTATACAATTAGACCTGTCTTTAGATTGAACCCAAAGGTATGAAATTTTGCCTGCCACCAGCAGGCATCTGCGCAGATGATGAACCTCTCGTGATCTTTCTCAGCTGAGCACCTTCAACTATCAGCAGCTGTTCATGAGGATTTCTGTTTCCTAACACATAAAAAAGGCTCAAGTATTGTTCTTCCTTGAACAATACACAAGCACACACTGCAATCATGTATTTTTTTCTAACAAAACCCAAAGAAATCTGTTGTGATCTAAGAGCCATAGTTTGACTGCAAATATTACTCTGGTAACTGAAGGCAGGACTTTGTATTAGATTGTTCTTTGTTCTGTTTCTTCACTATACAAATACAATTAAATGAATGCAAATATCTGAAAGCTCGTTTGAGATACACTTTAAGAGTATGTTGAATCACATCCTCTTGTAGTCTTCTTACTGAGCTCGTTTTAGAATAACAAATGCCTTTATACTGATAGATTAGGTTTACAAAATTCTGGATAGCTCATATATATATATATATATACACACACACACACAATCTTCAAAAGGAGCCTGTTATTTTGGTAGTAAGAATACAAAGCAAGTCACAGATTAAAATGATTGACAGTACTGCTGGAATGTGGCTACTTATCATAAAAGAGAAGGGAAAGCTTAAGGTCACTGTCTGACATAAACTTTGAGGAACAGGCAGGCCCCTCAGAATCCTCAAAACATGTACAGAAATTAACAGCTGAACATTACTAATACTCTTCAATCTAGATAGCCACTAAAAGAGAAACTGTAGAAGAATGGCTGCAGAAGCGTGGCCTTAGAATCTCTGAAGATCTGCACAATCCAGGCCTGGTATTAGAACAGGCCTGTAATCAGAATTGTACTGAAGTTGCTGTGCTGAAGTTAACAAGAAAGGTAGCCTTGAGCTATTCTCGAATCCTGAGACCAAGTAATTATGTTGTGCCAACAGGCCGTGGCTGTAACAAGCTACAGCTGCTGGGAAAGCAGGTGCAAGGCCAAGAAAGATAGGGAGCGGTATGGGAAAATAGGGAGTAACAAACTACAAGGCTGAAGCACAGCAACACAATTAGCTACATGGATAGAATGCTTATTTTAGTCATGATAATTAGGGGTGTGAGAACCGTGCGCGTTTAGAGACTACTAACCAATTATATTTCTGCTTTAGGAATGTGCATGTGTATCGGTTCTATATAAGTAGTGTTAGAAACTAATAAAGTTGAGCAAGATGCATAACTCATATTGAGCGTCTTCTTGACTCCGGCGAACCCTTCTTCCAACAATTGGCGCCCGAACGATGGGAAAGCTGAAAATTGCTGCAAAAACTCTGCCTTTGCATCGCGACGGTGGGCTTTGCAAAATTGAGAGTCGCTGTGAAGAGTTTGAGCAGGAAGACGTCCATAAGGAGTAAAGGCATCTGAATCTGGCATTGATGTCGTGCATGGACCTGCACCGGTAAGACCGTTTTTCCCTCGATAATGGAAAGGGAAGAGGCACTCACGCTATTAACTGATATTCTTGCTAAGCGAGAGGCTAGCGTGAGCACTAAGAAGCTCCATGAGCTCTGTAGGTGGGCGGCTGAAAACGGACACTTAAAAGACCCGCAACTGCTGTTTAGTGTGACTGAGTAGCGAGCGGTCGGGGATTCCCTTTGCGATGCGATCCTTAGCGGCAGCAAGTTGGCCAAGGACTTGGGGACTGCCTGCCGGGATGTCATAAACCATTTACGATCCCTGGTTGCAGAGAAAAAAATGGCTATGGCTGCCTCAGACCTCCTCGGTTGGGAAACCGAGTCGCAGTCTACCCGATTATTTGGTCTAGGCGCTCCGTCTGCAAAAGGCCTAATTGTGCCCATTAAAAAATCTGCCACAGAGCTGTTACACCCGACACCATCTCCGGAGGGTGCCGCCGCAACAGGTGCTCTGCGCAGCCCTGAAAGCTACGGAGAGCCGCCCCCCCTGTTAGATGAGGACGAGGGTACTACGGCGGGTCCGAGTGCGCCTCTGAATGAGAACACGGAGTCTGATAAAGAAAATGAACCCACCCCACCTGCGCCTGCCCCGATCCCCCGTCCCCGAACCAAACCCTCCGTCCGGCCCCTAAACCGCTTGCAGCAGCCATTGACTGAATGCCATCTGCCTACTGCCAGTCGTGATGTTCAGACCCTGACCCAGGAAGGTGTTATCCTCCACTCTGCCGCTCTCCAAAGTCGTTGGTCTGGTGTTGTAAGAGACGCTATATTGGAGGGAGAGTGGAAGCTGCTTCTGCTGTTGCATGTCCGGTGCGGACTGCTCCTTTACCTGCTGGTTCAGCAGCCGCTGTGTGGAAACCTTTTGCTTGGAAATTTATGCAGCAGCTGCGACAAGCCGTTACACGATATGGATTACAATCTGAACCAGTCAAACACTTGTTGACTTACTTGTTTGATTCTGAAATCATGACACTTAGTGACTGTACTTCGCTAGCCAGTTTGCTTCTTACACCAGCGCAGTTCCCCGCGCCCCGCCAGCGTGCCGTGCCGTGCCCCGCGGCTCACCCCGCTCGCCCACCCACCCACCGCCACGGATCCCTCCAGCTGCTGGCGAAAAGCGGAGTCCAGAGTTCGGTGTGGAGCTGCAGATCGCACCCCCGCCGGTGGTAAGACCGCGCAGAGTAAATCGCGGCAGGACTCTGCGCTAAATTCCTCTCTGTGAGAGGAGGGGGGGGGTACCACGGAAGGCCGCGATGAGTAAATCGCGGCAGGGCTTCTCCGCGCTGATACCCTTTCTGTGAAAGGGGAGGGCTCTGAGAAGACCGCGATGGAATTAGACGCGGCAATTAAACTGTTAACTGGCATCCTCCTTGGGAGAGGGGAGGGCGTTAAAGAGACGGAAGTGGAGACCTTGGTTCGCTGGTCACAAAAAAGACTAAGATCCCCGAGCCCGCGTTATTGTTTAGTATTGCGGAATGGAGAGAAGTGGGAAATTGCCTCTGGGGTGGCGGCCGATAGCTGGAAATTATGAAAGTGAAAAAAAAAAAAAAAAAAAAAGTAGCGGTGGCAGCCATAGAAGCGTTGGGGAGAGATGTGTAGAAAAGCCGGTGGAGCAGAAGGGTGATTCACCTAAGCCTTCTCTCTCGGCTACACTTTTCGGAGTTGGGCGTACTCGTCCTATGAAGGGTATGTCCGCCCTGCGTGTTCAACGGTGCCGGAGCTTTCAGATAAGACAGCGGACAGACCGGGAGTTCCTCCTCGGGAGCCTGCGGTAACTGAGCCGAACCCGGAAGAGGCTGCCGAGCCCCCCCAGGAGGGCGGGGCAGCGAGTCCTGCTGCACCAATCGGAGCTGTGGGTGGAGCAAGGCCGAAAGGGCGGGTGGCGGCAGCGCGTAGGTCACGTCAGGGCGGGCAGCGGCGCCGTGCGGTGATGTACCCCCTCGGCCTGGAACGTCATCGGACGGGTCTGGGGAGGAAGGCGGGGAGAAGCCTTGTGATAACAGTACAGAGAAATCCCTACAGGAGGCAATAGATAAATTAAGAAACTTGGTAAAGCGAGTTAAAATGAACCTGCCTACTACTTCAATACCTGTAATTCCTCCAGTTAGCCCAACTACCCCACCGATGCTGAACTCGAGAAAAGATCCAATTCTACAGTGTTGGTCTGGTATTACTCGTGATGCTATTTTGGAGGGAGAATGGCAGGTGACCAGCTCGTTAGCTTGTCCAGTACTGATTAATAATTTTGATGCACATGACTGGGACATGATTTATGGAAGATTAATGATCAGATTTTAGTGATGGGAGTGTTGCAACCTGCTCTTCCACCTTTTATGATGATTTTGCAAATTGTTGTGATAGACTTGAAAGACTTTTTCTGTCTTTTTCATGATTCCCTTACACCCTGATGACACTCACTAATGATGATTTGCAGCCGTTCCAATCCTGGTTGCATGGCACCAAAGCCAACAGTCCTCGAACTTGTTCACCAGAACAGCGGCTGCCCTAGGTGTTGTATCCCGCAAGATTCAGACTGGCTGGTGTGGTCACCGGATGGTGAATCATCCGTTATCTTTTTTGGTTTGTAATGTTGCCACTTCACCTTTTGCCCTTATTTTGCAATGGCAAAAGAAAAAGAGGGAAAATACGTCGATCATTTTAGAGTGGTTGTTTTTGCCATTGCAACGCAGACATCGTATTTTAAGTCGCCCTGAAGCAGTAGCGGCCTTGGTGAGAAAAGGAAGAGACAGGATTGTTGAAATTGATGGGACTGAACCAGCAGATATCAGTATTCCAGTCCGTGGTGATGATTATGAGTGGCTTCTGAGACATTCAACAGCCATACAGGAAGCCTTGATGGGTTATACAGGTGTTGTACACAACAACCGGCCAAAAGGACCTCTCTGGAAGATGTTAGAACATTATCAGTGGATTGCGAGACCGTTACGCTCAAAAAGACCAGCTGAAGGGCCAACGGTGTTTACAGATGCAGGACAAAAGATGAAGAAGGCTGTGTGTGTTTGGCAATCCGATTATCAGTGGCAGAAACAAGTGATCACCGGTGAACCACGGGACAACCTTCAAACCTTAGAACTGAAAGCAGTTGTTGAAAGGGCAAACCGTACCCTGAAGGATTATCTTCAGAGACAGAAAGTATTGCAGGACATAGACGTAACTAAACGGTTGACTAAGGTGTTGTTTACCTTAAACTATCCCTTACGGAGGATAGAGAGGGACCACCTGTTGTTATACATCACCAAACAGCACGAGGGAACCAAACAACTACAGTTCCTGGTTTGAATGTTCTGTATAAAAATAGGGGTTCAGGTGTATGGGAAGGACCTAATCCGGTGTTATTTATCGGTAGAGGTTATTTTTGTATCTCCACAGGTAAAGGACCTATATGGGTCCCTAGCAAGTTTGTGCGACCTGTATGTCAAGATCAGAAGACAGAAGAGAAGACTCAGAGCAAGCAGACGGAATAAACTGTCTATGTTGTAACGGATGTAACCCGTGGGTATTGTGCCGATGTATGCTATGTGGGGTAAAACGGTTCTGTAAGCCAAAGCTTAAATGTAAATGGTGTAAAGAATGTATGTGTTTGATTAGTAACTGGGCATGAAACAAGAGAAAGCATACGACTAGTGTAATACCATGCTGATTGGAGACAGTATACATCGTCAGAAGCTGTGAAAGCACAGATTTGTGGGGTGGAATGAAAAAAAAAAAAAAGGTGGAAATTGTAGGACTAAACATGTTTAAGGGGTGGACTTGGTTTACGGTCTTGATGACTTTTTTACCCATTGGCCAAAGTACTTTTAACATCTTGCCTAGAACAAACATATGGGTGACGTGGGCGAATATTACAGGGGTAACAGACTTTTGTTTAAGTTTGCAGCAAGCAGACAACCCCTTTAGAACTTGTTTAATTGGTATTCCCCTGCAAGAGAATGAAACAAATTTTGATGGTTTTTTGAAATGTTAAAACAGTGGATCTGACTTCCAGTCAGAATGGTACATGTATGAATCTGAATGGGCAATTTGTTTGGCCTTCTATGCGTAATGCAGCGTGGCAGAAAACGGTTATTGAGAATTTGAATCGACCATATCATTTGCCATTTCAGGAGTTAGACCTATTAGGTAGCATTACGCCCATTAAATACGTTAACGTGACCACAACGGGAATGCCAGAATGCGAGGACACGGTACCACCACTTCAAGCTGTAAATGGCACTGGAGTAATTTAGTTTGGTGAACCGTGGCGATTGTGGCTAGCACATCAAAATGAGTGGGAGTTTGATACAAGGTTTCAAAATTTAACTGGTTCACCTAATTGGGGTGAACGGAAAGCTGGAGGCTTACATGTAAATGTATCAGGGGGCTATCACGTGCCACAGGGAGTCTTTTTGATATGTGGAGATAGAGCATGGCCAGGGATTCCTTTGAATCCTGTCGGTGGACCATGTTATTTAGGGCGTTTAACTTTGTTTGCTCCACGTATGAAAGGCTTATTGAAAATGACTCCACAATTTCATAGATCACGGAGGGCACTGCGCACCTTTGATGAAACATGTAATGACCGAGTCGATCTGCAGTCTGTAACAGCAAATGTCTTAGCCTCCATATTTATGCCAGAAGCAATGACTGCATTAAACACTAAGAATATACGAAGGTTAGTATGTTGGGGAGAGAAGCAATTTAATCTTACATCGCAGATTTTAAGTTCGTTATCGCTTGACGTAGATAGTGTTAGGCATGCTACATTACAAAATAGAGCTGCAGTAGATTTTTTGTTATGAGCACATGGACACGGTTGTGAGGATTTTGAAGGGATGTGTTGTGTGAACTTTTCCGATCATTCCATCTCTATGCACAAGAAGTTGTCACAACTACAGGGAAACATGAAGCATATTCTTGCTGATGATAATCCCTTTGATGAATGGTTGAGAGGACTGGGGATAACAGGCTGGTTAAAGACATTATTGACAGAAGGAATACGCTTTGACATAATCATTATTGTAATGCTTTTAGTTTTTAGCTGTGCTTTTTCTTGTTTAAAGAGAGTAGTTTTTAACATAACCAATCAGGCCTGGCTTGTGCAAAAGAAAAAAGGGGGAATTGTAGAAGAATGGCTGCAGAAGCGTGGCCTTAGAATCTCTGAAGATCTGCACAATCCAGGCCTGGTATTAGAACAGGCCTGTAATCAGAATTGTACTGAAGTTGCTGTGCTGAAGTTAACAAGAAAGGTAGCCTTGAGCTATTCTCGAATCCTGAGACCAAGTAATTATGTTGTGCCAACAGGCCGTGGCTGTAACAAGCTACAGCTGCTGGGAAAGCAGGTGCAAGGCCAAGAAAGATAGGGAGCGGTATGGGAAAATAGGGAGTAACAAACTACAAGGCTGAAGCACAGCAACACAATTAGCTACATGGATAGAATGCTTATTTTAGTCATGATAATTAGGGGTGTGAGAACCGTGCGCGTTTAGAGACTACTAACCAATTATATTTCTGCTTTAGGAATGTGCATGTGTATCGGTTCTATATAAGTAGTGTTAGAAACTAATAAAGTTGAGCAAGATGCATAACTCATATTGAGCGTCATCTTGACTCCGGCGAACCCTTCTTCCACAAGAAACTATTTTTTCCCCTCTGTAGAAGCTTCATATAAATCCAACCCCAACCACTTCACTTGTCTGCATCTTCATTTCTCAGCCCTCGTGTATTGGACGGTTCCTGCTTTTATACCACTCTCATTCATGTCATCAGTGCAATACTTATATAAAAAACATCAAATACAAAACCTATTCTGTAGGGCATATGTCTTAGGGTTAAGACTTAAGGTTAAATCTTAAGGTTTAAGTCTTAGGGTTAAGTTTTAGGGTGAAGTCCTAGGGTTAAGTTTTAAGGTTAAGACAGGGTTAAGTCTTAGGGTTATGTCTTAAGGTTAAAGTCTTAAGATTAAATCTCAGGGTTAAGTCTTAGGGTGAAGTCTCAAGTATAAGGCTCAATGTTAAGCCTCAGGGATATGTCTTAAGGTTTAGTCTTAAGGTTCAGTCTTAGAGTTAAGTCTTAAGGTTAAGTCTTAGGGTTAAGACTCAGAGTTATGTTATAGGGTTAAGTCTTAAGGTTAAGTTTTAAGGTTAAGTCTTAAGGTTAAGTCTTAGGGTTAAGTCTTAGGGTTCAGGCTTAGGGTTCAGGCTTAGGTTTAAATTTTAAGGTGAAGTGCGGCAAATGAAGAGACAGGACGCAGCTTGATGCAAGCAAGTTGTCGGTTTATTAGTGATTTTCTTACACTTGCATACGTTTCTACCTTCTACATATTACACACTGATTGCTTAAATCTTAAGCATAAAAAACACTGGTTGATATTTAAGGCACACCGTTAAAATAATAGGAACTTATTAGTTTACCTTGACATAGCAACAGTTTCTATTCCAAAGTTAGGGAGTTTCTTTCTATGCGGCTTTCTTGATTAACAAAGTTACATATCGGCGCCATCCGTTCCCTTATCCGGCTACTTGTTTCTCTGTCCGTCTGGCTGCCTCCTCAGCTGTAACGGCTCAGGGGTCTGCAGTTAGCTTGTTCCTTGGTTCCCAGGGCTTGTGCCCTACAAGTTCTAACAAGTCTCTATTCATCAGGCTATCAGTACTTGGACTCCTGTCCTTGAGGCCTTGTCCTACAGTGAAGTCTTAGGGTTAAGTTTTAGGGTTAAGTCCTAGGGTTAAGTCTTAGGGTTAAAGTTTTAAGATTAAATCTCAGGGTTACGTCTTAAGTTAAAGTCTTAAGTTTAAGACTTAGGGTTAAAGTCTTACGGTTTAATCTCAGGTTTAAGTCTCAAGGTTAATCTCAGGGTTAACACTTAAGGTTGAATCTTAAGGTTGAGTCAGGGTTAGGTCTTAAAGGTTAAGTCTGTAGTTTAAGTCTTAGGGTTAAGTCTTGGGGATAATTCTTACGGTTAAGTCTCAGGGTTAAGTTTCAAGGCTAAGTTTCAATGTTAAGTCTCAGGGTTATGTCTTAGGGTTAAGTCTTAAGGTTAAATCTTAAAGGTTAAGTCTTAAGGTGAAATTTATGGTTAAATCTTAGGGTTAAGTCTTAGGGTTAAGTTTAGGGTTGAGACTTAAGATTAAGTCTTAGATTTAAGTCTCCTGGTTAAGTCTTAAGGATAAGACTTATAGTTACGTCTTTAAGTTTACGTCTTAGGTTTATGTCTTAGGGTTAAGTCTTAGGGTTTTGTCTTAAGGTTAAGTATTATTATTAAATCTTAGGGTTAAAGACTTAAGATTTAATCTCAGGGTTTAGTCTTACGGTTAAATCATAAGTTTAAGTCTTAATTTGAAGTCTTGGGGATAAGACTTAAGGTTAAGTCTCAAAGTAAATCTCAGGGTTAAGATTAAGTCAAAATGGTAAATCTTAAGGTTAAGTCTTATGCCAAAGTCTCAGGTTTATGTCTTAGGGTTATGTCTTATGGTTACCTCTTAATGTTATGTCTTAGGGTTAAGTTATAAGGTTAAGTCTAAGGTTTAAGTCCTAAGGTTGAGTGTTAAGTTTGAATATTAAAGTTAAGTCTTAAGGTTAAGACTTAGGGTTAAGTCTTACAGTTAAGTCTTTAGGGTTAAGTCTTAGGCTTAAGTCTTAGGGTAAAATCTTAAGGTTAAGTCTTAGTGTTAAGTCTTATATTTAAGTCTTAACGTCAAGTCTTAAGGTTTAGCCTTAAGGTTAAGTTTTAGGGTTAAGTCTTAGGCTTGATTTTTATGGACAAGTCTTAGGTTTAAGTCTCAGGGTTGAGTCCTAAGGTTAGAGTCATAGGGCTAAGTCTTAAAGTTAAGTCTTAAGGTTAATTCTTACGGTTATATCTTCGGTTTAAGTCTTAAGGTTAAATCTTAATCTTAAATATTAAGGTTACATCTTAGGGTTAGGTATTAAGTCTTAGGTTTAAGTCTCAGGGATAAGTCTTAAGTTTAAGTCTTAGGGTTAAGTCTTCAGGTTGATCCTTAAGGTTAAGCCTTAGCGTTAAGTCTTAGGGTTAAGTCTTACGGTGAAGTCTTAAGGATAAGTCTTATGATTAAGTGTTGGGGTTAAGTCAAAATGGTAAATCTTAAGGTTAAGTCTTATGCCAAAGTCTCAGGTTTATGTGTTAGGGTTATGTCTTAAGGTTAAGTCTTGGGGATAAATCTTAGTGTTAATTCTTAGTGTCAAATCTTAAGTTTAAATCTTTTGGTTATGCTTACGTTTAAATCTTATGGTTGAGTCTTATGGTTATGTCTTAAGGTTAAGTTTTAGTGTTAAGTCTTAGGGTTAAGTCTTAAGGTTAAGTCTTAGATTTAAGTCTCACGGCTAAGTCTTAGGCTTACGACCCAGGGTTAAGTCGTTAGGTTCTGTCTTAAGGTTAAGTCTTAGGGTTAAGTCTTAAGGTTATGTTTTAAAAGCTGTAGTCTCAGGGTTAAGACTTAGGGATCAGTCCTAAGGGTTAAAGGGTTAAGTCTTAAGGTTAAGACTCAGGGTTATGTCTTAGGGTTAAGTCGTAGGTTTAAGTCTCAGGGTTAAGTCTTAGGGTTAAGACCTAAATTTAAGACTTAGGGTTAAGTCTTAAGGATAAGTCTTAAATTTAAGTCTTAGGGTTAAACCTTAAGGTTAAGTCGTACGGTTAAGTCTTAAATTTAAAGTGTTCTGGTTATGTCTTAAGGTTAAGTCTTTGTGTTAAGTCTTAAGGTTAAATCTTAAGTCCTAGGCTTTGAGTCTTAGGGTTAAGTCTTAAGTTTAAGTCTTTGGGATACGTCTTAGGGTTAAGTGTCAGGGTTAAGAGTTATGTTTAATTCTCAAGTTTAAATCTTAGGGTTAAGTCTTAAAGTTCAGTCTTAAATTTAAGTCTCAGTGTTGTCTTCGGTTAGGTTATAGTGTTAAGTCTTAGGGTTACGTCCTAAGGTTCAGTCTTATATTAAATTCTCAGGGTTAAATCTTAGGGATAAGTCTTAAGGTTAAGCCCCAGTATTATGTCTTAAGATTCAGTCTTAAATTTAAGTCTTAATAATAAGGCTTAAGGTTAAGTCTTGGGGATAAGTCTTAGGGTTAAGTCTTAAAGTTAAATCTTAGGGTTAAGTCTTAAGGTTAAGTCTCAGGGTTAAGTCTTAGTTTAAGTATTAGTATGAAGTCTTAGGGTTAAGTCTTATGGTTAAGTCCTAAATTTAAGTCTTAGGGGTTATGTCTTAGGGATAAGTCTTAAGGTGAAGTCTTAGGATCAAGTCTTAAGGTGATGTCATTATGGTAACCCGTAGGGTTAAGTTTTAGGATTATTTCTTAGGGTTAAGTCTTGATGTTAAGTGTCAGGTTAAGTCTTAAAGTTATGTCTTATGGTTACCTCTTAATGTTATGTATTAGGGGTAAGTTATAAGGTTAAGTCTAAGGTTTAAGTCCTAAGGTTGAGTGTTAAGTTTGAATATTAAAGTTAAGTCTTAACGATAAGACTTAGGGTTAAGTCTTAGAGTTAAGTCTTTAGGGTTAAGTCTTAGGCTTAAGCTTTCGCGTTAAGTCTTAGGGTAAAATATTAAGGTTAAGTCTTAGGGTTATGTCTTAGGGATAAGTCTTAAGGTGATGTCATTATGGTAACCCGTAGGGTTAAGTTTTAGGATTATTTCTTAGGGTTAAGTCTTGATGTTAAGTGTCAGGTTAAGTCTTAGAGATATGTCTTATGGTTACCTCTTAATGTTATGTCTTAGGTTTAAGTTATAAGGTTAAGTGTAAGGTTTAAGTCCTAAGGGTAAGTGTTAAGTTTGAATATTAAAGTTAAGTCTTAAGGTTAAGACTTAGGGTTAAGTCTTAGAGTTAAGTCTTTAGGGTTAAGTCTTAGGCTTAAGTCTTTAGAGTTAAGTCTTAGACTTAAGTCTTAGGGTAAACTATTAAGGTTAAGTCTTAGGGTTATGTCTTAGGGATAAGTCTTAAGGGGAAGTCTTAGGATCAAGTCTTAAGGTGATGTCATTATGGTAACCCGTAGGGTTAAGTTTTAGGATTATTTCTTAGGGTTAAGTCTTAATGTTAAGTGTCAGGTTAAGTCTTAGAGTTATGTCTTATGGTTACCTCTTAATGTTATGTATTAGGGGTAAGTTATAAAGTTAAGTCTAAGGTTTAAGTCCTAAGGTTGAGTGTTAAGTTTGAATATTAAAGTTAAGTCTTAAGGTTAAGACTTAGGGTTAAGTCTTAGAGTTAACTCTTTAGGATTAAGTCTTAGGCTTAAGTCTTAGGGTTAAGCTTTTGCGTTAAGTCTTAGGGTAAAATATTAAGGTTAAGTCTTAGGGTTAAGTCTTAAATTTAAGTCTTAACGTCAAGTCTTAAAGTTTAGCCTTAAGGTTAAGTTTTAGGGTTAAGTCTTAGGCTTAATTTTTAAGGATAAGTCTTAGGTTTAAGTCTCAGGGTTGAGTCCTAAGGTTAGAGTCATAGGGTTAAGTCTTAAAGTTAAGTCTTAAGGTTAATTCTTACAGTTATATCTTAGGTTTAAGTCTTAAGGTTAAATCTTAATCTTAAATATTAAGGTTACATATTAGGGTTAGGTATTAAGTCTTAGGGTTAAGTCTTAGGGATAAGTCTTAAGGTGAAGTCTTAGGGTCAAGTCTTAAGGTGATGTCATTATGTTAACCCTTAGGGTTAAAGTTTTAGGATTATTTCTTAGGGTTAAGTCTTAATGTTAAGTGTCAGGTTAAGTCTTAGAGTTATGTCTTATGGTTACTTCTTAATGTTATGTCTTAGGGTTAAGTTATAAGGTTAAGTCTAAGGGTTAAGTCCTAAGGTTGAGTGTTAAGTTTGAATATTAAAGTTAAGTCTTAAGGTTAAGACTTAGGGTTAAGTCTTACAGTTAAGTCTTTAGGGTTAAGTCTTAGGCTTAAGTCTTAGGGTAAAATCTTAAGGTTAAGTCTTAGTGTTAAGTCTTATATTTAAGTCTTAACGTCAA
The DNA here is from genome assembly GCF_963210335.1 of Falco punctatus. Lineage (NCBI taxonomy): Eukaryota > Metazoa > Chordata > Aves > Falconiformes > Falconidae > Falco > Falco punctatus. Next base: position 86,506,297 of record NC_137586.1, read on the forward strand.
GTCTTAAGGTTTAGCCTTAAGGTTAAGTTTTAGGGTTAAGTCTTAGGCTTGATTTTTATGGACAAGTCTTAGGTTTAAGTCTCAGGGTTGAGTCCTAAGGTTAGAGTCATAGGGCTAAGTCTTAAAGTTAAGTCTTAAGGTTAATTCTTACGGTTATATCTTCGGTTTAAGTCTTAAGGTTAAATCTTAATCTTAAATATTAAGGTTACATCTTAGGGTTAGGTATTAAGTCTTAGGTTTAAGTCTCAGGGTTAAGTCTTAGGGATAAGTCTTAAGTTTAAGTCTTAGGGTTAAGTCTTAAATTTAAGTCTTAACGTCAAGTCTTAAAGTTTAGCCTTAAGGTTAAGTTTTAGGGTTAAGTCTTAGGCTTAATTTTTAAGGATAAGTCTTAGGTTTAAGTCTCAGGGTTGAGTCCTAAGGTTAGAGTCATAGGGTTAAGTCTTAAAGTTAAGTCTTAAGGTTAATTCTTACAGTTATATCTTAGGTTTAAGTCTTAAGGTTAAATCTTAATCTTAAATATTAAGGTTACATATTAGGGTTAGGTATTAAGTCTTAGGGTTAAGTCTTAGGGATAAGTCTTAAGGTGAAGTCTTAGGGTCAAGTCTTAAGGTGATGTCATTATGTTAACCCTTAGGGTTAAAGTTTTAGGATTATTTCTTAGGGTTAAGTCTTAATGTTAAGTGTCAGGTTAAGTCTTAGAGTTATGTCTTATGGTTACTTCTTAATGTTATGTCTTAGGGTTAAGTTATAAGGTTAAGTCTAAGGGTTAAGTCCTAAGGTTGAGTGTTAAGTTTGAATATTAAAGTTAAGTCTTAAGGTTAAGACTTAGGGTTAAGTCTTATAGTTAAGTCTTTAGGGTTAAGTCTTAGGCTTAAGTCTTAGGGTAAAATCTTAAGGTTAAGTCTTAGTGTTAAGTCTTATATTTAAGTCTTAACGTCAAGTCTTAAGGTTTAGCCTTAAGGTTAAGTTTTAGGGTTAAGTCTTAGGCTTGATTTTTATGGATAAGTCTTAGGTTTAAGTCTCAGGGTTGAGTCCTAAGGTTAGAGTCATAGGGCTAAGTCTTAAAGTTAAGTCTTAAGGTTAATTCTTACGGTTATATCTTCGGTTTAAGTCTTAAGGTTAAATCTTAATCTTAAATATTAAGGTTACATCTTAGGGTTAGGTATTAAGTCTTAGGTTTAAGTCTCAGGGTTAAGTCTTAGGGATAAGTCTTAAGTTTAAGTCTTAGGGTTAAGTCTTAAATTTAAGTCTTAACGTCAAGTCTTAAAGTTTAGCCTTAAGGTTAAGTTTTAGGGTTAAGTCTTAGGCTTAATTTTTAAGGATAAGTCTTAGGTTTAAGTCTCAGGGTTAAGTCTTAGGGATAAGTCTTAAGTTTAAGTCTTAGGGTTAAGTCTTCAGGTTGATCCTTAAGGTTAAGCCTTAGCGTTAAGTCTTAGGGTTAAGTCTTACGGTGAAGTCTTAAGGATAAGTCTTATGATTAAGTGTTGGGGTTAAGTCAAAATGGTAAATCTTAAGGTTAAGTCTTATGCTTAAGTCTCAGGTTTATGTCTTAGGGTTATGTCTTAAGGTTAAGTCTGGGGTTTAAGTCTCAGGGTTAAATCTTGGGGATAAATCTTAGTGTTAATTCTTAGTGTCAAATCTTAAGTTTAAATCTTATGGTTATGCTTACGTTTAAATCTTACGGTTGAGTCTTATGGTTATGTCTTAAGGTTAAGTTTTAGTGTTAAGTCTTAGGGTTAAGTCTTAAGGTTAAGTCTTAGATTTAAGTCTCACGGCTAAGTCTTAGGCTTAAGTCCCAGGGTTAAGTCTTAAGGTTAAGTCTTAGGGTTAAGTCTTAAGGTTAATTCTGAGATTGAAGTCTCAGGGTTAAGTCTTAGAGACAAGTCTTAAATTTGAGTCTTAAGATTAAGTCTCAGTGTTAAGTTTAAGGTTAAGCCTCAGGTTTAAGTCTTAAGGTTAATTTTTAAGTTTTATCTTATGGATTGAGTCTTAGGCTTAAGTCTTAGAGTTAAGTCTTGGGGATATGTTTTACGGTTAAGTCTCAGCATTAAGTGTTATGGTTAAGTCTTGGGGGTACGTCTTAACGGTAAATCTTAAGGTTAAGTCTTAAGGTTATGTCCCAGGGTTAAGTGGTAAGGTTCTGTCTTAAGGCTGAGTCTTAGGGTTACGTCTTAAAGTTAAGTCTTAGAGTTAAGTCTTATGGTTAAGTCTTAAGGTGAAGTCTTAGGGTTAGAGTCTTAGGCATCAGTCTTAAGGTTACATCTCAGAGTTTTGTCTTAATGTTAAGTCTTAAGGTTAAGTCTTAGGGTTAAGTCTTAAGGTTAAGTCTTAGAATTAAGTCTCAGGGTTAAGTTTAAGTTTAAGCATCAGGGTTAAGTCTTACGGATTGAGTGTTAGGTTTAAGTCTTAAGTATAAGTCTTAAGTTTAAGTCTTAGGGTTAAGTCTTAGGCTTAAGTCATAGGGTTAAGATTCAAGGCTAAGTCTTACGTTTAGGTCTTAGGGTTAAGTCTTAGCGTTAAGTCTTATGGTTAAGTCTCAATTTTAAGTCTTAGGGTTCAGTCTTCTGGTTACGTCATTATTTTAGGTCTTAGTGTTAGGTCTTAGTGTTAAGTCTTAATGTTGAGTCTTAGGGTTAAGTCTTAGGGTCAAGTTTTAGGGTTAAGTCTTAAGGTTATATGTAGGATTAAGTTTTAGGGCTAAGTCTTACAGTTTAGTCTTAGTGTTAAGTTTTAAGGTTAAGTCTTTAGCTTAAGTCTTAGGGTTCAGTCTTACGGTTATGTCATTAGGCTAGGTATTAGGGCTAGGTCTTAGGGATAGATTCAAAGGGTTAAGTCTTAAGGTTGAGTCTTAGGGTTAAGAATTTGAGTTCAGTCTCTAGGGTTAGGTCTTTAGGTTAGCTCTTAGGGTTAGGTATTAGCATTAAGTCTTAGGGTTAAGTCTTAAGTTTAGGTGTTAGGGTTAAGTCTTTGGCATAAGTTTATAGAGTTCAGTTTTAGAGTTAAGTCTTAGGCTTTAGTCTTAGAGTTAGGCCTTATGGTTAGGTATTAGGATTATGTCTTCTGGCTGTTTTAAGATTAAATCTTAAGGTTAAGTCCTAGCATTAAGTCTTAAGGATAAATCTTAGAGTTAATTCTTATGGTTAGGTCTTAGGATTTGTTCTTAGTTTTAAATCTTAGGGACAGGTCTAATGGTTAAGTTTTAGGTTAATTCTTAAGGTTAAGTCTTATGGTTAAGTCTTAGGACTGAGTCAGGATAAAGTCTTAGGGTTAAGTCTTAGATTTAAGGCTTAAGGTTAAG